>NW_013528360.1:594077-666303 GCF_000836215.1 Papilio polytes | reverse complement strand
GTGTATTTTGTTTTGTTTTTAGTGCATTTTGTTTTGTTTTTCGTGTATTTTGTTTGGAAGTCGGTTTTGTTTTTTTATTAAAAAGTTTTCTATTATGCCGATTAGTATTACTAAACTAATAATAACCTTTTGTTTATTTTTACACGCCTATAAACCCTGCATATTTTTATACCTTGTTATTCTCAACAAAACTCATTGATCCAGTTTCCAGTTAAATCTACCGTTTTCAGGATTATTTCATTTCACGGTTAGAATAATTTAAAACTATTCGGCGTATCACCGCTAGGAATACAGTTGCGGTTACCATGAATTTCAATATTTTGGGATAAGTCCTTTAAATCGTTTTACAATATATTTTAGTACTGATTTTAACAGTGAAAACAAAAATTCATATACAAATAACACCAGATCAGGTTTAAATGATATTACCAACAAATGAGATTGAACCATAAACGACACGTGACAATCAGCATTATGTGTCTATAAACTCTTTACATACCAGAAATCCACAAATTCATAGACACCAAATAAATTATCCACACAAAACAAAACACATGCAGCCTCTACTGGCAACTGTAACGCACGTGTCGAGGGCTTTGCCCCGGTACCAGCGTGCGACAAAGACAGCGCACATACAAACAGACAGAGAAGGTGTTTGTCAACGTTATCTTACACACCTGCAGTTAACATTGTTATGTGTAAAAACTAAACTATGTCACTTTACAAAAGCGATATTTACAAGAACATAGCTACAATTGTGATTAGAACAAACAGGAAAAGTTACATGAATATACTTATTAGTTAATAAATAAAGGACCATAAAGATAAGTCCATCAAATTCATTTTTGGCAACCAAAGAACCTAACGCTAGTTCGAAAATACCACCAGTTCGGAACTACCACTATTCAAATACTCAGTCTCAAGAGTAAAAGTTGCCCCAATGATATCTTAACTACGAAAGAAGATGGCACTTTAGAAGCTGACAGAACAATGATTAGTAGACATCATATTACAAGATATTTAACGTTTCCATCCTTCTGGACGAATTCGGCAGAGGATGACCACGATCAGGATAACATTCTTATATTATATGCTACACACCCGTTGAGTAATACAAATGTTTATAAATTTGATTTAGCAATCTACACACCGGGAAGCTCCCACGCGGTTCTCAGAACTTTGCTAGATTGCATTGTTGCGATTGTTTTAGACTAGTCTCGTCTTTTGTTTTCGAAATTAAATTCGTTTGTATCAAAAATAGCATCAGAATGGTGTTCCTACAATTGTGACGTCATTCTTTGCGTCTGAGTTATTTTATTGGTCGAAATTAGCTATACTAATATAACTTAAACACAGTAGCTAAACATTATTCTACTTTGTGTTCCTTAAATTAAACATTTCTAATTCTACGTCCCTTTATTTATCTTTCCTTCAACTTCTACAACAATAAAGTCTCTAATGGCCCAGCTACTTTTAACCATTCGTTAATGTTTTTGGTTCGATAAATTTATGCGATGCGTTTCCGAACTACGTAACTTGAGTTTTATTCCCTTGAACCATAGGTCGATCTAACACTGAATAATTATTAGATAAATGGAACGTTCAGAAACCGAGCATTAATAAATTAACGTCTCAAGTTTTCGACGGAGAATAAGATGATGTTTTCATACTTGTTTCTCGGCAATAAAAACCTGATTTAACGCTGATACATCTCCACACCTGTCCTATCGTAATTACATAATACTAGTTTAAACATATGTCACGTAAACCCATTGATTGTCGGCCGGATGTGAGCTTGTCTCGTGCGGCTTCGAATCATGATGCAACACACGACACACACTTCCTCGTACACACCACGTTAACCGACTTTACAATCTATAATACAGGTCTAAATATCCTTAGTACTTCAAATGGTATTAATCCAGATTTATAACTAAAAGCTAAACATTCAACTTCTCCCAAAATTACGGAAGAAAGCGAGATACAAGTACAGTCTTCTACAAATTATCTACAGAAATGTTTGTCATTTTCTCGCATTTTTTCTTAATGACTATAAAAATATATTAAACCACATACCAACAAAAAAACAACTACAACAAACAATACGACCGATTTGCTACCTAACACTAACACATTGATTGTAAACAGTGCTATAGCTAAAGCGTATGTCCAAACAAACCAGCACTCAATGGAAATATAACAATAGATTTTCACTGGCGTAATCATACCAAAACATATTATCTCAGTTTCATTCAAAGAGAATGAGCGGGACGTATGTGTTTAAATTTCAGCAGTAAATTATATCAACATTGAAGCATGCGGTTCCTGTAATATCGACCTTCTAATGTCTACAAGACTTACGATAACAAGAGCCAAGCACCGCTATAACGCATCTACTAAAATTAAATTCATTCATACATTCCAAACTGAATGGATTACCTTGTATCAAAAAATATCGATCGATTCGATTCGAGAAAGAAAATCGCTTGAGATTTTAATTCGTACACTGGAATCAAACACTTAAATAAGATTTACCAAAATAAGCGATAGAATAAATTAGTTAAGGGATCGTTACGAAGCGACCTTTACCTACATTTCCCTACAGACGTTACAAACTAAATCATTGAGAACATTTATTTGAGCTATTTCGATTCGTCATCGATCAGATCTGCCTAGGCTGCGCACGCGGCGCCGCCTGCAGGAGATCATCAAAGCGATTTATAGGCAATCGTAAATCTGGTTAGCGCTGTAAATTATCTACTTACACTGTTCTGTTTCGTTTGAGGACTTTAAAAATATTCATGAGCAGACGATGACTTGTTAGTTTCACGTATACTATGAGTTTTTACATTTTGAAGTATTTTAAAGAGATTTACATATTGGTTACTACAATTTTTTTAAACTAAACGCTGGACTGGTCAGTTATAATGAATGTGGGGATGTGTGAGTGCATGTTTACGAACGAAGATGAGTGAGAGACTGCTTTGACTAACATATGATAGACTGGAGTGAATCTAGGAATAGATAGACGTAAAAGATGCGAAGAGATAGACGAAAAAGATGCGAAGAGATAGACGAAAAAGACGCGAAGGGATAGACGAAAAGACGAAAAGAACCGTACGTTTTCTAAGACAAAAAAATAATTAAAAAAAAACATATCTTGTACAACTAGGGTTAAGGGCGAGAAATAGAGTGATTAAAGAAGAAAACTGTTTATTTAACGCCCCAACCCTACATGAATTTGTTATTTTTAGGTGTAAAAATCTATCCTGGTAACTTGTAGTCTTGATTTCGTTGGTGTAGAATTAAAATTCGAGTTTCCATTACCCTTTTTTATTTTAGCTGTATTAGATATCCACGTCTTAAAGTATTATACCTTTCATTACGTTGTTATTGTAATTGGTAAGACGTTGTGTGGCATGGGTGACGGAGGTTTGACCCAGTTTATTGATGAGCCGCGCAATGCGACTGAGGCCGACTTCTGTCATTTGATATCAAGGACTCTTGTACTCATTTATTATTTTACACCCAATATGTCGTTTCTTTCATTTTCTATCTATATTCGAGACCGCTCTCTCTTTCTTACTTAAGAGTCGTCAAGAAAGCCATCCATATTAAATTATGAGCCTTTTATAACCTTTTCAGCAGTTCAAGGTCATCTGCGCAGTGTCCTCTGTTCGTTTCTAGTGTAGTTCCATGTTCCAAGCCGTGAAGATATTTGGAGACTTCAGTACTCCTTTGAGCTTACGGTACTAAGGTTGAAACACTTGCTAAAGAACCACATATCATAAGACATATCTAGTATACCTGGTTTTCGTATGCTTCAATAACAGTTGTTTAAATATAAACGCTTCGTTCATTCAATTTCCAAGACGTGAATTGTAAAAGAATGTTATCTGGTGCAATCTTTTAAAATGGTCAACGCGGGTAATTAGGGCTAATTAAACGTACGCCTTGTTAGATTGTCCGACAAAAAACATACATCGAAACGACCTTTGCCGCGCCGACCGACTTATTTACTCGTCACTCTACATCAGGGCTTCTTAACCGATAAAATTATGGTCCGCATTTTCTTTAAATGCACAAACAATACGAACAGATAGGAATGAAGTTATTAAATCTTTTAACACATTTACTTCATAAGATACAAATACTAGCTTTCGCCAGCGACTCCGTCCGCGTGGGATTAAAAAAAAGTGAGTACCTATGTGTTCTTCCAGACTAAAATCTACGTGTATGCCAAATTTTACTGAGATCAGTTCAGCTGCTTCGGCTATAAACTTTAACAAACATCCATCCATTCATCTAAACTTCCGCAATTATAATATTAGTAAGATTGTAAATGATAACGTTTAGGTGGATGGATTTGTTACGTGGATTAAATTTGTCACAGATAAAGATGCAATAGAAGAACATATCATTGATTAAGTTTTTTAAAATTTCGCGCAGACAAAACTGCAGACAAAAGTTAGCTAGTGCTATAATTTTACAGAGTACTTGAATGAAAAACAATGCGTTATTTAATTGGAATTATATCATAGACGTGTTATATAAAATGTAATAAGCTGATTGTGAACGGCCCTGATCGATGCGGGCACTAGAGCATTGTCCATAAGTTGCATTTGACATACTTTAGATAAATTATTTGTTAAGAATTAAGAATATATGACTTATATTACCACAACAAAAGCTGTATTTTATGATTGACTGCATTGAACAACCAATTGAATCGATTTTAAAAATTCTTTCACCGTCAAAAATCTCCGTTATCACTAACATAGGCTATATTTGACATCAACGGAAAGAGTATGGATACAGAAGAGATATAATCGTATATTATTTAATCGCTAGTTACAAATAATACATATTCAACCAAAGTAATTTGTAGGAAGTAACAAACGCCAGCCTCATTGTGCAGACTCCAGACACAAATCACAACACCTAACACTTTACAATGAGTCAAACAAACCATTATATTGCAAACAATTAAATGACAAATATCATACTGTGCTATTCGGCACACGATTTTTTAAAAAAACATTTACGACTAACTTTCGCCTGCGACACCGTCCGAATTAAAAAAACATAATTGAGTAGTCTATGTGTTCTTCCACACTATCCTCTACATCTATGCCAAATTTCATCAAAATCCTTTCAGCAGTTTAGGCTACAAACTCTAACAAACATCCATCCATCTAAACTTTCGTATTTATGATATTAGTAAAATAAGATTTTTGTCAATCGGGGCAGTGGTTTCAGTTTTTAATACGACAAACAATCATATCTTCTTTCTCCCTTCATCTGCCTCTAACTTCACTTCACTAATGGTAAAAAAACATGGAAAATTCTATCATTTTAAAGGAAAACACGCAACAGGTCTGTATTTTAGTTGCGTATTTTTTCTTATTTTCAAACCCAACAATAAAGCATTAAAATAAGCATAAGGAAAATGAAGAGGAAAAAATTCGTAACGTCTTACTCTGAAATTACTGAAATAATTCAACACAACTGTAATATGTTTTAGTAGCTTTTGTATTTAATGTTTCTTCAAGAGAATTTATTGAACGATTATTCCACAAAAAATAACTAATTGTTATTTAAACAATATCTATAAATTTCTGTTGTTATGAACTGCTTCGCAGCACATTGCTGAATGCTCGAATTAAAATGACCTTGAAAAATTTACAACCAATTTTACTATAAAGGTATTTTTTTCCATTCCGACGAAAACTTACTAAATTAACAAACGACAAATGCTACTAAAGATATTTCACTTTATTCTATTTTTATATCAAAATGGCGCGTAATTGTAATTTTCATGTATTCAAAAAACTTACCAACAAATTGTCAACAGAACTGTACCCGCATATCATGTAACCCATCACCCTGTTCGCCATTGTGAGTTCCATTCGACACTATCTCAATAACACCATTCATCACCGTACACCGCTTGCTCACCGAGAGCCGTCACTCATCACCTTCATACACGAAGAGCGATGTATCACAACACCATATAAACAAACAACCAGAAAAATAAACACTGATCAAGACATGAAAAAAGAAAATAAACTTTAACGCATTGAAATACGTTGTAGCACTTTTTACACAACACTACGAGATGAAATCCTAACAACTTAGCACTATTTTATATAACATTAAAATAGTTCTTACACGGTGGTGATAAGGTTCACTGTATGTTACGTAAAGTGATTGTTTTAATAGAGGTTATTTATGAATGCGTGTGTTACGTACGATGGCGCGTGCGAGACTGGTCGAGACGTCCCGAGCGACGCACAGGAGCCGGCTGTGGCTTATGGGATTTTTATGCTATAAACAGGATAATACCAAGGGCATCGCCACAAATTTGTCAAAGACAAATAATACTTTTGTGTACACAGATTACGAAATATAATCAAAATAAATCTTGAAAAGCAATTGTATGACTTATATGACAAAACGAACAGTGGTTTCATACTAACAACACTTCTACCACTTTTTCCAAAAAGTTAAGGATAAAAATACCCAAGTACTTTAATAGGCTTACCTTTGTTCACTGCATTCAGATAAATTACATAAACCAAACGAAATTAATTAAAAACAAAATCCTATCACAATTACCAAAAACGTCTCTTGATATTGAACATCTAAATGGAGAAGCTACCACGTGCTTCATCGTATCACAATGGCGGTCGCGTTTACTTAAACAAATCACGACAGAAATATAAACACAAGCGTGATTGATATTATCTGACAGTAACACGCACTTACTGATGTTACAAACACTCGGCTTATATAATTTCCTCTGATATTTTAAAGGATTATCTATACAATATAACTTAGAACTCTTACCGCCAAATTCTACGACGTTGATTGGTCAAAAAGAGAGCTCCATAGTGTTATAAAATATGGAAAAAAGGGTTAACCTTACTAATATTATAAATGCAAAGTTTAGATTGAAGAATGTTAGTTAGAATTTGTAGCCTAAACTGAATAGATATCGATGAAATTTGGTATAGATGTATAGTATAGTCTGGAAGAACACAGAGGCTATTTACTTTTGTTTTTTTTTTATGCCATACGGACGGAGTCGCGGGCGAAAGCTAGTTTATAAATGCAGAATAATAGATTCTGTGTCAAATATTTGTTTTAAAAAAAACTAAGTAATTAGATGTCTATTAGTGTGGCGACCGGTCTCACTAAATAAGACATAAACACGAGATATGTACCAATCCTGGATAGAACCGACGCCGCGTGGTGATTACCCTACTTAGGTTTGTACTATCGACTAGTCTTCGGCTATCGATGACATTTAGGGATGTCAATTTTAATCCGATATCGATAAACTGAGACTTGAGAGCTTAAGGTAGAGGGGGTTTGCCAAATAAGTCAACTTCATGAACATGTGTTGTAAAGAGATATATGCAAATCTAACTTTGACCATCAGTTCACTTAGACATGTTATATAGAAGGTAAACTAGTTTAATCAAGTGTACAATTATGGAAGGATAGAGATGTGCAAGAACCGAACTAAATGGAGATCCGTAATCTCCGCCGTCCCCTCTGGGTTATAAGCGGGAGTTACACTGTCTCAATATCGATATTTTAAAAATAAAAATCCCGCGCATCACTCAGCAGACGCCCTGCACCCATAAATTAGTTTTAACTGCCAGTAACTGATTACGAAACTGGCGGCGGGCGTTAAGTTTTTCGTAAACCGAATGGAATCGTGAGAACTGAACTCAGTACCCGCATACAGCTATAATTATAAAACACGGGGGTGATACTGATCAGGCAAAGTTTGAACCTGGAAGTTGCAGAAAAAAACAAAGGAATTGAGAACAAAATCCTTATAGAGTCCGTTTAAAACATAGATTGGTATAACATTTTATAGTATACCATTAGCTTAATCGACATTTCCCGTGCATTGATTTTTTACTATTTTTTTTATTGCCGTCTTCTGATGAATATGTGAAATTCATGAAATTGTCTATGGTCGCTTACCAAGTAACAATTGATCTTTTTGACCGACTTCCCAAAAGAAGGAGGTACTCAATTCGTCTGTATGTTTTTTTTATTGTTTACATTTGTCAAATTATCAATTACAAATGTCAAAATGACATGACATGATGACAACCTTGATGTTGGCAGCAACTTATGGTCTCTTTCCCACGTTAGGGTTTTTATCCAAAACATTTTCCCCCTAAGTTTAATGGCGTTAAAATATATAGCCTAAAACGTAACGCAAGTGTAGGGCTTTTTATTAAAAAAAGAATTATTCTGAAATATGCTGTAATTGCTGACATCTTAGGCAACAAAGAAGTATGTTTACGCTTTATTATAATAGTACAGATTCATTGAAAATTAAAGTGGTTGTCAATATCTAAACAATTAGATATTATAAAAATATTCAAATCATAACTCCTCCTCTCTGAAGGTATACGTTTAAAATTTTTCTGAAGTAACATTTTCCTTCACCTCATCGCCTGTCGTAAGCTAGTTTCATAATAAAATTCCGAGTATCCATTAGCCATCACATGTCTGTCCTGTTGAGTTCGTCTCCATTTAATAGAATTAATCTTGGTCCGTAGCAGCGATCTATTTTTAGCATTTTCCTGTTCTACCGCGCCCGCAATTGCAACTAATGGACATGGGCTATTGTTTCTTCAACGTTTTGTCGATTTCCACTGACTGAACATTAGTTTAAAAATATATTACTAGTAGCTTTCGCCCGAGACTCCGTCCGCGTAGAGGTAAAAAAAAAGTAAGTAGCCTATGTGTTCTTCCAGTCTATCCTCTAACAGTGGTAGTGCCCGCTTTAACATCTTAGCACGAATGGGCCGGCACGCCCGGTGTAATACCACGACCACACAGAAGACAGGCGTGAAATGGAAGCAATTCCGTGTTTCGTCTGACGAGTGTGGTGCCGGAGGCCTAATTTAAGTCCCTTTCTCTTTACCGCCCTTTTCTTATAAGGAGAGGTTGGGAAGAGGAAGTGGATTTGACGGTGGAGGAGATGCATAGGAAGGGGAAATATCCTCTTTATGTGCAGGGTAGGCAACGCATCTGCAATTGCGGATGTCTATGGGCAGCGGTCGCTTCGCCATTTTGGCGGTTTCAGGTGGCCGCTTGCTCGTTTGCCACCTTATGTTATATAAAAAAAAAAAAGTTATATAAAATCCTCTACATCTTTGACAAATTTTATCGATATCGGTTCAGCAGTTTAGGCTACAAATTATAACAAACATCATCCGTCTATCTAATTCACATTTATAATTTCAGAATTCATTGTGTTTGGAAAACCAGAGACCACACGTGTCACTGAAATGTTACTGCATTGCAGTTTCGCATCGAATTCATTTATTCACACATTTGTTATTAGTTGTTTTTTTATATACAAAGCGTGTACAATAACATGATTCCATCACTTGAGATCGGCGTACTGTAACATATTCTCATAAGATTTTTTAAACTACCCACATGTTATCACTTTACCTCACAATATTCATGGAATTTAATATTGACCTTTATTGTGTTAATTTGTAATTTTTAAATAATATAGTTCAATTATATTATTTAAAAAACCGTCGCTAAAGAGCTGTTCAGCCTTGTATTAATATCTCTTACAGATAACCGAGTGACACTTGAACCTGTATGATTGAGGTTCCCGAAAACTGGTCGCGACCCCATCTATCTTGACCAGTTCCGAATAACTCCTTATCAATTACAGTTATTAGAAACAATGGACCTTTGTTGACTGGTGGGATGCTTCAAGAATGATAAAGTTTAGCTATCATGTGAGCTAATTTTAGTGTAGATTTAAAATACTGTGTTATAAAGTAAATTAATTTAGATAATAAAAAAGCATAATAACTACAATATGATGATTTGTTAAAATTAAATACAACCAAATACACGAAGCTTAGAATTTTGGTCTTCTTCACCTTCCATTATTTTCGTACAAGGAAAGGATGGGATGTGAATTTAGTGGGGAATGGAAAATATCCTCTTTCTGAGCATCCCTTCCATTATTGATTAAAGGTAACGCATATCTATGGGCAGCGGTCACTTCGCAATTTTGGCGAATTCCGAAGGCCGTTGCTCGTTTGACATAAAGGCGCTTAAATAATAAGCTTGTTTTCAACTCAATTACGAAAATTAAATCTATTTAAGATGCGAACATATCTATGCTCACTGGACGCTCGCGAAGCGTGAAAAAATGGGGTCGGCACGTGGCCTCGATCTGTCCTACTATCAATTGGTTTGCTATAACTACGTGCTGACTTGGTAGCAAACGGTATTACTTGACCTGGTACACACTGTTAACAATATGCGGTATACATTGGTCTGGTTAAAAAACTAAGCGATTTATTGTAACTGCTAATTAAGCATTATTCACACATTGACGAATTGTGTTTAAACAATTTATAAATGTAATTTTCTGTGCAGATAAAAGCTTATGCACACCGTTGACTAAACTATCGCACAACTGTTTAGTCGCGTTTTGATTCCTATGAGCTTATATGGAAGTGCGCACAATACTCAATTTTTAGTTGTACAACTAAACAGTTGAATTGGCTGAAACAATCGACAATCGCACATTTGTGCGATAATTTTGTCAAAGGTGTGCGCTCTTAAAGAATTCGATTTGCATTAGACAAATTGTAAACTGCCGGCGTTTATTATCTACCGGTGACATGCAATACTGCGCAATGCGCTACAGTTTAGCATTGCATCGTTTATGGCTGTGTAAAATGGATCAATATTTTACTATAACATTAGAACTGATACTGATTGGTTACCAATCGTGATCTTCTGGAGGTGTGTAAGAGTTACGTACATAAGTTCAAGCAAACGGTACGGAAATAACATGGGTACATAAATAAAAAATATCTACGCACCGTAAATAGGTACCCATAAATGATGTAAGGACGATACAGTGAATCAAAAATCAGATTACATATATACTAATATTAAAAAGAGGAAAGATTTTTTATTTTGTATGTATTAAGATAACTCAAAAACTAATGGACCGATTTCATTTTTTTTTCACTATTAAAAAGTTACGTAATCAATGATTAACACTGGCCACATTTTTATTATTTTTTAATTTCACGCAGACGAAGGTGCGAAGAACAGAGGTATTTTATAATCTGCTTTACTTTCATACGCACTTTTACTACTAATTTTCCATACAATAAAATAAGAATAGATGTAGGTCAGTGTCAAGCCAAATAGAGGTTCGTAGTCCTGCCTACACCTCTGGGTTATGGGCGAGAATTATGTTGTTTTAACAATTGCTTATTTCGACTTTTCGGGGTATTAACCGGCATATCATACGCGGTATCATATCTCAACTGCCCCCTGTATGGGGAGTCTGAAAACCAGCGCGGCCTTTAGTGACAAACTGGAGGCCGCATCAGCTGAGCCTTCTTTTTGGCCAAGATTTTTTTTATTTTTATTTCAGTAATATGTTTGTAAGTTGCGTTCTTTTAATTAATTATTTTACGGCTTACTCACGTCATACTTTTTTCCGGTGACGGCACCGACCAGTTTCAGACCCTGCAGAGGTCGCGTCGCGACCACGATACAACATCATTAACCCTCGCCCTGAAGGACCCCCGCAGGGTCTAAAACTGGTCGGTGCCGTCACCGGAAAAAAGTATGACGTGAGTAAGCCGTAAAATAATTAATTATAAAATGTCTCACAAAAGTTATAATTTAATTGTGTTCTTTTTTTTTGTCAATAGTTTTTTCTTTTTTATTTTATTTTTAACATAGTTGAGATTTTCCAGTGCAACACAACAAAGTGGAGGTTAACATGAATGAACGAGACCCCATCATCAGTTATATTTACGTTCAAATCTACGCTGATAAATATTTATGTGATCGTGTTTGATTCTTGACCTTCACTTGTTTATTACTAGTTTTAGTGATAAAGGTAGGTTTCCACTGACACTATTCAGACTATAGAAAGAAGAAAACACATTCGTTAGTATAGTAGCAAATTTTTGCCAATGCACAATTTTATAAGGAAAAATAAATGTATCAGACTTAACGAAAATTAATGACATCCAATCGGTTTTGGTGAAATCACCTAATAATTTAACTTAGTTGCTAAAGAAGTGTACTTCAAAGATCGGGCGAGTGTACAATCGCTAAAAAAGGTAAGAGTTTACAATTTAAAGAACAAATATGGCAACACAGTTTACCTAAACCAATAACTTTATAGTGTGTCTAAATAAGATAGATTAGTTTGATAAATGACGCATATGATGTATCGAATTCAATTTCTATGAAGGCAAATGCCACACTTAATAGACAGGTATCGTAGTGACGAAACAAACACGCAGCGAACAATTTTGAACTACCGATATTCGGTTGGAATAATTATCGAACTCAGCTAAAATTATTATTTTCTTATTCGCTAATTTATAGCACAATTCTAGTATTGATTATAGTGTAGAGAACTTAGCGATGACAGAAATAATAGCGAAATCCAATTTGATTACGTACGGCTGTAGTAGTAATAAACATTTATTTACACTCATTAGTATGGTCATTATTAATTTGTGGAAACAGTTTTTTTTTAATTCATAAGTTATAACTATAAATCTATCGATTCCAACTTCTATAAGAAAAAAATCGAAAATCGATAAGATTCATGACTGATTTTACACAACCCATCCCTACTAAATTTGAAATGAATTGTCATACTTATCTAAATTATTAAGACACACTAAAGTAAATGTCTGCGAGATACAGAGTGGGAAAATGGGACTTCAATAGGTCATAAAATATACTACAACTAAACGTTTCCATAATTACAGACGATAGGATAATTTAAGTCAATTTAACTGCAAAGATCAAAGATTGACTTTGGATGTATTTGCTAATATCGTAAGTAGATCGGGGTCTTAGAAATAGGTCAAGGGGAATTAGAAATAGTCACGTATGACCGCAAACTTCGTATTCAGAAATAATATTTGCAGTAGACCTAATGAATTAAACCTTACTTAGCAAAACATGTAAAAAAAACTTGCTTGTATTTTTTTTTTAATTATATTCTTAAAACAAAGAATACCAGCTTAAAATTATAACTTCTCCGTAAATAATTGTAACCAACAATTTCGCTAATTCGCACTAATAACACAATATGAAATACAGTTTCTTGAAAAATCAATACCAAAGCATCTTATTTCTAGTAACATTGTTAAAAAATAATTGTTTCTTATCTATTTGTAGTGAATTATCAGACAAACAAACAGACGGACAGACGACCTTAGCTATTAATACTTTTCTTTATATAACTAGGCCCTTGGAGACGCTTGTTTAAATAACATAAATATTAACAGATTTATGATAGTATCTTTCTCACTTATGACCAAAAACCACTAGAAAAACGATAAACCCTTGAAAAGTGGTTTATCTAAATCCTTAAAAAAAAAATTCTGGACATATTTCTAAACGTAAATACCTAAAATTCAATAAAACATGAAGTTTCTTGTATAATAGAAATTTCATGTTATTTTTTTATTTCATAATATCGTATAATAGAATAAATTTATCTATTCTTCTATACTATCATAATAAAACGTAAACACACACTTTGTTGCCTAAGATGTCAGCAATTACACCATAATTTTGAATAATTCTTTTTTTAATAAAAAAGCCCTACACTTACGTCACGCTTTAGGCTATATATTTTCACGACATTAAACTTAGGGGGTAAATATTTTAGATAAAACCCCTAATGTGGGAAAGAGACCATAAGTTGCTGCCAACATCAAGGAAGCAAGTTTGTCATCATGTCATGTCATTTTGACATTTGCTATTGATAATTTGACAAATGTAAACAATAAAATAAAGTTTTTACAATTACCTGTGGATGAATTCGCATGGGAACAGCTAGTTTTTTAATATATATTAATATAATTTATTTAATAATATATAATAGCATAAATTGTAAAATAGAAATGTAACTTATTATCGAGCATTACGAACTTAGAAGTTTCTTATAAAAAAAAGTTGCGTACGCAGTCACTTGTCATCGAATTATTAAATTACCATAAAAATACATAATGTAAATGTTACATATCTACATGATTTAATACAGGTATTACCTATACAAATTACTCTGTATTAAATTTTATCTGTAACCGATTTGAAGCGGTTAACAGCGTACGTTGTCTCTTTACATAATCTATCTCAAGTCGAAGTAATAAAAAGATGAACAAACATTATTTTAAAATTAGTTTACGTCTAGTTGAAGATGTAGCAACATCTTGTGGTGAATAAAAAAACTTTTAGTATGTATATTAAATTTCAAGGCACTTTACACAGACTTACATTTCTACTGTTTTCAAAATACCAAAACAAACAATTACAATCGATATTTTATGAATAAATGTATGAATTCTGCAAATGAGTTTTTTTTAAGAGTTGACAACGTAGTTCATTGTCTATTGATGTATTTTGGAACAGCATTTTGTTTAAATTCATAATGCAAACATGTTTGTTTTTTATAACTCTGTGACTAAAGCCCTTTAAAGGTAAAACTATTTAGACTGGTTTATTATAATTTCTTACTTTCAATAAATTCGACTGTAGATAAAAGTTAACATCTAGAGATATTTCCTTTTTCACATTCTGTTAGAATAGTTAGTTGTTTGTGTCGAGGTAATGACGAGGGGTCAGCGTTAGCCGGTGCCGGGGCCGGTGCCGGGGCCGGGGCAGGGCATGCGGGTTGACGGACAATTGAACAATTGATTGTAATTAGGAAATAGATTATCTTCGCTAAACTATTCTCAATGTCAATATACAATATTCTCTAGGTCAAATAAATCACGTGACAAAACATAAAATTAAATTGAATTTTCTATACAGTCAGGTTAAGCCGCGGTGTTGCAGTTACGGAATAAATTCTTTCTTCAAGATTAATTCCGGTACTTACAAATAACCAATAAGATAGCAGTGACTTCCTTCGTACAAACACATTTAAAAGCGTATTATTTATTGTTTCGCGTCGTCTTAATGTGCACAAAACGTTCGAACTTATAACTTTAAAGAGGAACACTACCAAATTTCTCGACTGTACCCAAAAATGGTTGCAAACTCACGAAAACGACCAAAATAAAACATACCAATTAAGTAGAAGTTAAACCTAGAATAAAGCATTATAGCTTCTTGCATTATGTATACAAGACAATACAAAGTGAAAATAAAATAATAAAAAATAGTAACTGACCTGATCGCGCAGGTCGGGCTCGCTGGCTGCAGCAGGCAACCCGGCGGCATCGGGCTGCTCCGCCGACACGTCGCCCGCGCTCGCACTCAGCGCGCGTCTTCGTCCCTCAGCCTCCCCCTCCCGCTCCCGCGCTTTATCACCCCCATTACGAGACTCCTTGCCAGTCAGCATATTCTTCGTCTTAGACAGAATATTTAAAGGCTTCGATTTACGGAACTGAAACATTAAATATTGCTTTAAACATCGATGACATTTAGAATGCAAAGCAAAACTATAATTACTATAACATTACCTTGCATTTAACGCTAGCGGGATGCAGGAACTTGCCATCATCCTTGTCCGGTGGCGGCGGGTCGCGTAGACCCAGCACTAACATGTCGTCAAGCGAGGCCTGCAAGTGTCGCCGACGAGGGCGCGCCTCCTCGTGACTGCGCGATGAATACACCGACACAGAGTCCGCACTCGCTGCACTCGCCGCACTCCTCCCCGACACCACCGTCACATTCTCCACAGACTCATTGGAGTGGTAGTCTGGCGGATGTCGCGACCTATCCTCGTAAATCTCCACAGAATTAAACGTCTCAGCAACTCGGTCGATATCATCCAGCTCCTGAGGAACCAGCTCGTAGTGCCCCTCGTTCTCCGTGTACACCTGGTCGTATACCACCCCGTGGAAGCTTCGAGAACTGGTCGGAAGATTCCCGTATAGGCTGTTATAGTTGTAGCTGTCTTCATCGGTGCGTTGGCCAACGGGGCGGGGCAAGTCGTTAGCGTTCAGAATGACGTCATCCAGATTCAACGGTCGTCCCTGACCTCCGAAGCCGTCTACCACGGGTGTAGTGTTAGACAGGAAGGAGCCGTCGTTATCAAAGCTGCTGCAGCCCACCAGGCCCATCGGTCTACGCGGCATCTCCTGTCGGAACCTGCTCGGCGGCGGCTGCTGCCCCGCGAACTCCACCACCAGTATCCTATCCGCAATATTTCGACAATCATTATGGAACCCAATGCCGGAATCGCTATTACTAGAAGTCGTCGTTACTTCGCTATGGTTGCTCGGCTGAGGGGAATTCGCAACAAACTCGGGCACATCAATTCTCTGATCCTCTTGTCTACACGGTCTTCTATCACGCTGGGCTCTGAACACTGGTCTGTTACATCTAGAAAAGTTCCCCAGGGCCGGACTATCGCCCTTCACAGCTAATTTTGATATCTGCTGTAAATTAGGGCTAACACAATCGTCGGGCGGTAAGGAGTACATGCCTCGTATAACACCGACCACATATTCAGCTGACGGCGGAAATTCTAGGCATCTTTCAGCGACAGGATCTCTGGTACAAACAATTTGAAAGTCCCTCGCTCTATTGACGTGGGCTTCGTGTTCCGCCATCCTGGAATCGACAGCGAACACATGGCAACTGTGAGAAGCTTCAGTTTCGATGCCGGAAATTTCCGCAGCAGTTACTAGGCCGAAATAACGTCTGTCTGCTTCTGAGCCACATCCAGCATAGACTATTCGTTCACGAGGATACTGAGCTAACACTTGTCCTGTTGGTCGCCGTAAAAGTAATGCGTTCGGGAGTACAGACAGCAAAACAGGTGTAGCCGGTCGTCTTTCTTGTCTGAGCTTCTTGACTGCATTACGCACGTTACTTGGTGCAGCTGTGGCTGTGGCTTGCGGCGTCTCTATCGTGCCCAGGTAACCCACAACAGCGCGGCATTCTAAGCGGGCAGCATGGTTCGGTGTGAGTTGTGCTCTGCTTAGATTTTGGAGTATCTCATTCACACCAGATGTACTGGGTGCTGCATGACAACCTGGAAATGGTAGGAAATTATCTTAGTATTAAAATTTATTGTAATATTTTATCAGGAATAACATAGCTGTATTTAGACAATAACATGTTTGTTACGAGACTTGCCAACATACAACATAAACGTCAGGTTAAATAGCATAATTCATAGAAAGCATAAAATAAATTAGAATTGTTAGTCATTGCACTAAAGTCATGCTAAATTAAAAATAACAATATGCAACCGAAACATAAAGGTTATAATTTGGACCTTTCTTTTTCACATTCCAGTTAGAAAACAAACACAATACAAATTATTTCATATTGCAGTGCAGGTGTATAATTTGGTTTAAATGACAACATAAACATTGACAAACTAAATGAAATGAATGGTGAGAACACAGTGCACAACTTGATTTGATTTCCCACATACCTAGTATTTTCATCCATACACTTAGACATCTGCAAGAAATTCATTTTTTTAATATTTACGGTATTCGTAACTTATTTACATTTTTATTTCACTCAGAAATAATTTTTATTATATTTATTGATAATGTTGATACCATCACCTTGTGTTATATATAAAAAAATAATTACAATATAAAGTTTAACCATAAGCTTCATTGAGATCACTAAAATGTAAAAGACAAAGAATGATCGGCTATGAATAATTATGATTTGAACAGTATATTTGTAATTAAAATTATTCAAAGCTTTGATTGACTTTTATCAACCCAACACCATCTTACAATCAATTCTATAAGGGAGCAAATATTACAAGCTCCAATCTTTCTAAGTTTTAATATGTATACTTCATGCTTGTATACTTGCCTGGATGATGCATCATAGCCTGCTGAGGCCTTCTCCGAGGCGGCGGATACCTCCTTCTAGTCCTCGCTCTCTCTTCTGGCTCCGTATCCTCCGTGTCTGTTGGTGCAGACTCTCTTAGTGCAACACTTAATGATATCGCACCAGGCGCCGCGGCTACCATCCTGGCTACCGAAGCGTGAGGAGCTCGAGCTACGCTGGTCCCGTCCACTGCAAGTAATGCATCACCAGCCCGAAGTCCCGCTCTCTCTGCCGGACCCCCAGCAGCTACCGCCGACACTATACATGGCCTCTGACCGGCTATGGTGAAACCGAATCCACCAGAACCACGAGCTACAATAACACGACGCTCAGCAGTGCGCACTAAAGCCGCCCTACGACGTCTTCTTCGTTGTTGTTGAGGAACCATTTCAATTCCTTATTCCTTGTTAACTGAAACACTACACAGGGTAACAGTTCATTATAAAAACTGCCCAGTTGATTTACACTTAAACTAGAATAACTTAAGTAGGTTTTCAATATAAAAGAAACTAGAAAAACTAGAATTTAGAAGTACATAAGAAAGTTTCGAGGTCTTGTAACTGACGTTTAGAAAGTTTGATTGAGTGCATTTTACGTTCAGTAAATAAAAGTTTTATTCTAAAAGTTTTAAAGTTGAAGCGTATATAAAAAAAGAAATATTCTACATCTTATTACATACAGTCATTCAAACATGCTCATAATTATACTTTCATTAGGATATTTAAATTTTATACGTTTTAATTCAAATTTTGCTTCTGACACTTAAAAAATGTCAATTATAAATGTTATTTACGCAAATGAAAAAAAGCTGCAAATCAAACATCATTTTGCAATTAATTAATGGATAAGTTCTTAATTTCAACATTATTTGAAAAATGAAACACCAGTTATAAAATGGCATGGAGCTTTTCGGTGTTTTTGCCTTATAAAGTCGGTTTTCAAGTCTCTGTGTGTCAACCACAGACAAATTCGTTTCTTTTGTCAATGTCATTTGAAGATTGAAGAAAATCTGTCAATGTCACTACATGTTTCAAATCCACGTTATTTTCAGTGGTTGTTAAACTTTAAATCAAAAAGAAAGAATTAAAATTATCGTTTTACACGATATAAACGTACAATTTCTAACGAGTTTCTGAAGCAAATATATAAAAATGGCTGTATGTATACCGCATCACTTATAATTATTGTTGTGTTATTCGACTGTCTGTTACTTTAAAAACAATTTTCTTTTCAGAAAAAGGGCAAAGTTAAGATTAGTAAAGTGAAAAGAAATAACCAGACTACAAATAAGATGAGAAAGCAGGGTAAGTTGCGTTTGCAGAGACATAGAAACAAAGCACAGAAGCAAAGGCAGCCGACACAGACGCAGGAGCCAATTTACAGTAGCGACAGTGATGCAGCGTCCGGGGACGAGTGGGCTGATATGCTAGATGAGGAAGAACAGAAGTACATATTAGGCCGGATAGCTAAGCAACCCAATCTTCTGTCCAATATACCTGAAGAAAATAAAAAGGAACAGAAGTGAGTTTACACGACGAATCTGAAATGTTTAAATACACCCAAAAATCTTGATAACATATTTTCATAGTATTATTTTTAAAGATTTTATGGCTTAGTTACTTGGCCTTTAAGCCATTTGTAAAATGTAATCATACCAATGCGGTAAAAAATTCACATTTAAATGCTTCTTACCAATTCTGATGCAATATGCTATTTTTTACAGTTTTTATACCCAAACTCAAATTGAATGTTGTGTCAACATTTTAATTTCCCTATTAATTTACTTATCTTCAACATAAATTTCTTTTTACAGAAAACCTAAAAAGCGTAAGATAACTCCAGAGCATACAAAAAATGCTTTAAGTAGTGACAGTGGTGCGGAGACAGAGACAGATAACAGCGATGTTGAAGAGAAGTATGAGGCGGAAATGGCTGAGAGACCTGCCAAGAAACTGCGACCACTCCTGCCTATTAAGACTAAAGATGGAATCTTGGAGAGATCTGAGGAATGTGAAGGTAACTAAACAAATGAAAGAGCCCAATTGTGTTAAGAAAAAATTCAAAACTGTTTATGAATTCTCAACAACAATATAAAGATCTTTTTATCTGTGCTTCTTTATAAACCTGCCCCCTTAGACAAAGTGACTTTCGCTCTGTATTGCTAGTAGAATCGACAAAATATGTCAAAACGCATAGGAATGAATGAAAACAAGCATGTGACTTATCCAAATGTTTGTCAGTTGCATACATTTTAGATTTTTCAATCAGCAATAACGATATTCAAATATCACTTTGTCTAAGGGGGCTGCTCTTGTCCTTATGGAGAATTGGCACAGTATGTGTTACTCTTCCGTACAGCTCAAAGGCTACTTATTTTAATGTAGTGATTAAGTCATCAGCTAAGTTCATAAGTAGTTTATAAGTTAGTAGTATAGTTCATAAGTTAGTTAGCACTCTAGTTTATAAGTAATTTCCTTACCTTCTAGACACAGATTCAGATGAAGAACAGCCTGATGAAGTGCCAGAGCCTTCAGAGAACAAAGAGGAGTCTCAGGATTCAGATTCGGGTATGGAGGTTGCTGGAGAAGAATTGGAAGGCACTGATGAAGTGGTGACAGCTGTGCAGTTATTAGCTGCAAGGAGAGACAAGCTGAAGCATGAGAAGCTAAGGATTGGAGCACTCTGCTCTTCCTTGCTTGAGAATCCGGAGAGAAAGGTCACTATGTAATACTTATATATCTATACAGATGTTATAAAGAGGAAAGATTTGTAATTTTGTATGTAGTCGTTGGATGCAGAAGGCAGAGGACCGCATTCTGTGGAAGGTATTGGGGAAGGCCTATGCCCAGCAGTGGGCAAACAAAGGCTGACGATGATGTAGTGAATAACTCAAAATTGACAGTCATTTTTAATAATTTCCTTACCATTAGAAAGGTAATTTATCTGTGAGTAACATGGGCTATAGTATTTTTTTTATTTTACGCGGACGAAGTCGCAAGCAACAGCTAGGATATTGTAATTGTGACTGGATGGATGTTTATTATTAGGTAAATTTTACCATGTAACTTTATGAGCATTGAATATTATTAAATTATATCTTCCAGCTGAAGAATTTGTACCCCATCCTATATTTAATGGATGAACACTTGAAGGATGGTACACCTAACTTGGTCTCTGTAAGGAAGCTGGCCTCGGTGTCAGCCGCGGAGGTGTTCCGGGACATTCTGCCAGACTATGCTATACGCCATCAGGATTACTCTGATGTTAAATGTGAGTTTTTAAATTGATTTTTTATATTACAAATTGGCATACAAGGAAGTGGTCACCTGAATTCGCAGTAAAAGCGAAGCGACTGCCGACTAGACATCCGAAATTGTTAAAATTATTCAAACTCCTATGTAAAAATATTTGTATCAATCTTACAGTAATCTTATACACTAATTTTAACCCGCGACTTCGTTCGCGCGTAATAAAAAACTTAGAAAGTATGCTATTTCCAAACAATGTTCTACATTTATAACAAATTTCGTCGAGATCCGTTCAGTCATTCTGGAGATAACATCCATCCAACTGAACTTACGTATTTATAATATTACTAAGAAATGAGATATCTTAGTAACAGATTTAAATAAAGTAATTTCTTTTTTCAACAGTGAAAAAAGACACCCTCGCTCTATACAAATATGAAAAAGAATTATTGGAGTTCTACAAGAGATATCTTCAGCGGCTGGAGAAAGCTGCCTCCGTTATGAGACGAAAGAAAGGAGATAATAGGTGTGTAGAAATCTCATTATTGAAAGTCTTATTAAAAATTCAGTTATAATAGTATAACAGTTGCCTTCCAACTGTTAGGAACAAAATTAGTCCCGTGCTGTAGAAATGGCGCAACTCTAGATTATCGGCATAAACGTCACGTCCCTAGCTGACAGCTGTCAATGTCACTAGCAGTATGGATAGATTGGCGCGCAACCGGAGCCCTAACGAGAAGTGTTGCTCTGAGTTTAAAGCGACAGTATCAATTAAATAAGTTGTCTAAAACTACTGTGTTGTGTTTTATCAGATAAATATTTTAACATTATAACTAGATGTTCCCAGGCGACTTCATTCGCATAAAATTATAAAAATTTTATTTTATTGTTTACATTTGTCAAATTATCAATTGCAAATGTCAAAATGACATGACATCATGTCAAACCATAGTAACCTTGCTTCCTTGATGTTGGCAGCAACTTATGGTCTCTTTCCCACATCAGGGTTTTTATCCAAAATATTTACCCCTAAGTTTAACGGCGTGAAATTATATAGCCTAAAGTGTGACGTAAGAGTAGGGCTTTTTATTAAAAAAAGAGTTATTCGAAAATATGCAGTGATTGCTGACATCTTAGGCAATAAAGAAGTGTGTTTACGCTTTATTATATTAGTATAGAAGAACCACAGAAAAATGAGAAAAAATGTGATGACTAGAAAAATACTGAGCCACTAAACAATGTGTCAGTTGAATGACAGTGCAATTTTCGAGCGCCGAGCAACTGTACTGGCCTAGTGGACCACGCATAAAAGCCGTTATTACCAGTGTTAGCATCAACCATGTACCACAGACAACTAGAAGAGAGCGAGACGAGCTTGGCGCTGGTGAGCCTGCGCTGCCTGTGCGCGCTGCTGCAGGCGCGGCCGCAGTTCAACTACGCGGGCAACATCGCGCAGACCGTGCTGCCCTACCTCGCCAGCAGGCGGGCGGACGCTCGCGATACTGTCACACAGTGTTGCCAGCAAGTGTTTACTGATGATAACAAAGGGGAAATTACATTAAAGGTATGTCTTTCTAGATTTAAGAGTTTTTAAGTGTAGTAGAATTCAATGGCACATTATACGCCAATATTCTAATAGTTTGGGGTACGGACTACAGATTTTGCGTTTGAGAGAGTCCCGCCATTCGACTATTTTGAACCATATCCAGCTTATAGCTTAGTTGGTATAGTTAAAAGAAATATTAGTAAAATGACAAATGGGAAAATTGTATTTACATGTTTCCAAACAATATTTATTGTCTATGGATGAATTTTGGAATGTTCCAGTGTTAAAATTGTTAAAACACATATTTATGGAATTGACTGAGTACAGTCTTAAAAGAACAATATTTAGATAGATATATTTACATTGAATTTTCTACATTTTTCTCACTGACAAGAATAATATTGCATGTTGTGTGGTTGTTTTTATAACCACTAATAACCTAAACTATTGAACCAATTTAAACAAAGTGTCATTCGATTGGTCTGTTCTCAAAGAGTGTCATAAACAACACCAGCTCACTATATGTCCCACCGAGGTGCTCGGAGCCTACCCTTAGGGTGACTAGACCATAGTCAACCACGCTGGCCCACTGCGGGTTTGTTGACTTCACATATATCTTTGAATTTCTCCTCTGATATGTGCATCACGATGTTTACCTTTACCGTAAGAACGTCGGGTAAATTATGTACATACGAAAAATCGAAATCACATTGGTACATGGCGGGATTCGAACCCAAGACCTGTAGATTACAAGTCAAGTTCTCAAACCACTGAGCCACCGACGCTCTTAGTAAAGTGTCATAGGATATTGTTAATTGATTTTTTTTCAGTAATTTAAGTACCAAATGACCTTTCAGATTGTGAAGTTAATCAACCACTTGGTTAAAAAGCGTGGCACCCGGCTGCACCCGGGCGCTCTGGAGTGCCTGCTGGCGCTGCGCATCCGGGACGTGGACCTCGACGCTGAAGCTGACCTCAAGCATAAGAAGAAACAAGAAGAGAAGCATAAGAAGAGGATCGTTAATCTGTCTAAGAAGGAGAAGAAGGTTGGTTATAACTCCTTCACATCTTGTTTTATGCGAAATCTAGCATTCGCCCGTGACTTCGTCTGCGTGGAATTAAATAAAATAAAAGTGAGTGACCTAAGTGTTCTTCCAGACTATACATCGCAATTGGCATCAAAAATAATTTATTCAACGAAAAACTTACGTAATTGTCATCAATGAAGACTTAAAAGTTGCTTTGATGTTTAAAAATATGAATTCTTTGTCACAGCGAGCGAAGAAGTTAAAAGAAGTGGAGCGGGAACTTCTAGAAACGGAAGCGCGGGAGGATTCCGAAGCGCGCAAGAAACAGCTGACAGAAGTGACGAAGACCGTCTTCAACATCTACTTCCGCATCCTGAAGACTGCTCCCAACTCGCAGCTGCTGGAGGCCGTGCTCACTGGACTCGCCAAGTTAGTTTGCTTCTATATAAAAATTCTCTTCTTCTTGTAATATATTAAACTAGCTGTTCCCGTGCGGCTTCATCCGCATGAAATTATGAAAGTTTTATTTTATTGTTTACAATTATCAAATTATCAATAGCAAATGTCAAAATGACATGACATGACAAATCTTGACAATTTTGCTTCCTTGATGTTGGCAGCAACTTATGGACTCTTTCCCACATCAGGGTTTTTATCCAAAATCTTTACCCCCTAAGTCTAATGGCGTGAAAATATTTAGCCTAAAGCGTGACGTAAGTGTAGGGCTTTTTACAAAAAAAAAAGAGTTATTCAAAAATATGCTATAATTGCTGACATCTTAGGCAACAAAGATGTATGTGTTTACGCTTTATTATAATAATATTGATTTCTAATAAATTTAGTTACTTGTAACATATAAATACTTGTAAAGGAATTTATAGCAATTCTTTTAAAAAATACCAAAACACATAAAATTCTTTTTTGTTTTGTTTTAAATGAGTAGTGGTTATTATATTTATGTATACATGGAGACAGATGTGAATGAAAAGTTTCATCCGTCCCATTTTTTGCGACGAGGGGACAGTCGGAACTTATTTTATTTCATAACGGCTCATCTGTTACCTTTAAGGTGATGGACTAAAAGGTGGGACGGATGAATGTTTGTTGTGGGGACAGAGGTGACGGTTGGGAATTATCCACGTTCATTGTTCACCAGATTCTCGCACGTGATCAACGTGGAGTATTACTCGGAGCTGGTGTCGCTGCTGTCCCGGCTGTGCGGCGACGGCGAGGCCAGCGCTGGCTTGCTGGGGCGGCGCGCGCGGCTGCAGTGCGCCCGCGCGGCGCTGGCCGTGCTGGCGGCGGCGGGGGACGCGCTCAACTTCGACCCTGCACATTTCCACGCACAACTCTATGCTAATGCTATTAATGTGCACGCCGGTACTGTCATTTAATTAGAATGTATTAGATATTTTTTGCCAATTATTTTCCGCTACTCGCTAACAGATGGCGTTGCAACAGAATAGTCTAGAAACAGTTCGACTACTCGACGGGCGTCAATTTCGCTATTCGCCACAAGATAACGTTGCGATAGAACATTCCAGACACAATTCTACGGGCGTTAATTTCGTGACTTTTTCAGATGGCGTTGTAATAGAACTGTCTTGTTCTGAACTGTTCTGGCAACAGTTAGATTATTCCACGGACATGAATTCCGCTACTTATGAATAGATGACATTATGTTACTCTGATAACGTAGCTTTTTAATGGTGTAAAAATTTTTTGCAATCGACTTAGTTTTTCAGTTATTTCAATAATTGCAAGATACCCAGTTTTTTCTCCTCTTTACAATAGTATGTGTGTTATTCCAGGTGGAACATGTTCTGAAGCCCGTATCGTGCTGGAGGCGGCGTGCGAGGTGTGTGCGCGCGCGCGCCGCGTCTCCCCGCTGGTGCTGCGCGCGCTCGCCAAGCGCCTCGCCACGCTCGCGCTGCAGGCCGCGCCGCACGCCGCGCTCGCCGCGCTGCACATAGTCTGCAACCTCATGCAGGTACAGGCGGGGCAACAGTAGAAGTTGTTTAAAAAAAATAGGCGTATAATGGAAACCATTACGCGTACAGTCTAATGTATACGTAGGCCTAAATATTATCCCTTTCCCTCACCACCCCTTTCTTAAGCGGAGGATGGGAAGAAAAAGAGTGACAACCGAGAAGACGCATGGGAAGGGGAAATATCCTATTTATGTGCGTCTTCCGTCGATTAAGAGTAGGCAATGCATATCTACCATCCTAATATCTCTACCAAATGTATAAATAAATGTGTGTTACAGAGCAGCAGCAGCCTGCAGTCGCTGCTGGAGCCGGAGGACGCGAGCGGCGCGGGGCGCTACGACGCGCAGTGCGGGGCGCCGGCGCAGTGCGGCGCGCAGGCCGCCGTGCTGCACGAGCTGGCCGCGCTGCGCCGCCACTACCAGCCCGCGCTGCGCCAAGCTGCCGGCACTCTGCTGGCGCGCGCCGCGCCGCTGCACAAGTATGCACTACACAACACATATACTAACTAGCGCTCACCCACGACTCCGACCGCGTAGAATAAACAAAACAAATGTAGCTTATGTATTCTTCCAGACGTCTACACCTATGCCAAATTTCATTGAGATCCGTTTAACTGTTTAAGATAAAAACTCGAACAAATATCCATCCATTCATCCATCCATCCATCCATCCATCCATCCATCCATCCATCCATCTATCTATTTTTTCGTGTTTATTCGATAATTTAGCAATAATTATACATATCTTATTAAAAGACATAGGAAACAAAGTAGGGAATAACATATGGAATCTGGTTCAAACGTGAAATTAAGTCTTCCCATGGAATTACTTTGTTTTTCGTATGTCATACTGTGCTGATGAAGGTAACAATTATTATACGATTACAGAAGTCCTATGCACATATACGACGAGTACGATGGCTCTCAGATGTCGTTCAAGCCAGCGATCACTCCGCCAGCGCGCGTGCGCCAGCGCCCCGCGCAGACTGCACACTCTGCCTGGGCGCAGCGGGACTTCAAACTGCACTGCGAGGCTGTGGAAGATACTGTGCAATTAAATATATTATTTGCATAATATACTTTGATGATACAAACATGTGTTTTATTCATTTAATGAAGTGACTGTTGAACCTAAAAATATATGAAACCTTGAACAATCGGTATGAAACTCGGGCGAGATTGGCTCCAAACATACACATAACCATAAATTCAGAGTTTTTGTGGGGAAAAAATATCATACAGAAGTATTGGAAATACAAGTGTATTTAATTGCGTCAGATTCCGTGTTTTGAACACGTAATATCAAACTTAATATGATGAACTCATGCTTGAAAACTAGATTTTTTTGCAGGCCAGTGTTTTTTTTAATAACATAAGGTGGCAAATGAGCAAACGGCCACCTGAAATCGCCAAAATGGCGAAGTGACCGCTGCCCATAGACATCCGCAATTGCAGATGCGTTACCTACCCTTATCAAACGGAGGAGGAGACGCACATAAAGAGGTTATTTTCCCCTTCTTATGCATCTCCTCCACTGTCAAATCCACTTCCTCTTCCCATCCTCTTTTTATAAGAAAAGGGTGGTAAAGAGAAAGGGACTTAAGTTAGGCCTCCGGCACCACACTCATCAGACGAAACACGGAATTGGTTCCATTTCACGCCTGTCTTCTGTGTGGTCGTGGTATTACACCGGGCGTGCCGGCCTATTCGTACTAAGTTGTTAAAGCACCACTGTTAAATCTAAAATAAATCAATTGATTTGGAAATTAAGTCAACATTTCTGCATATTCTTGCATCTTCTATTAAGCATAAGCTCTACTTAGTTGGTTGTTGGGACGAAGTGACAAAATAAAATAATGAATCGTTCGAAATAATGAATGTTTTATTAAATTCTTACATGTTAATTATAGTAACACTTACATAGGTGTAAAAAACTGTCTTAATATTATACAAAGTTAAAATCTCGTAATCTAACAAAAATATCATTTTAATTTCCGTAAATAGGATCAATAGTTGTATAAAATACTAGTTGTTCTCTGTGGCTTCATCCGCACATTTTAATTTTTTTTATTTATTATTTATTTTTTCTTTACATTCCATTCAATTGCAAATGTCAAAATTTTTAAAATTACAGTGAATGAGTTTGTCAAAAAAATTACCGCTACCATGGCAACCTTGATTCATTCTCCCTATTGGTTTGTATTTTATGTCCCTTTCTCGTATGACAATTTTTTCCAATTCACAGTAATTATAGACACATGTGGCTTTTAATTAAAAAACGGATTATACAAAAATATGCTGTGATTACATTATACATAACAAAATGTGTTTACGTTTTATTATATTAGTATAGATAAACCGAAAGCGTGCTTGTACCGAGATATGTGATCATTTTGGCAGGTTATCTCTCAACACCTGTATGGTGTGCAGTGCGAGGTGCGCGCGGCGCCGCGTGGCCTGCACTAGCGCGTGCTGCGACTCCGCGCGCGCGCTCGCCACACGCTCCTGCAGCGACGACAACTTGCTGCGCCATCTAAATATTACAAACAAACATTAATGAAATGTAACTAAATTGTTCTATTCTTATATTCGAAACTTGGAGACTTGTCTAGGATTTCGGTTTCAAACATCATTGTTAGCTAAAGCTAACTAAAGAATCAGTGCTCATGCACTGATTCTTTAGTGCTTGTTATGTTCAAACCCTTTTTTGGTGTTGGGGGAAATCTTTAAAAGATACCTTGCCCTCTCGGGGGAAAGCTTGGTTATGTAGGATTTAAACCACTAGACCTCCCTCTTATGTGACATCTGGAGGTCCGGGATCTCCGAGTACACCGGACCAGTATTTTCATAGCCTTTTTTTTTTCTTTTATTTTTTTTTATTTTATTTTATTTTTTATTTTATTTTTTTTTGTATTTTCATAGCCTAGCCACCCCTAACTTAGAGTAGGCTCTTAACCCCTCAGTGGGAACGTATGATTTGATGTAACTATTAAATACTTACTCTACATCCTGCTGCCTCCAGAACTCCAGGTCGGTGTCGACTTGCGCGTGCTGCGCCTGCGCCGCGAGCAGCGCCGCCGCCTGCTGGCTGAGCGCGGTCAGCTCTGCCGCCGCGCGCGCGCCCTCCTCGCGCTCGCCCCGCACCTCCTCCTCTAGCAGCGCCTGCTCCGCCTCTACCAGCGCACTCACCTCCTCTATCTTAGCCCGAGTCACCTCCTGGAATACATTATTGTATAACCTTATGATACCTTTTACATGTCAACATATTAATTGTATTGCTAACTAGTGCCCACGACTTCGTCCACTCTTATATAAAAAAAAACAACTTTTAACGTACGAAAAACACAAAACTATATGTCCCTTAAGAATCCGACATTTTTCTGGGATGTATCGCCAAATTAACTTTTCAATTAGCGAGTAAGCATGAAAAAGTAAAATGATTGCGTTCCGCGGGTAACCTCAAGTGACCTGTTTCTTTTTTTCAGATTATATTCTCTACATCTATGCCAAATGTCATTGTAATCTATTGAGCCATCCCAACTTTCACATTTACATTAGTAAGTTGTAAAAAGTAGTATAATAAAACATTGGAAGTGTCTATGAAACCAATAATAATAGTTAGTATTGATATGTGTAATGTTCATACCAGCTGGCGCTGCGCGTGTCGCTTGGTGGCGGCGCGCGCGGAGGTGCGCTGCGCGCGCTCGGCGGCCAACGCGGCGGCGCGCTCGCGCAGCACGCACACGCACGAGGATATCTTCTCCGCGCACGACGCACTCATCAGCTCGCTGGAAGTTACACCGTAAGTAAGAAATTAAATGATAAATAATGTAAATTATATGTAATGGAAATGAAATGAAAAAAACCACAAAGGCCTATGAAATTGGATAACAATTACCATAACAACCTTGATTCCTTGATGTTGGCAACTACTTATGGTCTGTTTCCCACATTAGGGTTTTTATCCAAAATATTTACCCCTAAGTTTAACGGTGTGAAAATATATAGACTAAAGCATGTCGTAAATGTAAGGCTTTTTTTAAAGAAAGAATTATTCAAAAATATACTGATTGCTGACATTATACGCCACGAAGTATGTGTTTACGCTTTATTATATTAAGTATTATATAAGTATAGATATCTAACTTCTCATCGATGTTGTAGTCGGCGAGGTCCGGCGAGCGCGGCGCGAGGTGTATGAGCGCCTGCTTGTACTGCAGGCAGCTGTCCAGCGTGCGCTTCTGCCAGCCCGCCAGCTCCGTCTCCTTGCCCACCACCATCTGCACACACACACAAACACATGCCAGCGTGTACTATCGCGGAACTACTTTAAAAGCAGTCGTTTGAATACAGATTGGTAACGGCTAATTGCTTTTGCACAACTTTCCATTTTTTCGAGAAGTTTTTACATGTTAGAGAAATCTAATTGCTTAAAACCAAGTACTTAGACCAGATTGTCAATGTTATTGTTTTCTATGTCTCTTCCTGTACATATTTCTATAAAAATCATTTTTATTTTTAAAGTTTTTACACTATACAGTAGTTGATTGGTAATTTGTAAAAGGCGGAGGCTAGTTGCTAGGAACGTGGCGATTTATGTAAATGGAACACCGCGAAGATCCTTGAGTGTACAAATTCATGTTTGAAATCAAACTGCAGCGGACCAGCGTTATCAAAGACTTATCCAGTGGTTCAGTGCGTGTGTACCTTGGCGATGTGGTCCGCGAGCGCGGTCTTGGAGTCGTGCACGCGGAAGGCGTAGTCGAGCTGCTCCAGCAGCTGCGCGCGCTCCGACACCGACATGCTCTGCGCAGACACCTCCGCCACCAGCCGCTGGCTCTCCGCGCTGTGTTCACATTACACTAATTCGCGATTTGTAATTAGGGGGGTTTAGCACTCATATTTGCGAGACCATTTATAGTTGTCATATTATTCGTCTTCATCTAAACTATTGCATCTTACTAATATTATGAATGCGATTTTTAAAGCGAAATAATTAGTTTGCTGTCAAAACCAGTAAATGAATCACGATGAAATCTGTCACAGATGTAATATGGATGAACAAATAGGCTACTTACTGAGTTTTTTTTAATATCACGCGAATTTATAAAGCCAATCTACATTAGTAATATTATTTAGTAGCTTGCGCCCGCGACTCCGTCCGGATGGTATTAAAAAAACAAAACTAAGTAGCCTATGTGTTCTTCCAGACTATTATCTTTGTGTCAAATTTCATTTAGATCCGTTCAGCCGTTTAGGCTACAAACTCTAACAAACATCCATCCATCCATTCAAACTTTCACATTTATAATATTAATATGAAGTACGACATAACTTACACAGCACGTTCCACTTCAGCATCGATATCAGTGAGTCCATCGAGCAGTCGTTGTCGTGCGGCGCGCGCGTCCTCCGCGGCGGCGGCGGCGTGCAGCGCGGCGGCGCGCTCCCCGCGCAGCGCCGCGCGCACCGCGCCCGCGCGCCCCTCGCGCCGCGCCACGTCCGCGCGCGCCGCCGCCTCCGTCTCGTCCTCCAGCTGGCTCTCCTGCTCTGCACATTATACAAACATTACATATATCTATTATTAGAGGAATAAGCGTCTAAAAACGCGAGGCAAACTATTCACTGCAAGTGATTGCCAATTAAGTATTAACTGCAAATAACTGCCAATTCAAAACTCGGCGTCACCCCAGCGGTCGTTTTTTAAATCATTCGATAAGTTTTAGACCAATAACTAACATATAACAAGATGGCAAACGAGCAAGCTGCCACCTGAATCCGCCAAAATGGCGAAGCGACCGCTGCCCATAGATGATGCGTCATCCATTCGTTACGCTATACGCAAAGTGTTCTGCCACCCTTTTAGTGTTACCATCTAATACATCTATTTGTCTACAAGAGACATACTCTATGCCCATTAGCGCACTGCTATCGCGGCCATCTTGTGAAACTGTCAGTTCAAGCTGAGTCGCGATAGACTGTGCACGCGTCCACGTGCGCGGTGAACGTCCATTATCATAATCGAAACATATCGTAACGATATATAATTATGTTAAAGATGTATCTGTCAGATTGGAGAAACACCCTTCGAGAGATGGTCAAGGAGAGTAATCGCTACCCTCAGAAATGAAGAAACGATCTGGAGAGAAAGAAATACCACGCCTACAAGATAATGTCATAAACCACCCGAAAAAAAAACATGGGAGTTAGTCGAAAAACTTAACACTATAATACTTCATAGTTCATACTAATATAATAAAACGCAACCACAATAACAACAGTTAAGAAAACTATAGTTTAACAGTGATAGAGTGGAAATATTGATGCGATTTAAAATATTCTACTTACTCTGAACTGTTCTCTCTAATTCTTGAATCTTCTCATCATCATTCCCAAGAAGTATTTTCAGATTCTGTAAATATTCCTCCGCTAAATCATCAAACTGATACTCTGGCATCTGGAATCTGAAAGTGGACACAATTAATATTTATACCCTATTTCCGAATTAGTTATTTTTTTTCATATCTTTAGTAACTACTTACCTCTGCCAGCTGCGGAAAATAAAATCTTGTTTGAGTCGAGCTAAATCATCTTTAGCCAGATATATCAACTCTTCTTCTATTGGACTTTCCTAAAACATAAAAATAATTTAAATGACCATAATGGTTTGTTAAACGTGTCTCTTGGGGTGTCTACGAGAAGTGTGCGAGGTGTGGTCGAGTTGTCTACGAGGTATGTACGAAGTGTCTGCGAGGCTTGTATAAAGTGTCTACGAAGTGTGTACGAAGTGTCTGCGAGGTGTGTATGAAGTGTCTATGAGGTGTGTACAAAGTGTCTGCGAGGTGTGTGCGAAGTGTCTGCGAGGTGTGTACGAAGTGTCTGCGAGGTGTGTATGAAGTGTCTATAAGGTGTGTACAAAGTGTCTGCGAGGTGTGTGCGAAGTGTCTGCAAGGTGTGTACGAAGTGTCTGCGAGGTGTGTATGAAGTGTCTATGACGTGTGTACGAAGTGTGTACGAGTTGTGTACAAAGTGTCTGCGAGGTGTGTGCAAAGTGTCTGCGAGGTGTGTACGAAGTGTCTGCGAGGTGTGTACGAAGTGTCTGCGAGTTGTGTAGTATGAGGTGTATACGAAGTGTCTGCGAGGTGTGTGCGAGGTGTGTACTGACACAGAAGTGCACGAGGTCAGTGAGGTAGGCGAGGAGGGCGAGCGCGTGCGGGAAGGCGTGCAGCGTGTTGACGGTGCGCAGCCACGACTTGGACACCGCGCCCGGGTACAGCAGCCGCTTCGTTATGTGCGGCAGCTGCAAACACATATTACGTACACATTAATAAAACTAATTAAGCATGTCTTAACTTACATATAATGTCCATTAAAGACACCGTTTTGTTTTCTTTGTGGTCGTCTCGTGCGAGAGAAAGAAAAAGAAACACGTGAATGACTGGACTGGACTGAAACTAGTTGATACAGCACCAACTGACAGTGATAGTTATATAAGGCTTATTCAAGGATACAAGAGCCTTAACCTTATTACAACCAATTTTTGCATATTAAAAGAAATTAGTTCCATATTATTTCGCATTATGGTGAGGGTTTTTTTTATTTCTGTTTAGTCTACGGGTCAAAAAATGCACTTTTTAAAGATATTCTGCCTTGTGAAAAGACAGGGTCATGTGCGATTTCACTATAACACCTTTATAGGCCAACCACGAGTACAAAAGATTTCACAGATCTGTAAAGGAGTGTACTAGAAGCGGCAGTTACCTTTGTGACGTAATTGTCAGTATTGAGTGTGGGGTTGGTATAAATGGCTGCCAGTAGTTCAACCACGATGTCGATGAAACGTGCGATGGTGAGGGGCCGCAGCAGCGCCAGCGCCTTGCCACCCTCCGCCGCGCGCGCCGATAGGGCTTCGCCCACGCGGGCCGCCGCCGCGCGCTGCCATCCCGCACTCGACAGCGGCCTGACACACAACAATGGTAGAAACACAATCACAAAGAATTTGCACAGAAATGACATTTCCCTCTATTTGTTTCCACCTCCTTCAAGCTATACTTTATAAAGATGGAAAAGGGACTAAATTTAAATGTATAAAATTAGCTAAAGCATAAATGAATTTGATCAGTTGTTTTTAGTACCCTTCCCTTTGACACAGGATGGAGTTTGGAAAGAAAAAATTGACAGAGGTGGTACACATAGAAAGAGAAATATCCTTTCTATGCACAGATGATTATTTTTAGACAACGCATCTGCAATTTCGGATGTTTATTAGCACCGGGTACTTCGCTAATTCGACGAATTTAGTTGATTACTCACTCACCACTAAGAAAAACACTTGGCCAAAGAATGACACTAACATCAAAAACAATTAATTTGTTATTTTCTATCATACAAGATATTTTAACAGACCTCTGATCCTTCACTGTAACAAATGCTAGAACGCGATCCAGTGCCTGCTCCCAGCTGCGTCCGGAGGACTCATCTCCTGTTCTCTACAATACAATATAACAAATTAGATTATAAAGAAATATCTATCTGTATCGACATTATAAAGAGGAAAGATTTGTATTTTTAGATTTTTGTATGTAATGAAATAACTCAAAAACCACAGGGGCAACTTTAAAAATTCTTTCACCATAAAAAAGCTGAGTACTACCACTATACTACCACTGAGTGACATTAAAGAGTATTATTTTTAAAATTCTGCACAAAGCAACCACTACACCAAAAAGGATAACTATAAAACATAACTTTTTTTTAATGCCATGGTTATTTCCTGCACTTACAGGAGTCAAACTAAATGTACATTTAAGTCTACTCTAGGTAATATATATCTGTGGTTATTTTTACCCTGGGGGTGGTAGTCAAGTTATGACTGTAGCGTAACGGAGTCACTCCATGCTTTAACTCACTGGCTGGTAAACGGAACTCCTGCAAACATCATATTAAAATAAGATCTCACATAAAATTCTCGAAAAACCTATTTTATAATAATTCTTCCGCTTGTTACAACTACTGTTGCATGAAATATATTAATTAAACAAAATTAATGTATCCCATGGGTACTATAACTATTTCTGGGATCAAAGGTAGCCTATCTGTTCTAGAATATACTCCACATTTATTCCTAATTTCATTGACATACATTTAGACATTTAGGCGGCAAACTGTTAATCATCCATCTAAACTTTCATATTTATAATATTAGTAAGATAAATGCTTCAATTGTACAAATAATTTAATGATAACAAAGATATTACCAATGGTGTATTAGTTGTTCGTGCATTATGATTCGAGTGCAGTGGTGTGGACATGTAGTGATTCCCTCCATATCTCATATCACTTTGCTGTGATTTAGACCTCTGAAATGTTAATATAATAGATTGGGCATGTACAAGCATTATTAATGAAACATACTTACAATTACAGTCTCTTATACAAATAACAAACTCATGTTAACTGCATATACAATCACTATAATGTTTTATTTTTCTCTCAAACTATTTACTAAGGTCAATGCAATGGAAGATATACACATCTCATAAGTAAAAACAGTGTTAAGGAAGATGCATTATCACAATCAAATATTTAGTTATGTCATAAATATTCTCAGATATAATAAAAACTCACTGAACTACTTGGAGGCAAATTGGTAGCTGAGGGTTCTCTACTTAGACGACCACCAAATGTAGCCCTAGGCGGCTCCGCGCTGCTGGAACGATGGCCCGCTCCACTCGGCCGGCGAATCTCGGGCTCCGTCGATCCAGTGCGTCGTGGTTTTGGTAACAATGATGGTTTGCCTTCCAATCTTGAAATTTCCATTGTTATTTAAATGTGTCGTGAAATGATTTGTTTGTCTACATTTGATTTTATTGCTCACTTACCTTGATTTGCGACTTGTTGATTGCGCACCGGGCACATATCTTGTCGAATACATTATTATAAATTATAATAATCTCTTTATAATTCTTAAATTACAATTCAAAGCAAACGTTGAATTTCAAACTTCAAAACATTTCAAATTGCTAACTGAAAAAATGAACTAGTAGTCTATGGTTTATCTCAAAGATTATAAATTGTAAACCTTTTCTTTATGGTTTTCAGCAGCCAATGGGAAATACTATCGCCAAAAAGAATCAAGAGACAAAATGCGCGGAAAATTAAAAAAGGGTTTAGACAAAAAATCAATATTCAGGAATATTTAATGCCTATTTAGATCTTTATGAAGAAATTTGCATATTACAAATATTTAATGTTATTGCTAACGGTTACAAGTTTAATATGGACACTCGTAGAATATAACGTTAAAAACATAAGAAAGTAGAGTTAACTTTAGCTTTACTTTCAAATTCCGTGCAAATACAATTTACAGTATTGATTGTGATTACTCTAACACAAATTATTCTTCTTTGAAATCATTTAAACAGTTTTACTTTCATTACAGATAATGCTCTGTACATCTTGAACTAATTTTGGAAATGTTGGATCTAGAAAGCAAATTCGAACGAAATTTTTAAACGACGGCGGCAAATGTGAGATAACATTTGTAGGCTCTGAAAAAAGAAAATAAATGGTAAAACATTAATACAATATGTAGAATATTTTATAGTCTTTAAGTGGAGAGCGATGTTAGTTATCTTATAATTCGTGCGAATCTGATTGTTTAGCTGTTGTTTAAATTTTGAACAACAAATTAACTTACCTTTAGTCTTCAAAACGTGCGAAATCACATCTTCGATATTCAAATACCGAGGCGTAATAACATCGTTAGGCTGTTTAGAACTGTGATTAATAACTGGAAAATATTTATTTAGTTCTTCGTAACATTTGCTTGGATTACTTTTTACTTGAAACTTTATTTTACGTAACTAAAAAACAAATGTAATTAAGGCACTAGTTAAAATTTACAATGACATTTTATATAAAGTACTACCTACTTCTTCAGGGGCTCGACTAATGAACAAAATCAAGGCGTTTTCTTTATAAACTCCTTTAATTTTATTACTCATGCTTATTGTTTCTACAATTTCAGTATTTGAAGCGATAAGCAATTGATCACAGTGAATTCGTAATATTAAATTCATTTGTTTAGGACCATATCTTTTCCAACTATCGGCAGTCCATAACATTAACTTATCAATTGCTGTAATAAAATAATCCAATTAAAAAGTTACAAAAAGTTAGTGTCGAGTTTGATACAATTAAGATTAAAAAATACTTACAAAACATTATTAAAGATTTGACGGGAAAAATTAACTTAAACACTAATACAAAAAGAAATCTAAACAATTTCGGTTTAAATTTTTCTCTTCACATTTGAGAAAAATGTACGACACCACACAGCCACTTTGAAATAACAGATACAGACTTGGTGTTTTAATTTAGGTAAAGGTATCGGTACCAGTATTTGGTCCTATTTTTTAGATTTTTTTTACAAATACTACTAACGCGAAAGTTTAAATTTAGATGGGGGTTTGATAATTAACCACCTAAACTGCTGAACGGATAGCGATTAAAGGCATAGATGTAGAGCATAGTCTTCCAGACTTCCAGGCTACTCACTTTTGTTTTTTTTAATTCTATGGGGACGGGGTCGCGAGCGATAGCTAGTATTTTAAATTATACAGAAACTGTTTTATTTTTTAAACGTGCGAGGTACGTCTATTACACTGACACTGACAGTGACATAAAATTATTTATCAACTTGTCCGATGTATCGATGTAAAAAAATAAAGATTACAATTATTAAAACTAGGATAACTAGCAATAACTAGAATAAATTGAGTAATATAAGATTTGTATCCAATCTAATGGCAGGGACATACTATTTTGTTATTGTAGGTCATTCAGATAATCCAATTTTCGAAATGGATTTTGTACCCATTACCAAAGAAGTAAAGGTAAGAACAACATATTAAATGTGATTAATATATGAAATTAGCTATTGCCTTGTGATATTTTCTTAACTAAGGCAGAACTATAAAAATACGGCATGTAAACTTTAAACTACTTGTGACGATTTTGTAGAAAGAAGACAATAGACATCTCAATCAGTTTATAGCGCACGCTGCACTAGATCTGGTGGATGAGCATATGTGGAAAGTAACCAACACTTACCTCAAGTCTGTAGATAAGTTCAACCAGTGGTTCGTGTCTGCATTTGTGACAGCAAGTCAGGTAAACATACTAAACTTAAGACTACTTTAATTTTGGTTGATGTTCATTTCTAATTTGATTTTATTTTAGCGAAATTGTTCTTGCAGTGTATAATTATCACGGAAATAGAGAAAATATTGGCTTAAAATTGGTTTTGCCTGTATATTTTTTTCCAAATGACCACAGTCCATTTGCAGATATGTTCCCTACCATCAATAACAGAGAAAGGATACACAGAAATAGGATACTTCCCTACCTGTATATCCCATCCACAGCCAAATTTACTTCATCTCATATTTTTCTTGTATGAAAAGAGTGGAAAGGGGAACGGGACTAAAATTAGGCCTCTCGCACACACATATATTTATGAAAAGTAGTACTTTTATACTTTTTTGTATTTCTAGATGAGGTTTGTGATGGTACATGATGCTCGTAATGAAGATGGTATTAAAAACTTCTTCAATGATGTCTATGAAGCATACATCAAGCTAATGCTGAATCCCTTCTACAAAGAAGATACACCAATCACATTCCCTGCATTTGAGAAGAAAGTACAATTTCTCGGAAAGAAATATTTAACATAATGAAATTTAAATATAGCTTTATATAATGTAAATATGTTAACTAATGTATATCAGATAATATAATTTTCATTGTTCAATTCAAATGAAAGGACGGTATAGTTACTAGAGGGAACTATTATCTATTATAAGTAAAATTTATGGCATCAGAACTGAACTATTAATAAGAGAACAATATCATCAGCTGGTAGTCATGAGTGTGTACCCATGTAAATGCTATTGATAGTGTTTGTTTAATTTAAAATATAAGCATTTTGTAATTAAAGAGTACATTATTACTAAAAATATACTATCTTATGGCATCCATCTTATATCAATGGGTGTCGGCAGCTGCCCTGCCCCATGTCTGGTAGACTCCAAAAATTAAAAATGGCCCACTGCTAGATGTTGGACTAGTAAAAGTACCCATCAGTTGGCGACACCCATACCTAGGCCATTCTTTTATTTTAATCTTATTGACAGATTATACGACAGCCAGTATCATAGATATGCATGAAAAAAGAAAGATTCACAAAAGGAAAATAAGCAAAAACATCTATACATGCAAAAAATATATTAGGAAAAGAAAACCTTAGTTTACTAATTGTACAATTTTACATAAATCAAATTTTACTTCACTACAAACCATTATTAGGCGGAATTCAATGTCTTTAAAATATATGAAGATATCTGATGCATCTTATGGAGTTTTTCAAAGAAAATTTGGATGCTTGTCCTGTTGTTTCATAGAGAAATTATTAATACACTAGTAGAGCTCTGGTAAACCAAGGTCATCGTTATCAGGGATACTGCCACATGAGAAGTCATCTGGAATAAAAAATGTTTGCTGCAGTCTGTTTATTTTTAATAATTTAGTCATAATGCCACAAACCAAATGCTCCTTTTATTTTTGCTTTCTTTTATATGCCATGAGCATTCATTGAATCAATAAGATATCACATTTAAAGTTACTATTTGTTCATACTTTCATAGAAGAAATAGCAACTACCCTCCTATTGAATTAGATAATGATAACTGTACATTATTATTCAGTAAAACCAAATCTCAGATCATATTCATACAAAAAAAATAGTGGCAAAAAACATGTAAAATAAAAATTATTTTACTTTTTCTATTGTCCCCAGTAAGTCTTAAAAATATGTGCCAGTCATACTGTAAAAAAAATAACCTTTTGTACTACAGTTGTATGCTTGTTCTTACCTGTAAAGAACTCATCCTGATATGAGCAGTCCAATTCCATAGAATATCTTCTCATATTTGGTGGTGGGGTAGAAGGTGGGGACATATGATGCACTACCTCCACATTGGGTAACGGTAGATAGTCAAACATATCCTTATGGAAATTATCTGCAAAAAAAAAGACATTTCATTAGCAATGTCTTTGTAGACAACTAGAAAAAAAAAAGATTGTTTTGCATATCTGGGCATTATTCTTTTTACTAAATTAATGTATCTTCTCTTCTTCCAACATATCTTGGAACACATAAAAATTAAAAGTTTTATAGGAGACGGTACCAAACAAGTAATCTACTAAATTTCTTTACAACAAGCATAAGAATACTGGCCATAGACATTAGCAAATTGGGACATAGAAGTGGTCAAAACCATACATATATTGTCTAGTCAAGTGCTTCACAGTGCCACAGACTTTATGAATTACTTATCTTACTAATGTTATAAATGCAAAAGTTTAGATGGATAAATAGATGTTTGTTAGAGTTTGGAGCCTAAACGGCTGAACGGATTTCAATGAAATTTGGTATAGATGTACAAGATAGTCTGGAAGAACACATAGGCTACTCACATTTGTTTTTTTTTTAATTCGTCGCGGGCGAAAGCTAGTGGTAAATAATACTAGCTTTTGATAGAGCAATGTTCAATACATACCATAGTTATATGAAGGCTTAGTGAACTCTATTTCTTCATACGAAAAGTCTATTCCACTTTCATTGTTATCATCCGTATAGATCATTGCTCCGACGTTTACAGATTTTGGTGATAACGGCTTCCTTACTGGGGTGCTTTGAACAGCTTTACCGGAATTCAATAAAAATGACTTTTTGGTTTCTCCAACTTTTTTGACTGGTTCGTTAGGTTTGTATGGTCCATTTGAAACGGTTTTACCGATGTTCTCTATTTAAAAAAGAAAAACAAAGTTCTTTATTCATTTTTAATCTTACTTAAACTTACTTGTGGGTAATTGACGTTTTAAATATAAATATTTTTATATTCTAATTAAGCGATAGATGTTATGTAAGTTTCAACAAATTAATGAAAGCAAATTAAACAGTCGAAATTATACAATTTATAATAAACATGAATTTAATACGTACCGTTGTTAGAAAGGGGTTGGCGAAGTAAGTTTTTCTTCGTTTGCCTTGTGATATGATCTCCAAATATATCAAACAGTGATTCAGCCATGTCAATATTTTATTAAACACTATAAGGTTAAGTATTTAAAGCAACAACAATTTTATAAACAGAAAGTCGTTGGTTTTTCGCTGTATTGTATTATAATTTAAATTGTTTGAAATAATTCTGTCCCGATAACCGACTTTTGACTATTCGGATGTTACCAGTACGAAAACCAGAATAGATCACGGAGATTTTACAGTCTTTTGATCATTTTACTTCCATAGCATTTCTCTATAAAAATAAAGAGATTTAGCAAGAATAATTTGAGTTTTTGTGAAACGAATAGGTGTAAAATGAAAATTCATGGTTCCCAGATGACTCCAATAATTTGTTTCTGAACTTAATGACGTGCAAAATGGTATTTTGACATGTTACGCTATTTTACTTGACATATATTTGACAAGTTAATGTTTATTTTTTTGTTGCGGTTTGTTTCTCCAACAGCTGATAAAGTCAATCTAACTAACCAAAAATTACGCAGCAGGTTCCTGATCCAATGAAAATAATAAATAGTTGATATCATGTCAAACTCGCAAGACAAACCATCAAATGGCTTAGGTTCCGATCCATTACAGAGACTGGCTTCTTTCAAACCACCGCGTGATCTTTCCCTAGGTGGTGTAAAACCAAATAAAAAGGTGTTTACTCCGAATTTAAATGTAACGAGAAGTAGAAACAAGGGGTACGATTTTTTATGTTAAATGTGAAAATTCAGATGGATGTGTGTTTGTTACTACATCATTTTTGTATATTCTATTTTTCAAAAATTCTGCCTTGACTATTATCCTTGTTTGCATCATTTACAGAGTTCCCTCAGCAAACAGCCGTGATCACAGGAAGGATGACAAAGATAGGAGAGATAGAGGAAATCATAAAAACAAAAAGAAAGGTCCTTTAATTATCAAATCTGCTGGAGTATTTTCTGAAGGTAACACCAACTACAATAAAACTATTTCATATTAGGTAATAATTAAAAAAAACAAGATGGTGACAACAGTCTAATAAGATAGATAGTCACCTATCTTTTTAGCTATACAATGCCGACCGCTGAGCATAAGCCTCCCCTAAAGATTGTTATGAAGGTCCGTCCTGTGGTAGTTGACTAGTGTTAGTCACTTAGCTACATAAATTAGACATGTAATAGATTGAATTTAAGAAATGATTTTTTTTGAAGGAGTTCTACCTTGCATGCCTTATCTATTTTTTTATTGAAATTTCACACATACACTTAACTTTTTAGGTTTAGGGGCTGTAGAGAGGAGTCAGTACAGAGGGCCGTCTTACGCCCGTGATGGAGAAGGAACGCCCACTCTGCAAAGACCCACTATAAGAGTAAAGGATGTGATTAAAGTAAGAACTTCTAACATTAGGATTCCCAGCAGATAAGACTATCGACAGTTTGATGATGTGGCTTGTTAAAAATTATATAAAATTAAATCACTGTAATGTGCATACCTCCATAAATACTAGTTAAACTAACAACAATAAAGTCTGTAGTTGGCAGAAGCTCTAAAGCATTCATTTATATGTTTACAATGTTCATAAGATTCCCTTTAAGGGATACTGTAAAGAAATCTACATTTTCTCATAGTTTGTGTAAAATATTTCTATTATCTTCTAGATTGATAAAGAACTAGAAGAACAGAAGATCAAGTCAGTGGTCGGAGGTGACTATGAGCTGGATATCGAAGTGGAGGACTTTAAGCAATCTTTTGAAATTGACGCTCCAATCAAACTGCCCATAGACGATGGTATGTTTAATGTAAGAAATAGTTGCTGATTGAATCAAAATTAAAGAAATACAGTATGTTTTAACCAAATTAAAAAAGTGGTTCTAAATTTGATTGGTATATTTTATGTATATACGATTACGCTGCGATTTATGATCCGATTTACTTGATTTAATTTTTTTTCATGAGAAATAGTTTTTATTTGGTCCCAGAAAAACCTTTGTAAGTGAGAAAAAATGTCATGGTCCCTAGAATTCTTGGTTAAGTAAATTAAAAGTAAGGTAATGTAAACCTGAATAGGTTCACCTGTTTTTCTATTTTTAGGTTGGTTATACAGTCAACCAAAGCCAACTGTAAAAATCAAACAAGAAGTGATTGTGAAGACGGAACCTACGGAATATGCTAATTCACCAAGTAAGACATTAATGAAGAGTTACCAATTATTCACATAAAATATAGCTACACTAATATAAAGAGGAAAGATTTGTATTTTTCTATGCATTGAAATGTCTTAAAAACTACTGTGCAATTTCGAAAATTATTTCACGACTTGCTTACTTTGTCTTCTTCTGCGTGGAATTAAAAAAAAAACTGAGTAGCCTATGTATTCTTCCTGACTATCGTCTATGTCTATGTCAAATTTCATCGAAATCCATTCAGCCGTTTAGGCTACAAACTATAACAAAGATCCATCCATCGAAACTCTCGCATTTATAATATTACTAGCTTTCGCTCGCGACTCCGTCCGCGTGGAATTAAAAAAAAACAAATGTGAGTAGCCTATGTGTTCTTCCAGAGTATCCTCTACATCTATCCCAAATTTCATCGAAAACCGTTTAGCCATTTAGGCTACAAACTCTGACAAACATCCATCTATCTATCCATCCATCCATCTAGCTAAACTTTCGCATTTATAATATTAGTAAGATTATTAGTATGATTAAAAAACTGTCTTATCACTGAGGAACATAGACTCTGTCTTTTACTACTTTTTAATTCCACACGGATGTAGCAAGCAACAGCTAGTCTAGTATGATTTTTAACTTTGATTTTACTCAGTGCCAGAAGTGGAAGAGAAACCTACCATCCCAGCAGAACTTGAAGACACAAATATCACAAATTTATTAAGAAGTGATAAACCAACGCTTATTTTATTACAGGTAATTTTTTTTTGACAAAAGTAGGCATTACCTTTAGGTCAGCGTTCAACTTGTTCTAGTTGTCTATTGGTTCTGCCATTTTATAAGAAATTAAATCCACTTACTCTTTTGCTTTTGTTATGAAAATTGTTTAGCTTTGTGCATATATTCTTTGTTATTTTCTGGTATAAAATAATGTTTCTGGTAGTTGCCAACTTCCCTGCCGGGACGGAGTGGGGGAGGGGACGCGAATGAGGACTCTCGAGGAAAACCCTCTAAAGAAACACAAGAAGAACCAGTAAGTTTTACTCAATAGTTGTAAATGTTTTTTTTTCTTTTTCCATTAGGATCGTTATTTTTTTTTTATTATTATCTGGTTGACAAAGAGAGTGATGTTTTTCGCGTACATAACTTGTTTTTTAAATATGATATTTAATATATTTATATTATATAAGTTCCTGATTATGTGCATCTAATAGTTAGTCGGATTAGTTTTTTCAAAATTAAATTTATACTTGAAATTTTTTTGTAAAACTTAGGACAATCCAATTTGTAAAATATGTGATGGAAATATCGGGTCTTGTTAGTTTAACTGACAGTGATGTCATTTTTAAAGTCCTCAGCCAGTGATGGGACAGGCCCTTAATGTTTCATATAACTTTAGCCTAGTGAGGGTGGCGAGGGCTGCGTGCTGTCAGGGCTGCAGGAAGGTCGTGTGGGCAAGCTGCAGATCCGGCGTTCCGGACGAGTCACCCTCTTGCTAGGAGACACTGTCTTTGAGGTAACACTTTAGCATACCCCTGAATGTTTTCACTTGAACCTTACACTCTATGCATTTGGAAACAATTGTCTTTCATAAATTTTTACAGCACTCCCCTTTTTTACCATGCTATTGGGGGTTAACAAAACTAAAGCTTAAAAATGATATTTTTCAACCAAGTGTATTACAAATATTGCTAATAAAAATACAACATTTTAGATGGATGGATATTTAAGAGTTTTGTTACCTAAAGTGCTGAATGTATATTGATGAAATTTAGTATAGATGAAGTGGATAGTCTGGAAAAACAAACACATAGGTTACTTTTTTTAATTCTTCGCGGATGAAGTCGCGGGCGAAAGCTAGCATTCAGTAATTATACAATTTTTTTTGAGTCAATCTAATATAATTAATATCCAGGTATGTCCAGGCACAAAGACAGCTTTCCACCAGGAAGCGGTGTCGATCAGTGTGGAGGATACAGCCCGGTCCGCAAAGCTTGTCTCACTCGGCTCGCTGCAACACAAACTGACCGTGCTGCCCGACTGGCAGACCATGTTCAATGATATGGCTGTTTAATTTGTATCTATGTATTTAATATGAATAAAATATTTGTATTGTTAAGTTTTCTTTGCTTCTATATATGGTATTCTACAGTCCATACATTAATAAAATTGGAGTGTCTTGAAATACATTTAATTATTGTGATGCATTGCATTGCTTATTATTAAGTTATTATTAGTAATAGTGCCCGCATTATCATCTTAGCACTGCAGGGCCGGCACGCCCGGTGTAATACCACGACTACATAGAAGACAGGCGTGAAATGGAAGCAATTCCGTGTTTCGTCTGATGAGTGTGGTGCAGGAGGCCTAATTTAAGTCCCTTTCTCTTTACCACCCTTTTCTTATAAAAAGAGGATGGGAAGAGGAAGTGGATTTGACAGTGGAGGAGTTGCATAAGAAGGGGAAACATCCTCTTTATGTGTGTCTCCTCCTCTGTCTGATAAGGGTAGGCAATGCATCTGCAATTGCAGATGTCTATGGGCAGCGGTCACTTCGCCATTTTGGCGATTTCAGGTGGCCGTTTGCTCGTTTGCCACCTTATGTTATAAAAAAAATATAAAAAAAAAACAACAGTTGTTAAAAATTGTGTCAGTCCACAATGCCACATTCTTTCCATATAACCACCAAAACATCTAGGACATCATTTTATTTGCAATGGCAAAGTCGTGGGCAACCCTAATGTAGTTTTATAGATTGTAGAAATTACAATAAAAGTTTTTAAATTACACAGAATTAAGTAAAACAAAATGTTCCATTATATATTACTAAGATTTAACTAGAGATAGTAGTGTATTCAGTTGTTAGTTGCAGATTTTTTCTCTTTAGTTGGTATTGGTGTGTCTCTGCCTAGATAATGCTGTCCTTGTAAGTCAATAGCAAAATTGTAGTCAACAGGGTTTGCCAATGCCCGATCAATTGCTTCCTCTAGGTTTTCTGGTGTTATAAAGGTGCTACTGAGTTTCTGTAAAAAAGTTTTATATAGGAACATCAGTGCTATTAGCTATAAGGTAATAAACATAATGAAAACATTGGATACATAGAAAACAAATTGGTACATGGTGATAATTGCACCTAAAACCCCTGAGCCACCAATTATAGCAATAAATATATGAAAATATGTCAGAAAAGGTAAGGATTTTGAACTTAGTGACTTGAGAGTTATTTAAATCTATTCCTTTGGATATTTATGTTTTTAGAGTAATCTAATAAACATACAATTTAAACTTACCTTTTGCTCTCTAATTTTTTCTGATGCCTTTGCTATTCTTTCTCTCAACTCCTTGTCTTTAGCCTCCATCCTGGCTAGAGCAAATTCCTCCATCTCTTGTAATTCAAGTTTCCTTCTTTCATCTCGTTCTGCAGCAACTTGCGCGTTCCATGTATCATTGATCTTTACACAACGCTCCCATTCTTCGGCTTCGAGTTGTTGTGACATCTCGGAACTCGCACTTTCAAGGGTAGACTTTTCTTTAATCATTTCCTCATGATAAAAACGCTTTATAGCCCGCATCTGTGTCTTATAATTGTTGTTTATTCTCAAAAGCTCTACTCGTTCTTCTTCAGTGATAACTGGACGTTTTGGTATACGAAATACTTTACTTTTTGCCACCGGCAGCCATCGAGGTTTTCTATGTGCTTCTGCACATTGTATTAACATTGGTAAAGTTCGTCTTAGGATTGAATTGTGAGATATCATTTTTAATTTGTATTTATACAATTTGTTAGGTAATTTATTACCAAATAAATATTAACCTCACTTTTTTGAAGTTTACCAAAGCAAAGTGCAGAGTATATTTAATTTCACGAATGACAGTAACAGAGAGTTTAGCTTTTTATCTCTGAAATTTAGCAAATGATTTATTGCAATGTAAATGTGCCTTATAATTGTATTTTTAATTATTACCTATTTGCAAAAGTTTTTTAATTGAAGACAGAAGTTAAATAGCCGGTGGTTGTATGATTTTGAGACTTTAATCATCGTAGCAAAAATAAATAAATGTCAAAACATCAAAATAATGTGACAGATGGTTTCCGGTTCTTGATTTTTGTTTATAGTTTTATATTGTAAGTTGTGTTCGTATAAATATGATTAAAATATCAGCATTAAATGATGAATCAGACGAAGAAAGTGGTTCCGAAGAGGAAGTAACGAGAGAAGCTCTCGAACAGATCGCCTTACAACAATATGCAAAAGCTCTTGATCTTCAGCGAAAGGGCAATCTTACTGACGCAACACAGCTTTTAAAAGATTTACTGGACACAGAACTGTTGTACAATGTTAAAAAACCTGCTCCTGGTGAGAAAGTGTCCAGTCCATTGTTTAATTTAAAATACTTATGCTACAAAAACTTAGCTGCAATGCAGAATGCTGCAGATGAGTTGGAAGCGGCTATAGAATCGTATATTGCGGCTTCAGAGCTCGATGATACTGATGTTACACTGTGGCATAGCTTTGGTTTGTTATGTATGCGAGCAAAACATTATGAAACTGCTCTACAGGCATTCCAGCGTGGTGTCCTTCAAAATCCTAGCCATTGGCCATGTATAGATAAAATAATCACACTGTTATTGGGACTAGACTATAAAGATGAGTGTATTATCGCTATTTATGATGCCCTACAGCTTGATCCGGACTATTTAAGAGGTTTGGTATACCGTAAGTACATTTATAAAGAGTTTCCATACATTAGAAATTACATGGAGTATTCAAATCCAGTTTACAAATGGAATGAGAAAGATGATGAACCATTTGATGAAGAAATTGGTACAAGACTTATACAAGAAGCTAGTGATATTAATAAAATATTTGTTGAACAGCAAATTTCTGAGCAATTTAAATCTGTTTTGCCAAATTTAAAGTTGAAAAAACCTATAAGTAGTCTAACATGGAGCGCTGTTGGTGAGTCACTGATTCATATGCACAAGTACATGACAGAGAACTATTTCAGCCATGCCTGTTATCTAGCACTAGTTTTTGAGAAAGCTGAAATTGAAGAGAAAATGGAGGTATGTGAGATAGAGGAGAAAGAAATTGAATACACAGATAATAAAATTGATGACATAAATACAGATACTGAGAAGAATGTAGAAAATGTATCAGAGAATGAGAATAATGAATTATCTGATAAACAAGTTACGGATACAGAGAAAGTGGAAAGTGATGTGGAAATGGTTGCTTCGGAATCTGCTGCTGAGACTGCTCCGGAGCCTAAAGTACAAAAGAAAACGACAGTCCGCCGCAGAGGCAGTGCTCTTAGCTTCCTAGAACAATGGGAGTGGTGCAACAAACGACGTTCGGGACGTAAGAAACCAAGCAACAAGCAAGAACGCTGTGATGACAACATTTATGACACACTGAGAAGAATGGTTCCTATAGCTTTATCACCAGAAACGATTGAAGAGAAAGAAAACCAGGATAAAGATATTTCAACAGATCTAACAAATCTTACTTTATTATTTGAAGAAAAAGAGAAATCAGATTCTAAAATTGAAGAAGAATATTTTGGTAGTGAGAATGAGCAGGTAGATGTTAAAGAGTTCATAAATAAATATAAAGAAAGTAAAAGGGATATAATAGATATATTAAAAGACTTTCTTTCATTATTAGCTTCAAAGTGGAAAGTAAAATGGCCTGAAGATTTAACAAGTGTATTTGTTGAAGCAAACAATTGTTACAACACACATATAGATGTACCAGCTTGCCGTGATGAAAATAAAGATGATTTGTTAAATTACATTGCTATTAACATCTTAGCTGAAGAAATATCAGTTAATACCAAGCTCAATCAAAATGTTAATGAAAAATCTGGGCATGAGTTAGGAGTTATAGAATCTATTGGTTTGATATTGGCTTCAAAACCACACCTTTTCGCAAGTACAATTTGCCTAGAATACATAATAAGACAACTCTGGGTTAAAATTCATGCTTATTTACTCAATAAATGTGAAGACTTTGCCCTTGACAGCCTTTACCATCTCCTCTGTGAATTTGAAGCAATGGGAGAGCATCATGATAATTACACTATGAATAATATCAATTTCACTTTTAAACCTCTTATAACCGAAGGTGAAATTACAGAGTACATCATGTTTTTAGAAAGAAACAAGAAGCTGTCCACTGTCATGGAATTGTATAATAAGGGGCATTATGAAGAAGTATTGGAAATCGTAATAGACTCATTTGAACATTGTAAAGATATGGCAAAAACACAAGAGGAAGAAATGTCTTTGGACTTTGCAGTTCAGTTGTCAATTATTTTAGACACGTGTTGGGCTTTAGACAAAGTTGAAACTTGCTTCAAATGGTCCCTGACCTGTCTGCATGAAGCTTTGAAACACTATTTCCGATTTACTTCTGGATCCAAGGACTATGAGAAGTGGACAATGACTGTTGTTAAAGTACTATCCTGTATGGAACACATTTTAACTACAGAAGGACTAAACTGTTTAGAATCCGTTTCGCAAAAAGAGCTAAGTCAAGCGTTAGAGAATCTCATTAGAATAATTGGTCACCAAGTCGAAACGAATGCAACAGAAATGCCCTTCGGAACTGTCGCACCATGGGTCATAATGCACTACATTTTACAACGAGAAGACGACCAAGGTAGAGGACGCACGATCTCAGACAACGACAGAGTAGCCTGTGATGAAGTACCCAATCCGCTTATGGTTTTATTCATTGGTCATGAGCAACTAGGAAATAGAAGTTGGTGTGTTCACTCAGACGCAAAACTTTTGTATTTTATTTTAGATACCGTGGTGCCGCGTCTTCGATCTCCGTCGTTAGCGAAATCTTTAGAACAAGTGTGTCAATACATGGAACAGTGTGTGTTCTGTTTGTATGGACACCCAGGCAAGAAGACTAAATCCAAAAATTCGCCATTGAAAGATCATGGTGTTCGATCTCATTCATTGGATTGGAAGAGAGCGCAGCAATTGTACGAGGTGTTTAGGCCTCATATACTCCCAGCTTTGGAAGGCAAAGTGCCGGGCATTACGACTGATGTTGAGCAGCTGTTTCATCGTATTCTTGCCCTGTTGCCCACAGAATGCGATCCAAATAAGTATTTGCCCGACTTAGAGAAATACATCAAAGGTATCGATAATAAATTACCAACGGTGCCGCCTCTATTACCCTATAAAATGAAAGATATATACTTTTTGTTGGGCGATTACTATTTCAAAAGAGAGGACTATAAAATGGCAATAAAATTCAACATGTTGGACGTAATCTTGAATAACGATAGGTTGGAATCTTGGGCAGAAATATCGCTTGCTAAAGGCGTACATTTAGAGAGAGTTTTAAATTCTTGCAAAAACTTGAACAACGAAAGGGAGTTTCTTAACCAAGCAAAATTAACAATACGGTGTTTCAAGCGAGCCTTAACTTTAGATTCGACACGTAGCGAATTGTGGTTAGAGTATGGAAATTTCGTGTACACGGTTCATTCTTTCTGTTCTAGACTGTTGAAGCAAGCTAGCGAGTCATTAAGTATGGAAGATTTTGAATCGTTAGAAAAGCAGAAAGAGGATATGTTGGACAGCACATACACATGTTACAACACGGTTTTAAATGACCTCAACGTCAGCAATGACTTCGATAAAACAAATGAGAATTCTTGGTTGTTGTATTATATGTTGGGAAAAGTGGCTGAAAAGCGTAATAAGGCACCGTCTATATATCTAAGTTTCTACATGCAAGGAGTCAAAAGTTTACAAGAAACTGACGCCACTTATCCCTTAAAAATTAACTACAGTACACCAACAAATTTGTGTATAGAAGTGTTAGAATTACATTACCGTATACACGCTTCGATTTTAAAGTTTATCGAGCAACATGAAAATAAACCTATTCCAGCGTCCGTTGGCAAAGTATTTCTAATGTGTATCGATGAATGGCAAAATGGACCATTTAGTAAAAAGTCTAAGAAATGCTATGCAGGTGAGGACGGCGATGGTAAATCTCAGGAAACCGTGCACGCTGCTAATATACTGAAAAGATCTGTTAGCGACGCAGGGGAAGAAGATACACATGAAGCAAAAACGATGAAACTGGAGGCGGCGGCCGCCAAAGTCCGTAGATCTGCTTCTTATGATACAGAAAGAGTTGCACACAAAGATACGTTAAATGAGTCGGTGGAAAAATCAAGTAAGCCTATGGATACAGATCAGACCGAAAAGCAAAACGTGGCCACGACAAAGGAAAATGATGAAAAGATGTTAGAGAAAATAGAAAAAGAACCAAAGACCACAAACAACACTACAATAGTAGAAAAGAATGAGAAAGATCCGAAAGAAAAGAAGGAAGAAGGAAAGCCAAATAGTGAGAATAATAAAGAAGAAAAACAAAATAAAAAGGACGAGAGTTCGAGTAGTTCGTCATCGAGCTCATCATCCGACTCGAGTTCCAGCGAGTCCTCCTCGGACAGCAGCAGCGAGTCCAGCAGAGATAGCAACACATCCACTAAGTCCTCGAACGATAACAAACAATTGACAGACGAGGAAATTATGAAGATAATTATAGCTTGTTTGGACGCTCTCGAAGATTGCGCCAGTCGTTTTCCGCCACATTACAAAGCTATTTATCGACTGGCTCATTATCATTTTTACTACAAAAAGGGCAAAGATATCGAAAGATGCAGAGATCTTATGTTGTCAAACTTTACAATGAGATGCGGCCAAAAACTCGGCGGACTCTTCAGTGAAAGAAAAGCAACGAATTTCTTTAATAACATTTGGAAAATACCTTCGGCGGAAGTGGAACGAGGTGGCAGCTTCGCTTTTCATATGAACCGCTCTGTGATGCTTACCATGGAAATATTGAAAGAGATCGACGACCACAAAACATTACTCGATTTACATTTGCATTTACAAAGAATACCGGATCTCGACAAGAAGTATTTACGAGACTCTGATAGAGAAGAGTTGGCACAGCAAGCGTTTTCTCTTTGTGTACAATCATTGAAAGGACAGTTGCTGAAATTTAGTCAACAGGCAGACTTGAAGAGTAACGAAATTGAACGTCAAACACTGAAAAGCTTGATGCTCGACATATATCGTGCGTATCAAAGAGTTCAAAAGCAACCCAACTCGAAACAGTTAACAAATTTGCTAATAGACGCATACAAACTAATCCTGACCACACCTGTTCCAGAAAATGCTAATTTAGTTGATCTCAGCATGAAGTTCTGTCAGGCTCATATAATGACACTCAAACAACAAGCGGCTTTAGCAAGTTTGGATAAGAGTCAAAATCAGCAAAAGAAACAAATGCCTAAAACCGTGGAAGTAGTAAAGAGCACTCCCGCTCTTCCCCCGGCGCCGGTCAGTCAAGCGAAGCCCGATAAACAACCCAGCTCACAATCAGCTAGCTCGTCCGGCCTACCGAAAATGTCGTCTCATGATATCGCAGCGGCTTTCCGGAACTACCCGATAATAAACGATCAACTACTCTCACAACAGACAGCGGCCGCTTTGTCATATTTCAGTAAAATAAGCGCTTTAGCCGGTTACACCAGTTTGCAAAATTCTCTGCAATCGTCCATGCAAAATTCCTTCCAGTCAGAGTTCTATCGACAGTATCTCGGAAGTTATTCTGGCTTCAATCTGCCTCCGCCGAAGAAGCAAAAACGTGGCCCGAAACCCGGCACTACTAGGTCCATATCGGGTGTGTCTGCACCTATAAAATCAAAGTCATTTACTTCCTCGTCATTACCGTCTTCAGCGAAATCCGCTCCGACATCGGTTATAACTAGCTTGCAGAAGTCTATATCTGGACCTTTGGCTCCTAGTATGGGGACGGTTCTTCCTACTTTACCGGCATCATTGTCCGCAAATATACCCGGGTTCGGAGTCCCACCTACGTCTGCTCACTACAGCGGACAAATTTCACAGCTGACGCAAGCCCAATCGTCCAATTCGTCAGCTCCGAAAGCCCCACTGACTCATCAGCAAGTCAGTCCTGGCAAAACGTTACAGGAAAAGTTAGCAGAACGTAAGAAGCATTTACCAGCACCAAAGAACGTATCACAAGAAATAAACGCTTCTATAAGTCGACTACCTTCATCTCTAACTATTACGAAGACATTTTCGTTAAAAAATTCAGGGCTTCAAACTAAAAAACCAGAAGCTAAGAAAACTTTGGCGTTCGGAGAGGAGAGACCGAAGCCGATATCATCTGATGAAGTTATTGTTTTAGATGATGATTGAAATAAGAATAAAAACTATTTAATTAAATTGTAAATTGAATAGAAGTCGTTTTATTTTTACACGACGATTTTATTGAAAGTGATTGAACTAAATCAAAGACTAGTTAGAAAATGAAATTCTTTGTGTATTCGGGCAATTCAGGTGAGAAGAAATAATTATAACACAATTGAATAAAAATTATTTATTATACACATTAATAATATTGCTTGATGGTCAATTACTATAAATCAAATTATAGTTAACATTACAAAAAAAGGGTTGTTAAAAAAACAAAAATTGTTGAGAATTTACGACGGAAAAGAATAAAAAATAATTATTTAAGCACTGGTACTGATCGCAACTAAATACAAGTAACAAAATATGTGTAAAACATATTCACATTAATATATTGTATTATAAAAATACTTTTACAACTAACTTATTAATACTTTTATTAATTATACGCAGTCTTATTCTAAAATGTAACAATTCCCAATTCACGTCTTATCCATATTTTTCGGTGACTTTTTTAACCTATGTACCAAATATCAAAGATTAAGTTATCATCATAATAGAAACTGACTTTTGCCATAATATAAAGATGTATTAAAATAATCTGTAATGATAGAAATCTATTAACATTTGACTGAGATTCCATTTAGCTATTAATGTACAGAAATATGCAACAACTAGTATGGGCAGAGGTAATAAAAATACTCTTGCATTTTGCAGCATTGGTAAATCTGTAAAAAAATGAAACAATTAAAAAAAAATCGTCGAGAAGATGTAATTTTCTTTCCAGCCAGTAATAATTCAATAAAAATAAAAAATGTGTCAAGGACTAAATAAAAAACTAGACAGGACAATTATATTATACTGTGTATAAAAAAATACTTACTGCTATAACCTAAAAATGTGATATACAGATAATAAATGACCGAGGCCAGCCAAAATGTGTTTGCTACTAGACATGGCACGAACCCATGACCCTGAAGTAGATCTGAAATAAAAGAACATTCAAAGAAGAGATTTTTAGACAATCCATTAATAGTTACACCAGTACTGTTATAATACAGGTCATATTGTTATTAAATTTTATAAAAAAAATACATGAGAAATTATATTCAGAGTTTTTAAATATTACTTTACTAGTTAAACTTTCCATTATTTTATAGAAAAAAGCCACTCTGTCTGCATGGAATTTAAAAAAATCGTAAGGATGTAGCCTTTGTGTTCTTCCAGGCTATCCTCTACATCTATGCCAAATTTCATCGAGATCCATTCAGCTATTTAGGCTACAAACTCTAACAAACATCCATCCATCTAAACTTTTGCATTTATATTAGTAAGAATTAAGATGAGTAATAAATCTTACCATTGAATAGAATGATCTGGAAGCAATGCAACAGAGAGAGCGGTGGGAAGAAGGCATTGATATGTACATCAAATGTGTAACCCCACTCCACTTCAGTCGCTGCCGGATCGCGTCTTAAATATTTATTGATTAAATACCTGAAATATGTAATCACCTTAATAGTCATTTTTTTTTCATATTAGGTGGTAAACAAGCAAGTGGCCACCTGAATCCACCAAAATGGAGAAGCGAATGCTGCCCATAGACATCCGCAAATGCGTTGCCTTAATTAATGGAAGAGGAGACACAGATAAACAGGATATATCCTCTCCCTGTATGTCTCCTTTGCTGTCAAATCCACTTTTCCTTCCTATCTTTTCCTGTTAAGAAAAGGGTGGAAAGAAAAAGGGACTAAGACTAGGCTTCTGTCACCACACTATCAGACGAAACGCGGAATTGCTCCCACTTTACGCCTGTCTTCTGTGTGGTCTTGGTATTACACTGGGTGAGCCAAACTATTCATGCGAAGATGTTAAAGCGGGCTCTACCATTGTTACTCTCCATCTATTTTTGTTGTCTTGGAAAGTGAGACTCGCTTTCTACAAAAAAGTAAAAACATGGTTTTCCACTTTACTTAAAAAAACTTAGATTTTGTATAAGTGCAGAAAGCAGCAGAACTTATGTTAAAGTAAGGACAAAGAAATTAATTTACAAGAGCAATACACAAACTGTGTTGTGGTCACATAGCCATTTTTGTTAATACAGATGTCAAACTTACTGCAAGAAAACTTACCAAAATATGGTAGACACAAATATACCAGCTCCAACAAAGTCAACAAACACGACAAATAGCACAAACAGCACCAGTTGGCCCCAGTTCAGGCCAATTGCCAGCGCAAAGCATACTGATGATACTGGAATATAAAATCCTCATTAAAATACGAGTAATAAAAAGACATGACACATACAGAATGGATACACATATATACAAATTTCAATCCTTAACTTCTACAATTATTAGGTAAAATGTTACACCACACTAAGTAAGGCCTTATAGCTGTGACATGTATGAGTGGCAAAAATTATGAAATTCATGTGTCATTATTTAAGGATGGCCTGTTAGATGCATTAAAGCACTTTTATAACACTGGCAATATCATTTGCCCATCCTTATCTTCTAGACATACCTCTCAATGTCTCAAATAAAAGTTCTGAATATTGGGCACTAAATCATTTTGAGGTTAAGTGACAATAGAAGTGAACTACTTACAAAACAACCAGACACAGAGCAGTACTAGAAATGCTGGATCATCCCGTGCGAACTGCGATTTCGTGTCTGAAACATTAAAAAAAGGAAATGTTTATTTTAAGCAAAACAACCATTTACTCTACAAATTACGAAAAATAACGGCTTTTGAAGTTCTAAGTTCGGAGTTACTTACGTTTTCTATAATTAAAACTTCTAAATACTTTTTGTGGTGAAACAAATAAATAAACCATTTGCCATGCAGCAAATTCAAAATCCATTTGGTCAAATTTGTAGAGTCTTCGTAAGTATTTGTATCGTTTTACTGCAGCACTAGCTGTTGTTGGTTGGTAGTTAGCTGGAGCTGGTAAAGGAGATGTACTTCTAGGGTAGTTCGGAGTAGGAGATGTGGGGTGTTTCAGCATGGTTATTAAACGCACTTAATGTAAGACACTAACTTCATGTGGTCGCGCGTAGGTATGTCAGTGCTTATTAATATTTATATGTTTTTAAATATTTGGTTTAAATAAAATGAATCAAGTATTTCAAAGAAGTTTGTGACTTATTTTCTTAGATATAAATTTTTGACGTTAAATTAACAACTTTGAAATGTCTATTTGAGTTTGATGTCAATGTCTATCTATCTGTCAAAAACTCCATTTTGTCAATCGTGAGATGTGGTAATTTTTGCTTTTCATATTAAGTAAAAAAATCAATCGTAAAGTTTCGTAACTATAAAAAGATGTAAGATATATTTTGTTTAAATGAAATTACTTGGTGTAACATTTAGGCATTGTTTTGGTTAACACTCTAATTTACATAACGGTTTACTCTAAATTGTTATTTTCAGCTGGCAACATGTGATTTTTAAAGTTTTTTAGGTTTCTAGCGCACAATGGGCTATCAGGTAGGCTAGATTAGTCTAGGTCTAAACTACCGGGCAAGCCGCAACATTGTAAATTGCTGCATGTAGGGTTGCATAGGATACAATATTGTTTTAAAGCTTTTAAAATGTCATATCCATTTTAGAAATTACATTTATGAAAGAAGAAATAAAAGGCAAAATAAGTCTCAAAATATATTTACATAATTAGATAAAACAAGATTAGGCTAATTAATTTATATAAATAAAAGCACAGGTAAACGATTTTCAGACCTTAATGGTTTAGTATAAAATTGAAATTATTTTTAAATATTTACCTTAATTAGCAATGAAAAGAAAAATACATTCTACACGGTATAATTTATCAATATTTAAAAAAAAGTTCAATTATTCACAGATATTCGGTACAGAGATATTTTTTTGGTAACAATTAGTAATTAAAAATGGTAATCGCTGTTAAAAAGTAATTCATAATTATTGGTTAAAATATTAACACTATATTATGGCTGCTATACTTAGCAGATAGTAAAGCTCCATACAAAACTATAAATTATATCCCAGACTAAAATGACACACTAGCGCCCTCACTGAAGGCTTAAAAGACGAGCTTCAAGTTATGTTCTGCTGCAACCAGGACAGGTAACGCGTGACCCTGGTGTAGACGCCAGGATAGCCCGGTTCTCCGCATTTGTTGCCAAATGATACGACGCCTATTTGCGTCCAGCGACCGTTTGCTTGCAACATCAACGGGCCTCCGGAGTCACCCTGAAACGGAAAAAAGTGTTAGTTTCTTGTCTACACTACACTTGTTTTAACGTTATAATTTCCAGTCTATTCAAGAGGTAGAAATCAAGTAAGAAGAACATATTAGAGCGCGCGCAAACCTTTGACTAAACTGTCGCACGATTGTTTGGTCGCGCATGATTCCTATGAGCTTATGTTGCAGTCTCACTACTTGATTTTTAGTTGTGCAACTAATCAGTTGAATTGGCTGCGGAACCATCGCACAACGGTTGTGCGATAGTTTAATCAAAGGTGTATCCGCTTACTATTACGCGTATTACTTTGGTATTTTATAAAAAAAAAATACATTAATAGAACTGACCTGACAAGCATCTACTCCTCCCCTAGTATATCCCGCACAGAGGAAGGTGTCAGTGATGGGCTGGAAGTATGCTCTGTCGCAGTCTTCGTTGCGCCAGACGGGCATGCGCGCCTCCAGCTGCCGCGAGCTCTCGGTGCCGCCGTAGCGTGTGGTACCCCACCCCACCACGGTGGCCATAGCACCGTCGAACTGCTGCCGCGCCACCTCGCCCCGTGGCAGGCAAATCGGTATCACGTATTTCGATTTTTGTACGTTCTCTGAAAAAATACCAATAAAATCGTATCTTTTAAACGAATACCAATTAAATCGTATTTTTTAAACGAATCAGTGTAACGTACGTAATATTACTACAATAATATCTGAGTTGGAAAATTCAATATTCTCCTTTTCAAGTACCAACAGCTTAACATAATTTGTGGATTAGTTACTACGAGCTGTTGCCCGCAACTTCGTCCGCGTAGTATTAGAAAACATACGAACTATATAAATTACAAATAGCTACGTATCCCTCGGGAACCGGACATTTCTCGGGGATGAAGCTTATCCCATGTGACTTTGTTTTATATCTCTGCCAAATTTCAATAAGATATGTTGAACCGTTGCAGAATGATCGAGTAAACATTAAAAAACTAAATTAATGAATCCCACGGGAACCGTAACTATTCCCGGGACAAAAAGTAGCCTATGTGTTCTTCCCGATTATGCTCTAAATCTGTGCCAAATTTCATGGAGATCCGTTCAGCCGTTTAGGCCACAAACGTTAACAAACATCCATCCATCCATCCATCCATCCATTTATCCATCCATCCATCTAAACTTTCGCATTTATAATATTAAGTAAGAATATCACTCACCCGATAGTACCAGTATCGCGATATCATTATAGAATCCGACTCTGGAGAACTGCTCATGGGCCCTCACAGCTGTCACACGCAGCGTGACAGGGCGCGAGGGCTCGTCATCCCGCCCAAGGTCAACGTCGCCTAGCCTCACGCTGAACTGCCTCGCGGGGAACCTGGTAATTGCTAAGAATGCTGGTAGTCTTTTAAATACTGGCTGGAAGTAAAGTTTTCACAGGGTACTATTTAAATGTGAACAACACTTTTATGAGACTGCCTAAATGAGAAAAAAATTGTACTGATCTACAAAAGACCTAACACTATAAGGTGGAAATATTCTCTAAATTTAAGGCTTCTTTTTATTAGAAGACGCTATGTCGTTCATTGTACGCACGGTCGCTGCTTGGAGTCCCTGGTGCAATGCGCGGCGGTGAGCACGTGCCGCCTGTCGACCAGTGTGCCGCCGCACCAGAACTCGCGCCGCTTGCTGCCGTGTAGGTAGATGGCGGCCATCCAAGGCCAAGCGCCGGACTTCGCCTCCGTGCCTCCCACGATACGACCACCTTCGTCTTCTCGCTGACCACACTCTAAAAGGTTGTTTAATATGCTATTATAAAAAAATAACAGTGAAACACGTTTGCACTTTTTCTTTCGATGTTGTGTTTTTTATCATTGTTAGTTTAAAAAATAAATATGATGAACGATCAAGAGTAAATCTTACAATGAAAGTGTACGCGCTTACCACTAGCATCGACAATATTAGAGTAGTTAGCGACAGATGGTGGCAGTTCTGTGTAGAAGCTGGTCGTGGAGACTGGCCGCGACGTCGTCACAGGAGCAGCTGATGTTGTGGTCGGTCGTGTTGTCGTCGGCGGCTTGGGCTTCTTTGTAGTAAGTACTAGGACAGCCGAAGGCCTTTTTGTAGTTGTTGGTTTTGTGACAGGCTTTTGACTTGTTACTGGCAATAGATACGTTGGTTTTGATGTCGTTGCTACAACCGGCTTTTCTACTGCCGTAATCGACGGTATAACTGCATCTCTTGGACAACAAACTCCTGGTACGAATAAATCTTTAAAGCACAGTGATTCTCGAAGGTTTATCAAATTCAACAGAAGTTGTGGACAATTGCTAAGATCCTCGCAAACTCCTGCTTCCCCTTCAGGCGTGGTGCAGTATTTCGCATCGTTTTCCTGATTCACATCACCAGTAGCTATTTTGGTTATTGGTGCGTCAGGTAGGACTTTAGGTAGGGCTTTTTTGACTATAGGTGCAATTTTATCAGTGACATTTCTACCCAGTACGTTTTTACTTAATGTGTAGAGAGCTTGAGGTAGCTGTTGCAGATTTGGATTGGATTCGTTTCTTTCATTTTCGTTCACGATGTCAACGAGGTAATGTCCTACAGTATTTATAGCTCCTAGGGTTTCAGATATCCTGGTAAACGCGGAGTCTGAGAGTAATCTTCCATCATTTGGTATACCGTCTCTGGTTTCAGAATGGATTAGGTCTACTGACGATCTTGTGTCATAGTGGGGGTATGTTTGTGGTATTTGATTTGGAATCTGATTGTACGGCTGATTGTTGTAATACGTTAACTGTTGATTGTATTGAGATGGACCGTAGTATGGCCTCTGCAGGGAATCTGGTGACCTCTTCCTTAGCATTGAGTTTTGATTCCAATAGGGGTTTCTTGGTAGTATGTGCATTGTGGGAGCTTCACCCATTCTCTGTACGAAGGAGACTGGAAATAATGAAGAAATTAAACGGTTACATTTTTACTTGTTTATTGTAAAATATAGCATTGATAGAAAAACTATTGATGCGTACCTACCCGGGTGGTGAACTGACTGATACTGGCATGATATAAGCAAGGGTAGGAATAAATTGGTTACACCTGAAAAGAAAAAAAAGTAATTTTTTAGTTCAAATATATTTTATTTTATAATTTGCCTATAGATAGCTTATACAAAGCAAAATGTTCATCAGATAAATTAAAAATACTAGTTATATCAAGATTTTTAGCAACTTTGTTCAGTTTAATATATATAATTCACTGATATTCGCGTGAATTAACATCTTTTTATCGCAAATTAGCAGTAAATTAAAATTAACGTCTGGCAACTTTTTATCATGCTGGTGACCTAATTAAAGTCTTGAGATGATAATGATAAGCGGGAAAGGACCGTGAGATCAGGTTTTATCGAACACCAACTTTTTCACATATAAACAGACTGGGTCAAACGATTAACGGTCATTTAGTTTCTGAGACAATTTCAATTTATTTTTTCTGGCAATCTGCTATAATCAGCTTTTAGCCTGAGTGAGTGAAATCAAACACTAACAAATTAGAGAGTGGGGATCACAAGAGCCGTGGGAAATGTTTTGTTCTTTACAAAACGACGGATTGTGTGTGACCGTTGACCGAATTACAACTGAACGAATGGTATTGATGTGGACGCATTTCTCTGCTTTCATAAAAAAAAGTTTTAATTTGATAAAACAAAAGTTCGGCTAAGAAATTATGGTTATCAGACTTTAACAAAAATAATGTTAACAATTTTTACAAGGCTACTTTTTTTTAATAAGTAGTAAATACGTTTGTAATTTAAAAGTTTGTGAAATATTATTCCATTTGTTAATTTTTTGCTACTATCAAAATTCCGAACATCATTGTTAATTTTTTATCACTTGTTCCACAATGTGTAATACACCTTAAGTGTTGCAAGTGTTAAAATAAACGCGAGATTCGCAAATTGTCTCGACCCAAGAACAGTTATAACATAAGGAGGTAAGGACAAATGCAGGTCATGTAATTACCGAATTTCTTTTATCCGTTACGTTAATACGAGTCTCATTACGTGTGGTTGAACAATTGGGACTGTCGTGTTACCAGTATCACTATGAATCACGATTAAATAAAAATTCGCCTTTCATATTTTACCATGTATTGTAATTAAAAATAAAACAGTAACATCTTAATTTGCAAATTATTATTTGTATTTTAAACTAATTGTGTTGATACAAATCATAAACCAACATAACCTATTTGCCTAAAATAAAATTAAAAAATCAAAACGTCACATCTTTTTTAGGTTATTATTAATGTAGTGAATCATATGTTTTTGGAATAGCCTGCCGATTAAATCTGCGATTCATGTGAAAGTTGTCGTTTCGCGCGCTTTGTTGCGTAATAGCGACCGATTCTTTTATTCCGTTTTTCTATAATTTAAACTCGTGCGCGCCAATTTCTAAGATCGTCTTACAAAAAGTAACAGCTATTTAGTTCAATTAAAAAGAATGAGTTTAATGGAATGAAAGTTACAGATTATTAAATAACAATTTTCGTAGTTAAAAAACTTTAAATAGATAAAAAAAAGTTAGTTTATTGTTGACGTCTGTTAAAGAATCGAATAGAGGTTAAAATGGTCATTATTGGAACTTGGACCAATTTTTTTTTTAATAACTATATGGTGGCAAACGAGTATTTGGCTTTTTCACTAAGTGTTAAAGTATGTAAGAATGAAGAATTTTATTTTTAAAGTTTTCTTGTGTATAAGAGCATAAAGTTCTATGGATGTTTTTAAATATTTTTTTCAAGTACACGATAGATGATAGAAAGTCGATCAGAATATATCAATTATATCGCAATATGGTAGGATCTATCACGTATGGATTTTTGTGTCGTTACCTTGAGAATGAATATTTTGTAATCTTTTAAAAAAGCAGCCGGGGAAATCCACAACATTGTATGTAGAACGTGAACACTCATACCTCAGGAAAGCCTAAAGTAATCATTTAACCATCACCGAAGGAAAAGTATATGATTTTTAATATTTTTGTATATAATGGTGCATTTTAAAAAGAAAAATCTGGACAACTCAACGTATTCTACTAAATTGAATATTTCCATCAAAAAACTTAGTAACCATAAAAATTACTTCGATACAAAAACAACTTTGTTGTTTATGGTATTATTTTAAAATGGTAACATTGCAACACAGCGTGGGAAGATCAGATCAAAGATGGTCTCGGCGACGTTTTCACTTGCAACACAAAAAAAATCACATGACACTAGCATTTCTGTTTTAAATAGAAAAAATATTTTAAAACGTGGACTAATGATTTCAGCTAAGACCAGTTCAGTTAGAAAAAATACTCTCAAAAATTAAAAAAAATACATCCTAGTTATAAAGCTCATATTCCTATACTATGTAGTCTAATAATCTGTCTGATTTTGCATCTGACTGCCTAAAAACTAATAAAGTGCGAAAGTTAAGATGGCTGGATATGTGTTAGAGTTTGTAGCCTAAACGGCTGAACGGATCTCAATGAAATTTGGGATATACGAACATCTAGAGTGGAAAAACAAATAGTCTACATGTTTGTGTCTTTTTTTCAACGCGGATGGAGTCGCGTGCGAAAGCTAGTCTTAAATATTTAACGGAAGAGGATTTTATTTAAAAAAATAGCGTTAAATTAAAGCGTTAATATTCAGAATCTTATATAACTATCTGAAGAATTTCATAACAATTTTATAGGCTCTTAGTTACAATGAATAGTTTCTCAATGGCCTAACATTCGCGCTGACTCAATGACCGCCAAGCTTAGGCTGGCTACACACTATTGTTTACTACACCATATCTCAGAAGATAAAAAAACCTAATTTTATCTTACACGCCTTATTTTTTTAAAAGTTGAAGTTCCTTATAAGCTACGTTAACTTGTTTTAAAACTTTAAGTTCTTATTAGGGTAAATGTTAAATACCATTTAGTGACTTAATCGTAGGAATCATGTTTAATTCATGTTTTATAAGTAAACATTTTAACAAGACGTTAAAACCTTAATAAGACCCAAATTTATTTTTATACTAGCTACTAGCTTTCGCCCGAGACTCGGTCTGCGTGAATTAAAGGATAACAACAGTAAGTAGCCTATGTGTTCTTCCAGACTATCCTCTACATCTATGCCAAATTTCATTGATATCCTTTCTGCAGTTTAGGCTACAAACTCTAACAAACATCCATCCATCTAAACTTTCATATTTGTAATAACTACTATTAGACAACTTATTTAATTGATATTGTCGCTTTTAATTCAGAGCAATACTTCTCGTCAAGACTTAGGTTGCGCGCCAAATCTATCCATACTTCTAGTGACATTGACAGACGTCAGCTAGGGACGTGACGTTTATGCCGATAATCTAGAGTTGCGCCAATTCTATAGCACGGTACTAATTTTATTCCTAACACTACTAAGAATTGTGTTAGTGTGTGTTTTCGTATGTTAAATATGTATAGCAAAACACTTTGTAGTATGAGATAACTTTATTTTCTAATACAGTAATCTTATTGAATATAAGCAGCGTCTGTAGACGACCTTAGACCAGATTTGCGAGAGTGAAAGCAATGACATCATGTCGGCACAGCTATGCGCACGCGCAACTCATTATCACGCCGGAAGATTTTGTAGCAGAAAGTTTTTATATACTAAATTAATAATAAAGCATGAAGGCCAAGTTCTATCATTTTTGGAAATATATTTTTTACTAGTATAGTAGTCTGCAAATTCGTCAAAATGATTTTTAAGACTAATACAAAGAGAAAAAAATTGTATTTTTTTATGCAATGAAATAACTCAAAACTATTGGGCCAATTTCAAAAATTCTTCACTTTTACAAAGCTACGTTATCGGTAAGTATCATAGGGTATATTTTTTTTTAATTTCACGGTGGTTTTTGCTAGCAACAGCTTGTTAAAATATACTGATATAACCAACCCAAACATCTTTAGTAGTTGTCATTTCGTTGTTCACAATACCCTTAAGAAGAGATAAGGTAATTGATTTTACGCAATCATTTGATATAAAAATCGTTCTTTGTGAAGGTCGGGAAAAATATGTGATATCTTAATGTATTTAAAAAGACTTAGGCTAAAAAGATATGGTTATAATCGGTTAATGCTTCTCCGGTTAAGGTATTTTTTATTATTTTTTACGTACCTTAAACATAACCTAAAAAGTAACTATACTAATATAAAGAGGAAAGATTTGTATTTTTACATACTGCAAATAAACTTCAAAATTACTGGTTCGATTTTAAAAATTAGTAACAGGCCATACTTTTACTAAAATTTTCTCATTAATTGCGGTTGATGTTGCGAGCAATAGCTAGTCATATGTGTAGAAGTGTTCTTGGCTTTATAGATTTGTATAGGCTAAAATAGGCATATATAAAATGCATGTAACCCTTAACCGAACAGTTTAGAAAGAGCTTTTTGCTAAGCTTTTGCGATGTGTTCGATATCGGTTAACCGAGATTTTAGCAAAGCACTTACAAACTGCTACTGGGACAATAGATTTTTCAACCCATATGGATCTTTGTCCGGATGGAATAAAAACATAGTCTAAGAGCTATACACTATTGAGAACTGTTCAGTAAATTCTATGGTTAAAATTCCAGGTAAGATTCTAATAATTAATTGCATTATTAAAAAAACTCTGTCATGGTATTTATATTGAGGTAAGAGGGTCGATATCAATCTGGTTCAAACGGTATAGAACAATGCAAATAGAGAGCGCGCAAAAAATGAATTATCATAGAAAGTGGCCCGGGCAGACTGGTTTAAATTCAAGGTCGCAAAGATTATCTATGTGTCTTTATAAAAAAATATATAACATCATGAAACCGATGCACTTGTATCGGTGCATTAATGCATAATCTGTCAGTACGTTAAAAATATTCTAGGTCGTCATACGTTCCCGTGCAACCCGGACGCGGATTGTGTAACTTGTGTTGCAACACTGAGTCCGTGAGTATAGTACCGAGTCATAATGTTAGTAATAATGATGGCTCATTTGACCTGGGGATATTCCACTTAGAGCGGACGCACACCTTTGACTAAAGGTTTGATAGTTTAGTTTCAGGTATTTGTCGCTCTTATTGTAAGCTACCACAGCCGATATCCTAGTATAAAAGCATACATTTTTAAAAACAGTACGATCACGGTATTTATACAGTGAAAATCTACTGTTTAAATAAAGAAATATGTACGTGCGGTATTTTATCCGACTTTATGCGACCATCTTGTAGTGAAAACATGATAATGCCTGCACATATCTGCGAGGATCAAAGATTTGTGTATAGTCAACTGACAGTAGATCTGCGTGGTTGACAATGGCCTAGCCTCCTCTAACTTAGGTTAGGTTTAGATTCTCTCGTTGAGGAGGTATAGCAAATATTCATGAATCTAACACTAAATGCTTCCTATGACATCTCAGTCATTAGAAAAGCCTACATCACGCCTGTCTGTATTTATCTGTTAACCCATCAGATTATCGTTTCAGGATCTCCTATCGACATACTCGTGTTTAATTCTTAGTAGTTCCTTTCTGTCTGAATCCAACTAACCTAAAAATAATTTAAAGTAGTTTTGAAATCCATTGAAACATTTTAATTAACCGAAATGTCGACTTGAAACATTTATGGAAGCATCTGGGAAGTTGTTATTGCATAATTGCAATATTTAGTTTGATTGCCTGGGAAGTTTGCTTTTCAAAATGGCGGACTATTTCAGCCGAGCTCGACTCAACACGCTCCGAGTTATTGTAACAACGTTGGCGCTTTTTGAAACTTGCGTAATAACGAAAACGTTGACTTTGTGAGAGGAAGTTGCATAATTGAAATGCATTTTAGCGGGAACTCAATATTTTAAGGTTAACAACTTTTTGATTGGTTTATTTTCTACTTATATTGACTATATGTTCTCGTGCGGTGTCATCCGCATGAAATTCTCAAAAACTTCATTTTAATATTTACATTTGTCAAATTCTTGTCTTGTCAAATGTCAAAATTACCGTTACTATAATAATCTCGGTTCCTTAATGTTGGCAGCTTGTAGTTTATGGTCCGTTTCCCACACGGAGGTTTTTTCCAATTTATTTACCTCCTAAATTTAATAGCGTGGAAATATATAGCCTGAAGCGTGTCGTAAGTATAAGTGCTTTTAATTAAAGAAAGAGTTAGATATAGATATTATACTTTTTAAAAAACTTATTACATTGAGTTCCATTGACTGTAAAGACTGATTTTCATCGCTTCTCAAACGATGCGTTTACAAATCAGCCGTTTAATTACAAAGGGTCAATATCGTGAGAGTTGTGTAGTTCGGTATTTGTTCGTTTTAACAAAAGAGGTCACAAACGGCAAGCGTAACTCATCCGTGACGATCGGGTGACCCTCGAGCGCTGCTTTCTCCCGGCCTTTGTGCTGGTAAAGTGGAACTATTCGACCATAGACATTGCCATCCTCAATACCTTATTTACAGTGATATGTGACATTAACGGTAATACTTGGATGTTAGGAAACCACTAGACCTTACTTTACTACAGTTACTTAGAAGAGAAAGAAATTGGTGTCTAGACCGTGCCAAATGAAATACAAACTCTACCTACCCTTACGAGAGAATTGTGATATTTTTACAGACTATTCTAACAAAATAAAAAAGATCAGTCATCATTTTAAATTCAAACAAATATAAATTATACGAAACTGGTTGAAAGATTCAAAATGTCAAACGTGAAACTCTATGCTGTGGTATATCCTAACAATATTACCGATGTGAAGTGTGCAACGTATAGCTATGCATATAAATGCAGCACATGCCAGCTAACTTCGTTACCCATCGCCGGGGAACATAATAGAATCATGAACGCATCCATATCTGAAAAGGTTGCCTCTATGAAGCTGGCATTTCGATAGAATAGAAAATTTTATATGAAATATCATGCACCATATTCTCTTCTAGTCCAATTCAATATCGATTCATTGGAAGGATAGAGGCTAAAGGTGCGCACATTACTCGATTTTTAGTTGTGCAACTAAACAGTCAACTGGCTACTACTAAAATTCAAATTCAAATTGGCTGCGAAACAATCGACAATCGCAGAACGGTGTGCGATAGTTTACTCAAAGGTGTGCGTCCGCTTTAAATGTACGGTATGCAAAAGTAGTTATAAGAACCAATATTTACATGTCTAAAATATTTATTTTGTATTGAAATTGGTATTAAAAAAAACTTTTCAGAACGATTTCCGTCTATAATGTGGTGTCATTCTCTGTATGCATTCTATGTGCAGTGCATTTTTTGGGGGTCTTTGTGGTGACAACACTCGAATAAAAGTAATACGACTAAAGTATGAATAGGATTCTATAATAAATGGTAACTAACATTTAATTTTGTGTCAAACACGTACATACAGAGTGTTCCATAATTCTATACATTTGTGTATACACCGTGTTCCAATATGCGGTGAGATTGCGTTATACGTTCCATTAACATCTAATCCACTAGGGATTCGATTTCCGCTGCATTTCCCGACAGATTACACGACCGGCGTCTGTCCCAGTTTTGTATGGACCAAGGATATAGTTACACTTCCTTGAAATATGACGCGGGAATAACGTTCCGTTTTATACTTAAATGAATATTTTATATCTATTATTTAGTTATAATTAAATTATTTAGTCCATGTATTTGTAAATTTAGCTAAGTGTAGATTAATGTCTGATTTATTAAAGCACTTTTGATTTGATTAAATGTTTGCTTTTTTTTAATCTGTACATTGCCTCCTCTGATTATTTTAAAGAGTAAAGAAATTTTATAGCAATTTAAAATTAATTCCAAAAGAATTCGCAATTTAGAATATTGATAATACAAGTGTTTGGTATTTGCTGGTTTACATAAATAATTGTTTAAAACTTGAAAATTATTGACGGAATGTTGCCATACGGGTAATAAAATGGGCCATGCTTCGTTTTTAACAATAATTTACTTTAAACTGCGCAGTGAATTTTGCACTTAAATGATTTACTCATCATATAGAAAACACTAACCGATAATCTTTACTAATGCAATGTACTTACAAATATTGCGCGCGAAAGTAAATTTTTAATCTATGGCAGGTAACTTTTTCACATCACTCAATACTTAAAAAGTAGTTAGCGAATAAATCAAAAGCATTTGTAACGCTCTCCATGAGTTGATTTATGTTTTTTGCACCGCTATTTGTCTAATTAAATACAATTGAAGAAAACTGGGCGTCACTTTCACTCGCTTCTGTTTTGTTTAGAAAGAAAATTGCCTTCCCGGTATAGTGATGTACCGTATCAAAATTATGTTGCCTGTTTCTATCGATTGAATCCTAAGTTTAGTTGATTAATACGTATTTAACCATCAATTTTTAAATTAATGGGAGATATTCAATACAAATGTTTATTTAAAAAATGAGCTTATTGCATTTCTTATATAGTGACAATGTTAGCAGTTTTATCATTTTTTGTGTTCTAAATTGTCGCTAGTTAAACTTTTCGCCCAATCTAATACAAACCAGTCAACTTTCTAGTAAAATATTGTGTTACTAGATTTCTGCAAATGTTAAATAGTTTGTTATTAACCTATTTTTATGAATATTATAATTTGTAAAAATCTGAGTTGTATGTATTTACTATTTAAATAATTTTTGCTTTGATAAGAATAAAAAAATTCACTCGATGATTGGTATCGATGTCGATCTATGTGATGGTACATCACTAGAACAAGGTTAACGAATCAATCGGACATGGCGTGTTAAGCCGTGATATAGACCATTGTCTTCAGATATCTCGACTTAAAGTAATTTAAACAAATTGATGTATTCAAATAAATAAATTAGTGAAAAAAGTAAGAAAAGGAGCATAATAGTTTCTGTCTGTCTAATTCATTCTAGAAAAATACATAGCTACAAAGGATTTTTTTATTAGTCAGATCTCTAACTTTACCATGAATTTTAATTTAAAATGTGTGAATTAATCTAAAAAAATAACGTTTATGATATAACATGCGTAAAAATAAAACTGTCAACATTTGGCGCGAAAAGTTTTTTTTAATCAAGGGTAACAGAAACATAAACATTTGCCACAATAACAATCGATTCCAAACACATTTATTTCGGAATGTAAAAGGTTTAAAAAACCATATCGAAGTATTTTTCCTTACATCTTTGTCGTCCGGTTGTTGACCTGAACCGGGATTGGGAGTCAATGTTCAAGGGACCCTATAATTACGGACCTTTTTCAACATTTACGGACACAATGGTAGGTATTCAAATTCGTAAAAAAACAGGCTGGTTAGAAGTCCTTTGACCGCGAAAATGTGCCTTTAGTTTTTGACTAAAGGCACATTTTCGCGGTCAAACACTAACAAGTGAACAATGTTAGTGTTTATAAAAAAAGTTAATATGAAAAATGATCGAAGTTAGTGATTTTGACAGTAGTTATGTCATGTTACTATTATAATGAGACTGCACAAAAAATATTGAACTTTATAAAAAATAGACACATTTTTCGATCTGAATTATTCTTTTTAATCTTTGATAATTTTAAATCCCGAATGGCTTGATATATGATGGATGGAAAGAACAAATTAAAAAGTGTTTTGAAGACAATCTTGGTAATATATCGGATTTTGGATCGTCTCCCAATCCGCTTGTCATGATTATGTGTTAAGAAGACAATCAATTTATTTCGTATTTTATTACCTATCCTTGTTGCGAGTATATTTTAATATTTACTTCTGTCAGCGTTAGTTGCATTTAACAACGTACAATCTAACATTTATCTTCTTTTAAAATTCAGTAGATATCAAAATTACATTAAAACGGAGTGATATTAAATAAAGATTGCTAAGAAGTTTCGTTTATTTTTAAATTATGTAAGTCAGACTAGACTATTAACTCACCGAAAACGGTAAGGCACTTCCCAAAGCGAACGATATCCGCCATAATAGAACAGTTCTAATGTAACGCTTGCGTCACAACACTTTCACTGCGAGTACAATAACATGGTAACACTTATGAAACGATTTGATGACGGCGCACTGCACTAACCAAGTTCAACGCACGACTCGAATAAATATAAAAAAAATGTGGAATGGGAAAAAAGAGTAACCCGAGAGCGGTTTTCGGACGAATAATCAAAAAGCTGGGGCGCGAGAAATTAAAAAGTTAAAATGCCAAATTTTGGAGGGAAATTTTTGAGGCACGCGTCGCGCGCGCTTACTTTCTTGGCGCGCAGTGAGACATTTGACGTTTAGCCTCGTGCTTTTACTTTCCTGTGCCAGTGGGGAGCGTCAGAGCGACGCGGATCTGTATCTGATCATTGTCTGATGCAAGGGTTAGAAGAAAGTCGCTTTATTGCGTATTGCCAACCTTAAATGTCAACTCGTTATCCGTGTGGGCACGGGATCCAACAACCGAAATGTACGAGCATTGTCGCCAATTAAAATGTACAGATGTGGTGGATCGCAGGGGAAAGTGGTTTATTATCAAATGTCATATTCCACTACAATCTTATACCATAATCTGCTTTGTTTATTAAAATAACGAGAATACCTAACATTTGGGTGGTTCGGTGAGGGTTAGGTTAAGTCCAGAACTTAAATAACCCATTTGCAATCTTGTGGCTGGTCATAAATATTACAGTCACTTTGTTGAAATACGGACGAAGTTACTTAGTGTACGTAACTTATTAATAAACAGTCTTTTAAGAGATTAAAAAAAAAAAAACTGAAGCTAACTGTTGCATTGGTCTTATGCTAAAATTTATTATTAAACTGTCTAGACAATATTCAGACAAATTACAGTATCAAAGGAAAATATTTTTAAGTGGATGAAAAAATAATTAAATTCCCGATAGAATTGTTCCCTCTAACACTGCTTTATCTCTGTAAATTGAATATACTTTAAAGAAGGCTGCAAAAGACGATTAGCCATTGTAAAATAAAAAAAAACCTTAATAATCTTTGCGTAAACTGTTTAAGATAAAAATTTGTCCGTTTTGTGATCAGTACTAAAATTTAAAACATGGTACATTGAACTTTAAGGTTAGTTCGAGCGGGAAAAACGGAACGTAATTTAGGCAAAGGCATCTTGCGGATGCGGCTTCGAAACCGGCCGCATTGCACAACGCGTTATTACAACACTAGCCCTGGGAGAGGTACAGGAAAACATCGATAATAACTGGCTTACGTTGCTTAATTATAAGAAGTAATTTATGTATTTCGACAACGAATACGCATATTTTTTTTAATACTGTTTAAGTCTTTTCATTACTCATCAGCTAATGAAACACTATATTTAATTATCTGTGAGTCGTTTTGTATATTTCAAAACTTTAGTAAGATATAGGAATAAATGTCAATGGGCAAATAATATGGAAAAAACCCACGGCGGACAGAAATATCAATGTAATTTCCGAGTAACATATTTTTGTAGCAGTTTCCAAATGATTTAGCTGTTTTTTGGCGCGATTTGCGTAGCTTTTCCCGCTCTCATCGTTCGTGTTCATAGTTTATCTGATATTATAGTAAGTTGTTATAAAAGGACATATTGTCTGTATACAAAACAACGTACGAAAGAGCATAGATAACATAATGTTGACTCAAAAAATAAGCAAGTAAAACAATAAGAATTGTTTATTAAAATATATTGAATAGATGAAATTAGAGGGAAAGAACTATATATATACATATATATATATAT
>NW_013528360.1:557931-593697 GCF_000836215.1 Papilio polytes | reverse complement strand
ATATATATATAATTACCGTTTTCTTATTTAACAATATTGTTTGATAAGGTTAAGTAAACATAGAAGATGATTCTTATATGAAGTGGTATTTGAAATTCACCGCGTGTTTATACGCGCACGTGCCTGCCGCGCCGATAGCGCAATATGGCGTTCCTGCTATTCAATAAAATTTTCTACAGGCGCTATTTATATTTTATTTTTAACCTTAGGAATATATATTGGATTATTCTATAAATCTGTAAAATTATAGATTTTTATTAAAAATATACCTCATATTTCAGCAGCCAATGTTTTTAACCATAGCTGCCCTCTAAACTATGTGTAATTTCAAGTGTTATTTTTAGATAAATATTAAGAAAATAAAATGTCATACGATGAATCAAAACAATTAAAATGCACTTTAGATATATGAGCGATTGCTGTTTGGGGTGTGTAGACAGTCGCGCAAAGAGCGGACGCTTCGGACCGTTCTGCAACTAGGACGCGGTCGTAATACTTAAGTTATAACCTAAAGCGATTTTATTGGTGGTCTTAGTTCGCACTCAGAGGCTTTAATTGGCCATTAAAGTGAACTTATAGTATCTGAGTGATCAGTGTCTATTTTTATTTTTTTTTCTCTTTACTTACAATATTTACTAGTGTGGGGTTGCGTAAACTATAACCCTTTACTACTACCGTGGATTCCCGCTAACTGTTATGCCTTGGACCGTGGCTACTCTCCGCATTTCAAACTTGTCTCAAAGCGTCACGTCAACCGCTGCCACGTGACTGTCGTGTCACCATGATATTGTCATTTACAGAACATTTAATTCGGACGGATAGATATGGAATATAATGCAAGAAAAATACAATTAGAAAAACTGTCCGGTTTTTTGATAAGTAAAGAATACTCAATCTAACCTAAAGGGGTAACGAGAGAATGCATGTATGTTTTCGGTTAAATCGACTAAAACGTTTTCACGCATTTTTGTGATAAACACTTAGGGTAAGTTGCACCATATCGCCGGTTACCGTTAAAGTTAAAATTATTTGTAACGGTAATATTTGGAATAACCTTAAAATTTACTAAGGGTGAGTTACATTAACTAACTATAAACCTTAGCCAGCACATTCCCGATGGTTACGTCTACGGATGTTCATGATATTCGCTACACCAGTTTTGCGCTGGTCAAAATGACGTCATATTTGACACTAATCATAACCGCCCGATTTTGGGCGTGTGATACATAAATATATACGGCGAAACATGAATTTCCAAACATTTTAATTTACGTAAATGTCATTCTTGACACCAATTTGACACTTTTGTGACATTCAGGTTTAAATGTTTCCATTGTAAAAACGAAAAACACATAAAACCTCTGTGAGAATATGTTTTTGCACTTGTAACCCTATTAACTACAACTATAACTTTTACGATAACCGGCGATTCGATGCAACTCACCCTAAAATACACATTTTGACATTCTCCTTTTTTATATGATAAAGGTGGCAAACGTGCAAGCGGCTACCTGAACGTCAGAAAAGCGAAGCCACCGCTGCCCATAAACATCAGCAATTGCAGATGTATTGCCAACTTAAAAAAAAAAACACATTTTAATAAAACAATTTTAAAGTCCTAAGATATCTGAATGAACGTGTGGAAACTCTAATGATTTTGCCATTAAAAGTTAAACTTGTGGTTTATTAAAACAAGTTTCAATAGAGGCTCACAGATCCTTAAGAAATATTAATTTCGTTGCGGCACGTGGACGGTTTCAGAAGATTTATTTTTATACGGTACGAATAGAGCTTTCTGGAAAATTAATTAAATATTACGTAATGTTTCCTTTCAACTTTGATCACGTGCTCTTCTAACGTTTTAAATGAATCCTTACGATTTCACTTTGGGGAAAGTTTTAATATTTCGTATCAAGAAATTTGTAAGAAGGAGCAATTTATTGAAGGAACTGTTTTTTTTGCAAACTTCATACATACGTGATATTAAAAACGCAACATTTGGGATAAATAATTGTTTGTTATTTAACTACAAAAGTGTTATTAGTGTTTTAAAATAGCGCCCTCTATCGTCTTCTCCCAGAATACCTTCTCCGCTTTTAATCAATAAAAATAATTAACACCATAATTTTCTTATAAAGTGCGATATACAGTCAATGTGACCTTTGCTCACATTAACGTGGACTTCCACTGCGGTAACACATGTTCATATCTCTTTCATTAACATTGAGAAAACAGGGACAACAATAAATTTAAATACGGGTATTATGACTGTAGAAGTGTAGGTTTATTATTTAAATTTTATGATTCTAGAATGTTCTAATTCCAATCATTACGGTTCACTGGTCTTTGTTATGTTGCTCTTATCACTATTGACACCTCAGACGACCGTCTTTCGTATTGGCGTCACTTAATATGTATTTATTTCATACAAGGTGACTTTCACAGAATTAACCTTTCGCAAGCCTTCGCTTCATGTATATCAATAATAAATCTATCTCATTAAATACAGTATGGTCACGGTATTAACATTACCGGCGCCCTGGGCGATATCTACGGCGCCCTATAACTGCAATACAAACCATACGAAAATGTCCGTGACGCCCTTTTTTGATTGTCCTGGGCTGTCAATCACCTCGCCCTAGCCCGACGCTATTGATTATGGACATAGATTAAAAAAATTTCCGATGTCTGTTTAGTGTTGGTCGATCAATTTTTCAGTACTTGACTTATTGGTCGTAATTCTACGTAATTCATAGATAACCGTCTTTCTCCATATTACCTTACACATCAGTATGAGTTACTTATTAAAAAAAATACAGATGAATTAAGTACCTCCTTTTCTTGAAAAGTCGGTAAAAAAGCAAAAAAATTATGTACCCAATTCGAAATTGAGAAAGGAGTGACGAATGATAAACGACGTTTTAGAAGACGAAAGCCTGTTGCGCTCAGCTCTCACGGAGAGTAGAATATGACATGAAAAAATAAGGACCGAGTATCGAGCACCCTGTATTTAACGAAAGAGCTATGGAAAATTTTATCCGTAGATGATTTAGTTCTATTTTTAACAATCGTTACCTGGGATAGGTGGGCGCTAGGGGGTGCTGGGGAGCTGGGCTGATTGCAGGTAGTTATGTCCTTTAGCGATGAGTGTAGTTAGGGCGGGGCGGCGATAGATTGAAGCAGGCGGGCGTACATTGCCTCTTTACACAAAACTTTATTTGTCAACATTTTTAAACATTTGTAAACAATTGTGTCTTTTGAAAACGTAACTTATACTCATCAAGTATATTTTGTGACGGTTGATTATGCAGTTATAATCGTAAATTGGTACAGCCATCTTCTTTAATGTAATTTTTTTAAGAAACGAGCAAAAGTGTAGCATAATTTTTACATTTCATATTCGCAAAAGCATTTGAAAATAGAACGATTAAAAAACAAGCAATGTATACGTGCACGTAAAAGCCTTTCCCTGTATTCCTGGTACAGCTCCAGGCTCCCGGGCCGGAGGCTGCGCGATCTCTCGATCAATAGAGCCTCGCCCCCACCCCGCGCATCCCCCGCGCCACCCCGCACACCCCTCCCGGGCTAGTTCAGCACCCGCCGCCGACAGCTACGCATAAACGCACCAGTTCCTTTTAATTTATTTATAAAAACAGTAATAAATTAATTTACTGCGTTTATAAGGCGACGTTAAACCGCGAACACTCCAGAACCTTGCTGGAGATGGGATTTTGAAGAAGGTAAGTGGTTTTTTTGTATTGATTTACTGGTTGCGGATAATCTGAGCTTCAAATAGATATCAATCGATTAAGTGCACAGGACATCTTGTCTTAGATATCACAAAAAACGTAAACCTTTATAAGATAATGAGTGTTGTTGAAAATTAAAAATTAACTAACTATTTTTTTCATTGTGTAAAAAAGATTTATCAAATTTCATTAATCGATTGTATTTGTATTTATTTGCTCTGTTATCATTGTTATATGTTTTCAATCCGTCAATTGACCTTTGTGTTAGCCTTGAGGTCTATTTGTAAAAACGTCAACCTCTTTAGAGGTCTGAAATCATTACAGATGTGGAAGGTTAAACGTTGCTTTTGAAATATGATGAAAAGCAAATAACTTATTTTGTACAGCTTTACTTAGATACAGTGTGTGTTTTAATTGGTTTTGTGTGTTACAAAATAAAACAAGAAAAATGTAATTTTTATCTTCTTGTCCAAAATATTGTTAATTCTTAATATATTTCTTATCCAGTTTCTGGAAACTTCTACACTAATACCTTTCAACAATTAAAAACATTTTCTAATTTCTTTCTCTTTGAAAAAACACAACCATTTGCGGTGGCATTTTTCAGTGCTAGATAATTGTGGTACTCGAGAATTAAATATTTTCTATCTTATTGCTTTGTTTGTTTTGTAAAACTGGCCAGGATGTTAGACTGATAGGGTGCCGCCCTTATCTCAAATCATTTAAGTCCGCGGCGCACGGAGCATGCGCACAGTAAATGTCAAGTGTTAAGGCTAGCTTACAGTGAACATTGTTCCCGAATTATCTGGGATCCACAAATATCAGATATGAATCTAAATAACGGGAATATTGCTGAATAAATTATATAATAAGGGGTTTATATAATTAGTAACATTTTAAAAGTCTACGTGAAAAAAGTTTTTACATTAAAAATAATGTAGACTAGATCTACATTCTTTTTAATCTACACACTTCGTAACGTATTCTTGAAGACAATGCGATCCAAAATATTATTTTAATTAAAGTTCCATTGTCTGCGCGTTATTTTACAGTTCTCCGTTTCATGCAGATCTTTTACATTTTGACGTCACATTATAATGGAATCTTTTCTTAAAACATTGTTTTTTATACGGCCTAGAAATGTAAATCAATCGTACAACTCAGTTTCTCTAATAACTTTCATCTTTTAAATTAAAATTAAGGATTAAATAAATCATTAATTCAAATAACTTTATTTTTATTATTTCGGAGGAACTAAAAAGAAACATTTCTTTATCTTACATGCGAAGATGTGAAAAATATTAAAATTATATAAAACAATGGCTTTGCGTTATATCAGCATGTTTTTCTTTGTCTCTTGGTGGCGCGGGAAAAGTCAAAAAGCGCGCGATACTCCTGTCAATTTGACAGCTACGTTTTCCATCGGTCAAAGGTAACAACGCATTCAGCCGCGCAGCTGCAATGACCCGTAGCTTCGCGTTTGAGCCGCTCACTCTATAGCTCAGTCGCTCTCTGGTCGTCTGCGAAAGCGGTCCCGGTTCACATAAATAATTTAAATTGAATCACGTAGACATTAATATAGTTTTCTGAGTGAGACATTTAAGTGTATAAATTAATTTTCAGTGAAGTCTAAATGCATTTGGCAAGCGTTCTGTGCGTTTGTTATTTATAAGTCATGTTTTAGGACAGTGATAGTACTTTTGAATTACGCGCGCGCATTCTTAGCATATTTCCTGAAAGTTTATATAAAAGGTATGCTGTCAAGTTTAAATGATTAGTTTATTTGGAATATCTTTTTATTATTTGTTAAATTAATTTTAGAAACATACGAATAGCTTAATATTATTTGTTTTAATTAAGAGAAAATTAATAATTTCGATATTTTTTTTGGACAAATAGGTATAATAAAAGATAACAAAACCATAAATAAAAATGTAACAAAAAAATTGATATTTTGGTATTAGAGTTTTGCGCGTTTATGTTTTAAAAAGTATCCTATTATGAACAGAATTATTAAACATATCTTCGAGTAAGTCCATCTGTGAGTAATTCAAATCAGTAAATGATAGCCATATTACTGAATTTAATGTTTGTAAAGTCCAAAAATTATTGATTTTTGTCTTCAAATTTTTCTAGACATTAGTAATACAAGTAAACAATTTCCCAGACGTCTAATTGAATGGATTTTTGTATAACATTGAACTAATTAGTTTAGAAATAGAAATCGTCTGCTATATGAGCTGGTCAGCTTATTGAATGAGGGTTGGCAGAGACCCAAAATAATACGTTACTAGTAACGTGTCTTGTATTGACGGAAATTAGAACAATTGACATTTTTTAATGCTACACCATCGAGTTAAAATGAAAATATAAAAAAGTGTGTAGATTTCCAAGCGCCAATAGTCTAATAGTCAATGGTTGTAATTACCGATTTAACGGTTGTGGGTTCGAATCTTGGTATTTAACTATGCCTGTGGACCATTTCCTTTAACAAACTTAGAGGTCAATTAAAATGGTTTCATTAAAAGTTAGTAAATTAAGAAAAAACTTAAATAAAAGAAGAAATATGATTACTTAAATGTTTAATGAAAAAAAATATAAATGTTACACTAAAAACTGAACTATCGTACAACTACTTAGTCTTGCTTTCTTATGAGCTAGCTTTTGCCCGCGACTCCGTCCGCGTGGAATTGAAAAAAAAACTGAGTAGCCTATGTGTTCTTCAGACTATTCTCTACATCTATGCCAAATTTCATCGAAATCCGTTTAGCTGTTTAGGCTACAAACTGTAACAAACATCCATCCATCTAAACTTTCGCATTTCATATTAGTTTTTTTTTTATAACATAAGATGGCAAACGAGCAAGCGGCCATCTGAATCCGCCAAAATGGCGAAGCGACCGTTGCCCATAGATATCTGCAATTGCAGATGCGTCGCCTACCCTTATCCGACGGAGGAGGAGACGCACATAAAGAGGATTTTTCCTCTTCATATGCATCTCCTCCATCGTCAAATCCCCTTCCCCTTCCCATCCTCTCATAAGGAAAGGGTGGTAAGAGAAAGGGACTTAAATAGGCCTCCGGCACCACACTCATCAGACGAAACACGGCATTGGTTCCATTTCACGCCTGTCTTCTGTGTGGTCGTGGTATTAGACAGAGCGTGCCGGCCCATTCGTGCTAAGATGTTAAAGCGGGCACTACCACTGTTAGTATGGTTCGCACTATACGATTTTTAGTTGTCATTAGCACGACAGTTGTGTATATTGTGTGTATTGTCTTTGTGTTAAAATATTGGATCTAAATAAATTTGACAAGTTATGTATTTCCATTATAAGTATAGTAAACAAATGGTATTATGTAGGGCTGATAGACTATATCACAGTCTGGATGGAGCGGAAATTGATTCCCGGCCAATTAATGTACGGCTCAGTAAAGGTACATCCTGTTACCGAGACTAGGGTGTCTCTGAGGTACTGTTACGACGGACACTTCCATTATCAAAATACAATCAATTTAAATAATGAATATAAAGGCAATGCAACTTTTAAACAGTATGACTAAATGGGAATAATGCAAAGATTTCTTAAACTTGCCAATAATCAAGAAAACGAAATTCAACAGAAAGCAAATGTCTCTTTACCAAAAGCCTTTTTCCTGCAGATTGACATTAAAAAAAATGTTGTTGTAAGCATTCAAAGTCTTTAATATTTTCCAGGTTCTTTTAGAAACGCATTTTATTCTGAAATCTCAGTTACTTTTTTACATTTGACACGATTATAATCTATTACAGGCAGTATCTATCGATGCCCATGATACAGGCATTGCCTAGTGTGGGCATCACCAGATTAATCGTATATTAACCACAATTTGTAAGCTTTTAGTTGGTATAACTGTTATTGTAATTGTTAATGTCTTATTTTTCAATAAAATTAATTCTATTTCTATTTTCTATTTCTATCTATTATTTATTAATCCTTCCTATTAATCCACAATAGTAATAGTTTATAAACGTGTCCGTACTTCATACAAAACATGGTAACCATAGTCAGTCCGCGCTAATTTGTTTACATCCGCCATTTCCCAACCCCGACCTCCCTCAGGGCGGTGTGATTCAATTTTCGCGTGATCCGCTCGCTTATGTAAATATGATGTGGTTACTGTTCGAACTTTATAAAAGAAATATAGCTTTATGCCATGTTTATTTTTCTGGGCTGTGAAAAAGAATCTTATTAACCAGGTAAATAAAGTCTTAAATAAAACATCAACATCCGGAGAGAGTTCCATTTGACACAATCCTGGCATAAAATAACAAACGGAGACTTTTCATCTCAATATAAAAACAAAAGATACAGTTTCTAATATAATTTTAAACTTTAAAAAAATACTAAATTCGTGTAAAGCAGGGTGTAAAGTGTTCCATTTTCGTGTAATCAGTCACAGTTGTAGTTCAAAGAACTGGCATTTGGTTGTTTGTCCGCGTTTGGTGGCGCTGCGATCTCTAGCTGACGTCACTTTATGCTTTTTTAATTTTTAAAAAGGCAAGAGATATAAGTCCAGTCATCCCTTTATCTCCCTAAGCATTTATAAACTACGTACGTGTGTTTTGAGGTTAATTGTTAAAGTTTATTCTCGTTAATTATTAACCGAACACATGGTTATACACAAAACTTAACAAAATTTAATTATAAAGTTACTGACTCATTTCCTACCCGACGTGCGTTGGGAAATGAGTCGTCCTTAATATTTGGTAGCGTAGAGCTTACCCCTTGCGCCCTTTGTTATCGTTAATTATCAAACAGTACCTTGATAATATAAATAATGGATTAGGAACTTCGAACTTGGATCAAAAGCGTATATAATGACAATTACTCGGATGTAAAAACTATGTTCGATGAGGTTAGATTTCGTAATGAGATAGACGGCTTTTAAGGTTATTTTCTTTAATGAAAAGCGGCGAAAATATAGAAAAGAAATACAATAATAAATATAAAATTTCATCGTTTTAACATTTATAGAAATGTGAACTACTAAAGGGCATAAGTAACGACCTTTCCGATACCGAATTGAACATTTATTATTTAAATATTTGGTATTATTCTGACATTTACTGTAATTCTATTTGTAGAAATAGTTATTTAATATAATCCAAAAAAACTTATTAACGCAATAAAAAAAACATTTGCGTTGCCACTCTATAATATAGGTTAGGTTTAGTGCTGGGGGCAGCTACTATTATATACTATACTGTATTTATTTTTTAAACGTTTTGATTCTCCATTTCAAACAAGATAACACTAAGAAAATCAAAGCTGTAATAACTAATTATCACAGATTATCAATCAATAGTATTCTTTATTCAATAATTAATTAATGTATTGGAAATAGAATAAATCATCCGTAAGTATGGCATTTCGGGTGTGACCTTTTGCTCATTTTCATTAAAAATAAATAACATCCGGCGTCGTGTGCGCTCGCCGCCATTTTGAATTATCGAGTAAATCATTTATTCACGTAACAATAGTTCGCTTGATATGAAATTAACAAATCTTTTGTTATAAATACAAAGAAAATAGGACCAAATGAAGAAGACTCCATTGAAATCTAAGCTATAGAGGATCTGGGTTATCCCCTCTCTTTTAATTATTTATTCTGAGAGACAGAAAGAGTTTTATAGTTCACACTTCAATTGTTTCATCCTGCATTTTAATGATAATCCAAACTGTATTTATTTCAGACTAGTCGTTGCTCACGATTTCGTTCGCATGAAATAAAAAAATAACTCTATGTTACTGATAACATAGCTTTTTAATGGTGAAAGAGTTATTTCAATACATAAAAATATACAAATCATTCCTCTTTACATATTAGTTTAGTTTAGCTGCTCCTCGCGACTTCGCCCGTGTGAAAAAAATAACAATAAAAAACATAGTCTGTGACTGATTGATAACGTAGCCTTTTAATGGTGAAAGAATTTAAAATCGGCCCAGTAGTTTTTGAGTTATTTCAATACATACAAAAATACAAATCTTTCCTCTTTATAATATTAGTTAGTATAGATAAAGATAATAATTTGTACATTTATTTATTTTGTTCGCAGACATAGGATGGACATCCGCCGGCCGACATGTGCCCTCGCTGTACTTCTCGTCTTCTGTTTGACAGAACTTGCGCAGTAAGTCAATTACTCTAGATAATAAGATATAAACCTTAGGCCACTATACGACCTAATCCTAGTCGCATACACATACGATAAGATCTTTTCCCTTGTTGCCACCCAACTTAAAGAATTAGTCGTAATATCTCATTTCCATTTAAAGGAGGTTTGGATATAAAAACTTTTTAGAAATAATTTAGCCATCTGTAAATACAGTACTGGCCAGTTTTAAAATAATATTCCTCATTGAATGAACATCGTAAAGTACTGGCAACTTTGAAGTGCCACTTTTGACCTTTTTCGTTGCGAATAGTAAATATTATTTTTATATTTAGAGCAGTTTGTAGTTTATAATTAGCTTGAGAGCTCTCTTAGAACTGATGCTGGGACTTTTTAAGAGTCGTTTTAAAATTAGAGCGAGTTACTTAACGTCTAAGGAGAAGGTATGTTTGAGAAGAAATCATAAATTTTAAACTGCAAAGGAAACTAGTTGGTTAATTCAGAAATGCGAGAAATATTTTTTTTGAAACAAAAGCGAATTTACTTTTTATTATACGATAATCTTTTTTATTTTTTAGCGGTTATGAGTTATTTTGCTGTGTAATAAACATATTTCTGTTCGGTTCAATGAATTATTAGGTACTAAAATAAATGTCTACCTCGTGTGTCATGAAGCAAAGGAATGTCTTGGAAAAATGAACTGACAGTTGTATTTAAAACAAAAGACAGATATACATAAATCATCTTTGTAATTGATGTAATGTAGTTACGTTAATTCTGATTAGAAGTTTGCCTAACTATGGGTTTTCACTTGTATCTAAACATTTTCTTAAAAACGTAACCATTTTGATACAAAGTTTTATAGTAGAGAAATTTCGGGGTAAAATAATTTAGTTTGAATTTTGAATTGTTCCAGAACTTTCGAGCATCGTAATTAGAGTGTGAATGCTAAAAATATATTTTTTTAATTTAATTAACTACTCCACAACTTAAATAGAAAGTAGGCGATGTTACCCGTTGCATTTTTACTTATTAAATAAAGTGGGGTTATCATATTTCAAACGAGTATTTTTTCTGGAATATGAGATTCGAAATGCGTTATAACTCGACTATTACTTCAAAACATGTGGTAAATGAGTCACTACGTAGGTAGATAAATTTAGCAAAACTACGAACACGTGTGTTTTATTTTGAATAGCATTCCGCATACTTAGAATTGCATTAGAAATATTTGTATCATTTTAATACCGTTTTATCTCAATGTCTAGACGAAAATCTACATTTGACTGGCAACTAGCTTGTGTACATTCAATTTCAAGTGAACAAGATCCTTGTTCTTATAGATGCATGAACGCAAAGATAAACTTCAGGGAGAAGGAGAAACAGATCCTCGATCAAATCCTCGGTCCTGGCCGCTACGACGCTCGCATCCGACCTTCCGGCATCAATGGAACTGGTAAGTCTAATAATTAACTATTAAAATACAAATAAATCACGTATTTATAATAATAGAAAGAGTTAACACTACTAAATAGTAAGGTAATTTATAGGTATGACAACATTTATAACCAAGATGGCGGACGTCACTGTCAAAACTAACCTATAAATTTTAATAGTGCTATAAATAGCATATTAATTGTGATGTTTAACACTTGTAAATAAGAAATGCTTTTCACAGCCTGGCTACAAAGTTATCACTAACGTATATGTAAATACAATACAAATGCTTTGTGAACGATGGTTAAACATATAAACGTTGTTTAAATTACCCGTTATGTTCTACTATTTGCGTTATTTAGAAAACAGGTAAAAAATTACATTACTATTTAAAACAACAAAGAAATAATTTTAATTTCTTTGATAAAACAATAATTTAGTATAGACATTTGAGGCGAACACGACATTTTTATAATAAAGGGAATACGTACAATTAAAATGGTTTATTTGAATAGTTTGTAATTTTTATTAAAAATGTCTTACGTAATGTCCAAGGAAAATAAACCAAGACAATATTTCACACATCATCTTCAATAAAGTATTGTTAGAGTTAAGTAAAAAATTGGCTTACGCCTTAGCATGGACCAATTTGGTTAAGTGAGTTGGTTCTGAGGTGCGTTACACACTGAATATAGTGGGTTATTACTTGTGTTAACGTCCAATTTTTTTATTGACTTATTACCTTACTTGAAGGTCGAAGACCTGTGATTTCTAATAGTTTTTTGAATTATTTCTAGTTCTAAGATACTCAAACACAATAAACAGTGATAAATGATTTACCATTTTAAATCTGTGGCCTCAATTGTTGATTTATTATAATCTATAATATTCGTTTATAAAATACAAAATATAATTATCCCGCCATAAACATCTACAGACTAAAATTCTGACTACAAACACTGGTGAAAACGTCACATTTATTGATTTAGTTGGTAAGGGTTTTTGAAATATTTCGACAGATGGTCCTGCTGTAGTAAATATAAACCTGTTCGTCAGAAGTATTACCACCATTAGCGACATAAAGATGGTTAGTACACAGGAGTGAAACGATTCAGATAGGTAGACGACGTTATTACAGCTTTAGGAGGAGCGACCATCGACAACAGTTCATTTTTAGTGTTTTATTTTTTTGATATAGCAACACAAAGAGTGAGCTGTTATAAGATGGCGCAAAAACTCCCTCCCATGTGCTCGATTTATTAACATTAGTGACAGGAGTTTAGAAATAGGGGATCTAAAAACAAAAAAAAGTATTTAACAGAACGTAAAAAACACGATTGGCGTTATAGTTAAGTCTCTGAAGTAAAAGTTGTATTTGTCACTATAGTTAATATATTAAAAAACATTGTAGTAAACAGTAGGAATTTAAATGTCTCCCGTTGTTTTAATTTGCCTAAGCGATTGTGCGTTCTCGAACTTTTAAGACGTAATTGACATATCTCGAAATGTTGCCAGTTTACAGAATTAAAATTTCTACCAAATTTTACGCCTTAAAAGTTGAAATGTGTGTTTCTAGCGAGACCACATGTTTCGGCCTGGTGGATTTAAATTAAAAAAAAAAAATCACCGCTCGAGTGCGGATGTTAAATTTTACCTTAATTAATATCAAGTAGGCCCATAATTAAAAAAATCTTTTAAAATTATAGCAAAGCAAACAATAGAAAAGTATGATAGGCATTAATAGATTTAAAACAATAATCTAATCCCATAAATTCGCTTAATTCAAGGTATCATGAAGGAAACATTAAATAAATCTAATCGAGTCCATCAAAAAAGGTATAATGGCAGCTAATCGAAAAGGGCTGAACACGACAATAGCTGCTGTCGTTCAAATTAGTCAGCAAAAAGCTGTTGCAGCGCTATTAAAAAATCGATACACGATAGCAGCACGCTATTCAAACGATTTGATCTGTTGATTGCTACGATTACAGGAATATTAACAAACTGAAAACTTCATTATACGAAATCTGTAGGAGAATATTCCAATTTCAATCTGCCTAAGTTTTACAGTTTTTTTTTTAATTATTGAGAACAAGCTGACAATTCATCACAAATTATTCTTGATTGTCGATTTTTTTAACGAAGTCGTAACGACCATCCCAATTTTTGTTTTATTAGCATTTTGAGTTAATTGCTAAAACTGAAACACATTTTTTTTATATTCTAGTTTCGTTCTGTAATTGATTCTGAAGGGTTAAGTTGATTTATTTTAGAATTCTCTCTACTTGACAAATTTAAGTATAGAATTACTTAGAAATTTTACGTGTTTTAATCTTTATTAATACTTGCTTCATTTGAAATTCAGAATTAACCTGAATTACTAATCAAAGTACCAACACTTATAAATTTAAAATATAACTTTTTAAATTAGTTTATATTTGTCTTTGCAGCACAAATGACATTCAGATACAAAAGTATCTCTTTATATTTTATATCCAAATGACCTGTAAGGTGTACACTAACACAAATTCCTTAAACAAGTCAAGTTTTGCTTTATTTTCGATACCGAAATTTTCCTTTGCTTTCCCATCAGCGTGTGTTCCCATCAGTGTTCCGTCTAGCGTCACATTGTGTTTAGTTATGTTCGTCCATCGCCTACGCCCACACGACGGGTGACGGTTTACAAATGCTTTAAGTAACATTTTCAGGATAAAGGTGAGTGGACCGTGGACATTTCCAGAAAGCTCGCGTTTAGAGTTGGACATGTCAACTCGTTAGGGCTTAGTTGTAACTTATAATGTTATATCAACCATATATTTTGCTTGGTACTTAGATGGGCCAGCGGTAGTGAGCGTCAATATATTTGTCAGGAGTATTTCAAAAATCGATGATGTCACAATGGTAAGTCTGTAAGTAACGACTGGGCCGCATTAGTCTAAGTTACAGTATGACGATTTTTTTTTTACTTCTTTATAAAGCGGTTGCGGTTTTCTTAACAAGTCAAATGAATGGGCAATTCCCTCCTATTTGCTACGGAGAGATTTACCCGAGTTTATGTCATGTTCGTTTTTTTTGTTTTCTTTTACTTCTTCCCTTTGGTGTTGACGACCAAAATCGTTTTTAGAATCGCGCTTTTTGAAAGACGCCCGTTATTGGATTGGCGAATTAAATTTGAATATTTAACAGTTAGCTTTTTCACCTCAGTCGATACTGTCCGATAGTTTTTACTTCTTGCGCTCGAATATAACCTATTTTTGTTTTTAATTATCATTCTTTTAGACTGCCTGCTTTTACGATCCGGTGGAGTTTTCGATAGTGAAAGGGAATGGTTTTTGTAATGCTATGGTTAATGAAACTAGACGTATCAATAGCTCCGCTCCATTTCATTTGAAGTAATGACATTTGACATTTATCCATCAGCGTACGAACCTGCGGATCGGTAGGAGTTTAGTCTAGATCTAGATTGATTTAGGTCGTAATATTATCATGGAAATACGGTCCTATAATAAACATTGTTTTTTTCTCATAAAGGCGATGCGCCCACGTTAGTGCGTGTCAACATGTTTCTACGATCCATCAGCAAAATAGATGATTACAAAATGGTGAGTGGCTGCACATGACGACGTACAAACAGTACCGATGACATTTTTATTATAAACCAAAGTTGTTCGCATCCTCGTTTAGTTGTTGTGTTGGAAAACTTTGTTTATAATAAAATTGTACATTCCGTTAAAGTGGATATCTGGCAATATTTGCACTGCTAAACATTTTCAAGCTATCGTAAATGTGTTTGTTGTGTTTTTATTTTTTTTTATTAACTTTGTTTTGTTTTATGTTTCTTATTTGGTTCGGTTTATTAGTTTTGTTTACTTTTATTTTATCACTAATAACCCCCTTACGCCCATTTTTCATCCACTTTTATGGTGAATCTTTAATATGAATATTTAAAAGTGGTTGACAAGGCGGTGCGGTGCCTTGGTGTCCTATTGACCGATTAAACTATTTTCCTAATATTAATACATAATGTCTTCGGACAACGGACAGTATATTCTAAAACAATTGGACTGTTTTTTTTTCTTATTTTTATTTTAAAAATTACTTAATAGACTTATTTATTTTATTTTTATTTACTTGAAAAGCACCTAAACAGCAAACGTTACCTGTAAAAACACGCGATGGATTATTGGTACAATGTATATAGCACAAAAATAACACCAACGGCTTAGTTATTGGCAGCACTTGAAGTGTAGACGAACAAAATTTCATCACGTAATTACTTCCGGCGCTACGAAGCGCTACGGCCCGCTACGGCGCGCTACGGCACCCCGTGAGCCCGCTTGGACTAGGCGCGCGGCCCGCACCACATCATTTCATCTTATTTTATGTTCCGTATTTTAATTTCCCTGTCATGCTTCCTTTTTCTGTCACGCATTAATTTCATTGAGGAGTTTTTGTTATTTTGTGAATTATAAAAACTATTTTGGTCGTGTACGTTGACTGTAACGATGTCTATATTGTCTTGTTCATGTGAATTTGTGTTGTGTATAAATAAATCTATATCGGGTGAAAGCGTCCGCACTCGGCTTGGTGCTTCGCGGTGGGCCACCTGACCGCAATATGTGATCCCTGGCGCTAGTAGTAGTCCTAGCTAGTTGTGACCTCGGCTCTGCATGCCGGTACTAAGCATTCCACCGACGAATGCGCCATACGGTGAGTTCTCTGTCGAGTTACGCTTCAATAGACGAAGTGCATCGCGCGCGCATGATATTGCTTATCGATTAGTCGATACTATCGATATCTCGAATCAATTTTGGCTTTTGGAATCGATTTTGAACTATACAGGACGCGTTTAGTTAATTAACACGGTTTTTATAGTTATAATCGAACTTCAAGCTAACTCATTAAGTTACTTTAGTAGAAAAGTTACTGTGAATGCTTTATTTTATTAAATTTAATGTACAGATTTATTTATTATCAATTCCAGAGCTTATCTGTTTCATCCAAATGAAAATATTATTACCAAATCACATAACACCTAACCTCAAAATTTCAGTAAGAGAAATTTCATTGCACAAAATTACTCACTAAAATACTTCAATATCGTTTTATATGCACTTTAGTGTAATCTATCACATTATCAAAACATTGTATTTAATATCTACTCTGTTATTTCAAGCAGATATCGATTGAAGTTTATTCCCTGGCGTTGTTCCAAAACAAACCATCATCTCAATAATGAACCTGTCAACATCCATCATACCATCCTGTTTATTTTCGACGAATTAAAAATAATATATTATTAATTGGTTACATTTAAATTAATAATTATAATTAAATAACACAAAGAACTTATAGAACGATTATTTTCAGTCATCGAACTCCTGTCATATGTAAATATGTACATAATGTATGGTTTTTAATTATTTCTTTTTATATAGGACCTAATACTGTCGAAATGATTACAGGCAATTTATAATTTAATTAAGATTTTTATTAATTGTAGATATATGAAGATTTTTTTAAACTAAAATACGAATCGTACTTGGATTATTTATAATATTTTTGCCTCGCTCCAAAAGCTAATTGACACCAATTATTTGAATCGAGATATCGTATGTATTACGAGCGTTGCTTGTTCTGTTTCTTTTTAAATGTTTCCTTAATTCATTTGACTTGCTCTTTTGATGTCGAGGGATCGATGGTACATTTGCCCTGATGTCAAATATATTTAAAAAAATCTAAATGGATACGCTGAACCTTCGACACCATTATAGATGTTACTTTTAAGCTTAGTTAAAATTCGTAGTGTTGTACTCTTATTGTCATTACACTCTGACATGACAATTTTCTCTAATTGTCATGATTCTAATCGTAAAACAATTTTCAAAAACTTAAAAATAAAAGGCCTTCCGATTGTTAACTTACCATTATTCAATTCCATTACAAAAACACTAGTAACTAATATTATCGAAATAGTAAATTTGAATAAATAATTACTTAAATGGCTTTTTAGAAATCTTGCTAAAGTAAAGCTTTAAAATAAATTCAAATTCCAAACAGTTTTAGAAAGAATTAGAAAAGTAGTGTTGGGACGTTACTCAAATTTAAATCGATATCGATAGAAATATCTATTAAAATAATGTCGATTTAAAATTTAAGTAACAGTTCTGAATTTCTTTTAAAAGCAAACTTGTATAATATTGTAAAATTTTCAGGAATATTCAGTGCAATTAACATTCAGGGAACAGTGGTTGGATGAAAGGCTGAAGTTTAATAACTTAGGAGGTTAGTAACTTAACAGATACGCTATCTTAAAAGTAAGCAAAAGTTAAATAACATTTAAGTAATTTATTACACGTATAACGTAACACGTTACTTCTATCTCTGTCAGGACGTCTCAAGTACCTGACCTTGACGGAGGCGAACAGGGTGTGGATGCCTGATCTATTCTTCTCTAATGAGAAGGAGGGTCACTTCCATAACATCATCATGCCCAACGTATACATCCGTATCTTCCCCAACGGCAACGTGCTGTACAGCATTCGGATCTCGCTGACCCTCTCCTGCCCTATGAACCTCAAGCTTTACCCACTTGATAAGCAGACCTGCTCCCTGAGGATGGCTAGCTGTAAGTAAACTTATTCAGACAAGAGAAGATAAGAAAGAATTCGTTTGTCTCTTCACTACTAAATTATAGAAGCAAACATCAGAATAGCAACGTTTAAAAACACACCAGAATCATTTCGAGTGGAGTAAAAAAACATTTTAACAATTCCAAGGTAAAATTTGATTATCTTAACGATTTCTATTTTGAATCTTTGCTAATGTGTAAGTAGATCGGTTTTTATTTATGGAATATAAACAATGTTGCCATGTGTTTTGAGTTTTACCACATTATTGCTCATATTTGATACTATTTTTAGAGAAATACTCTAATATCTTTGCTATTTACAGCAAAGTGTTTTATGTATACTGATAGGAGAGATTAGGTTAATTTTGAATTTGTTCGCATCACTATATTTACTTCATCGTAAGTGGGTGCTTTAATATGTTAATTTGTCCCAGATGGCTGGACGACTGATGACCTGGTGTTCCTGTGGAAGGAAGGTGACCCTGTCCAGGTGGTGAAGAATCTACACCTGCCCCGTTTTACGCTGGAGAAGTTCTTAACTGACTATTGTAACAGCAAGACTAATACTGGTAAGTCTTGTTCTCATCTTCTAAACTTTAGAGCAATATTTAACGGTGATTGGTCAAATTTAAAGCATTTGGCATATTACTTCGTACTTCTGTGATCGGAGACTTCTACCTTCTGTGGTATTTTGGATGTTGACATGCAATCATGGCTTTTTCTGATTTTCTAAATTAAATCGTTGTTACACAGGTGAATACAGTTGCCTGAAGGTGGATCTGCTGTTCAAGCGGGAGTTCAGTTACTATCTCATCCAGATTTACATCCCGTGCTGCATGCTCGTCATCGTCTCCTGGGTCTCCTTCTGGCTCGACCAGGGCGCTGTGCCCGCGCGCGTCTCCCTAGGTATATTCAACATTACACTTAGTTTAAAATCACCCCCAGGTTATGATTGTTGCCTTCTTTCCTATTGTTTTACACCTAACAACCCATGATATTTTAAATCTAGAACCTTAAAATACATGTATTTATTTCGTTGTTGTTTTTTTTTTTCTATTTAGGAGTAACAACGCTCTTGACAATGGCGACTCAATCGTCCGGCATCAACGCCTCTCTGCCGCCCGTCTCCTACACTAAGGCTATCGACGTGTGGACCGGCGTCTGCTTGACGTTCGTCTTCGGGGCGCTGCTGGAGTTCGCTCTCGTCAACTACGCGTCCCGCTCTGACATGCACCGCGAGAACCTGAAGAAAACGAGACGGGAGATGGAGGCGGCGGCCAGTATGGATGCGGCGTCTGATCTGCTGGACACTGACAGCAATGCTACATTTGCTATGGTGAGCTCGTGCTTGATCTGGGGAATGCAATAATCTATACTTTTTTCGTCTTTGCCACTATTATTATGATCGCTTTAAAGTTAAACTGTTTTCTAATTTTGAAGTGTGAGACGTCGTTCAATTAGTGTTCTTCCCTCGATGTTTGGAGGTAGTAAAGCGGTCGGATTCTTGTATATTAGGAGTTATTTAATTTTATTAACGAATCATTGAATAGTCATAGTGTTAAGAATGTGAAATGGCTCGATGTATACTGTCGATGCACTGTGTCCGTCCTCCCTGACTGGTCTGCAACCGACAGAAGCCGCTGATGCGCGCCGGCGACTCCAAGATGCGGCAGTGCGAGATCCACATCACCAGCAAGCCCAAGAACTGCTGCCGCCTCTGGATGTCCAAGTTCCCGACGCGCTCCAAGCGCATCGACGTCATCTCGCGCATCACCTTCCCGCTCGTCTTCGCTCTCTTCAACTTGGCCTACTGGTGAGTACTACAGTTGTGATTTTACAGATGTTTTTAGATTTAAAGAAGATTATTCTCTCAATTGTCTATGATGAAAAAGGGAATGAATAGAGTAAGAAGACAACAGCGTACATGTTAACTATAATGTAATTAGACTGAGTACTAACTTCCGCCACAATGGTGGGCTATCCTACCATTTTCTTGAATGACATTGACAGATGTCACGGTGATAGGACATGTATGATGATATAGTGATGCCCCGTTCTTTAGTGTGGTACCGATTTTGTTAACACTATGATGAAGAATGATAGTATTTTCTCGGTCTCGAGCTGTGTTCCACATGTGACGGTGAGATGTGTGTTATCAGGTCGACCTACCTATTCCGCGACGAGGACGAGGAGAAGTGATTCTCGCGCGAAGCGTCGGGCGCGCCGGACGTGGCGCGGCTGGTGAGCGCGGTGCTCGCGCCGTACGCGATGTTCGCGGTCGCGTACTGCGCCTTCCTGCGCCCCCCCGCGCCTCGTCTCACGCCCGCGCACCGCCCTCGCCACCGCCCCCTCCCCGTGCGCCTCACGCGCTCCATGCCCCTCTAGCAACACTCCGGCCCCGCGCGCCTCATGCGCCTCACGCGCTCTACGTCACTTTAGCCCCCGCCCCGCAGCCCGCCCGCGGAGCATCGCCGACGTGCGCTCGTCCCACACAAACACAAAGCATTTACACAAATACATTATAATCTATTACAGTGTCTGATGTCTCCATATTCGCAGGTCAATTCCTTTTCTTATTGAGTGCAATTTTGTCAATATTGCGAACCAACTTTTGACTGACCAGTGACCATCAATAAACAACATTTATAAAATCATAAATCTTAGTTGTTTCTACTAAAATGGTAACTTATTCTTCACTGGTAACACTGAAATATTTAAAGCAGGCAAAATTGCGGTAACGAGACGGAATCGATCTAAGACATCAGCATTATCTGTAGAACATATTTACAGATTATGTAATAATCATACTATCCTACTAATCTAGATATCTACAAGTCTATGTGACTGGAGCACAGTTGAAAATTCAGAATAATATTAATCAAGTAGTATGTAACTAGATGGAGATTTTCGACAACTTTACTGTTCCCGCCGCCGCCGCCGCGGAACGTCTAGCGCATAGAACACCGCTTCAGTAAAACTATTATAAATATTCCATTATTCATAAAATTTAAATTAGAGTACCCGAATTTTTTAATCTATATGTGGTAGATGAGTATCATAAATATATGACATATAATCATCAATGTAGAATAATATGAATAATCCCTCTATGTTTAGATTTTAGACAACATGATATACACTTGCTATAAAGGGTGGTACATATAAAAACAACGCGAAATAATATCTCAAAAAGGAGTATGTACTATCCCTAAATGGCCTAGATACTTTAGCTGTCTTTACACTAAATCGTCTATGAGACAAATGGATTTGTGAAACACATTTTAATCTTTACATGTTTAGATAATAAGTAGATTCTTCAATATTTCACATGGCAACATTGTTTTAAAATTTAACCTCTCGCTGTCTATGGTATTAGTAATTTTTTATCTGTACCCTTATAAATTACCACTATAATCTGTGCCAGTCAGTCCTAATTGAACGCAATTATATAATTTTAAAGCAAATATACTTTTTTTTAATTTTAAAGCAATGTTACAATGGATATCGTAGGTACGAATGATGTGTGTAAATAATCAGGCCTACAACTTTCTACACCTGTGTCGCTCAGTGTACAGTTATTTATATTATGCATAAGATTATCGTAAGATCTTTTAGGCCATTTCGACGTCACACAGCAACCTACCACACTGTAAATAAATTTAACGTTTCCTAACACTTGGAGCATGATTTTGACAGATAACAAATTAAAAATAAAACATGTTACTAAAAAAAGCTACACCATATTCGATCTAAACATTATAAGAACATTATGGCTTTTGGAATCTCAATTGGAAGTTTTGTTAAAATATTGTCATCCCACTCATGATCTTTAAGAATAACAGAGACAAGAGATGTTATGTACACTATGTTTCAATCAGAATCCTGTTCCAAGTCACCACTATCTGTATATTGATGTTTTAAACTATCACATTCGCTATATCTGGTTGTATTAATCGTTGGCAGCTTGATGTTATTTAGTTAACGCTATGTACGGGTTATGTATTACCATGTTGAGTGACCTGATCACTAAGATTACTCAATATAATGGTTTCACTATTGTTATGTTTGTATATTTCTTGCTCAGTTTTCTATTTCCGTCCCTTTATTTTAAATTTAGGTTGTTTATACATATTTGGGAAGAATAGAAACAATTTTAGATTCATATATTCTGTATTGTTAATTAAAATACATGTGGCAACACTTAAGGTAATGTCACATTGAAAAAGCATATAACAATTAACTTAAAGATACAAAACAAAGCTAAAATACATTATAAATCACACAGCCATGTTCAAAATAATATCATAATTTACTTTCAATCACTCCAATCGTTATAAAATTATATAAACTGCAATTTAGATATGTCTCCTTTAGATATTCTTGGGCTGTGATGAGAAATATAGATAAAAAATTCAGTAGATATTTAAACAATTCCGACTAAAACATAGATAAAAACACCAAAGAATAAAAATAATACTGGCAACAAAAAGTTTCTATCCTTTAATTCAGATCCATGATCAGCCAGTGCATCTGAAACACAAATTTAAAAAACAAATTAATTTACAAAGGATTTCGAAATAAATATCTCTTGTATTCAAAATGTTTACTTCAAGCATAAGGTTAAAAAGCCATTTCCTACTTATACATGAAGTTCTGTGAATCGGAACGTAAATTAAAAGGCCATAATGAACCATAAAGATATTTGTTACTTTTTCAAATGTTGCCAGCACTACAAACTTCTAAAATGTATCTCTGTATGTCATGAATTATTGTATTTCTTCATACTATTGTTTTAAGGTCTGGTACGATGTGAAAAGAATTTTAATAAAATTATACCCATCCAAATTCGTTTATTATTTTTATCTTCTAATAAAAAAATAAATCAATGAATTAAAATCAAGAGCTGAAAATGTTTTCAAATGTTGTCGTTATTAAGGGTGCAACTGCAAATGTAATTTTTAGACATCATTTAATTACTTCAATTTAAAAATAAACTACAAAATTAAATTGAAGAGTTGCTTCCTTGTTAAAAAATCTATAAACAAAAAAAAAACCCATAATATTTATACCTAATCATTATACCTTCAGTTTAGGAAACTGTTCTGTACAGCTTAGTTGTTCAGTTGTAATTCACACGTAACTATAACTCAGTTATACTCATATATAAGTGCGTACGAGTACAACTGAGAACTTGTACAGTTTAACTAACTAATCTAATTCATTAGTTGAAGATTTCGCTTTTTATGGCCTGTAATACTAAAAAATACTCAATTTCAGATAATAGACCTTTACATCAATAAACCAGCACTTAATTATGTAATTTAAAAACTCACTTCAAGCATTATTACTCGTTCGGCGTTGTCATTTCTTGATCTCCAGATTTTGGCTCCCAGAATGAAGAGAAGATTAGCTGACCATTTGTCGTAGTTAATATATTTAAACCAAATAAAATGCAAATCATAATACGTTTGTAGGTTTTGAAACCAATGAGTTCCTCCATGTTGGGTTTCGAATGATTCTATTTTGCTGGGCTGTCCCTTTTTATATCGCGAGCAAGACACTTGTAAGGTTTCTGAAGACAAATTAATTGTGAGATGTGATTAAAATTTGTTTTGACATGGAAAACTTCTGTTATTATCTTACTAATATTATAAATGCGAAAGTTTAGATGGATGGATGTTTGTTAGCGTTTGTAGCCTAAACGGCTGAACGGATCTCCATGAAATTTGGCACAGGTTTAGGGCATAGTCTGGAAGAACACATAGGCTACTTTTAATCCCGGGAATAGTTACGGTTCCCATGGGATTTATTAATTTCGTTTTTTAATGTTTACTCGATCATTCTGCAACGGTTTAACATATCATATTGAAATTTGGCACAGATATAAAACAAAGTCTGGAGTACACATGGGATAAGCTTCATCCCCGAGAAATGTCCGGTTCCCGAGGGATACGTAGCTTTTTGTTATTTATGTAGTTCGTATGTTTTCTACTACCACGCAGGCGAAGTCGCGGGCAACAGCTCGTCGTAAATATAGACGAAATACCATGTTGTAAGAATCTGAAGTTATTTCTTTTGACGATATCGATAAGTTGAAAATCGGCAGCGGTACAAACTAGTTATATTGGGACTATATTCCTGTTTCCAACATAAAATTGTCTTGATAAGACATAAAGTTCATACATATAATAGTGTTACGGTAGTAGAAACCTACGTTAAATCGACAGTATAAACAGGAAACTAATAAAAAGTTAGAGTTTAAACATTAATATATGTACTTCTAAGTTAAAATCATGTTTAAATAACAAAAGTCCTCCCAAAAATATCAAAAATTAATTTGTACACGACATTGACCATCAACGAATTTAATCAAAGTCCACTGAAAACTTTCCATTACAGCCTACTCAAATTGCTTTTGCCAACTTACTTAGAAATAAAGATAACACAGAACAAACGGTATAATTGGTCGAGAAGACAAATTAAAATAAGGCTTCCTTCATTTGTCTAACACGTATAAATACTGGAAGCTTTTATCTCAAAGCATCAGACGTCTCCCAGCTTCACAGCTAACAACATTCCTTCAGTTTAGTTTCACAAGTTTGAACCATCAAAATGTACAAGTTCCTCGTCATCTTCTTCTTGGCTGCGTGCATCTGTTTGCTGGCTGAGGCTCAGCTGACATTCACGTCGAGCTGGGGCGGCAAGCGCTCAATGGGCACAATGATGGCCACAATGCCCTGTCGCAATGACGAGGCTATCTCCAATATTTACAAAATGATTCAGGTATGTCCACAATTTGTCTTTTGTACCAATTTCAGTCTTCGTTTAGCGTACAAGCGAACGAAAACTGTAACCTTAGATGGATGACGGATTGGATAGGATTTTAGTTTGGAAATTATGCTCTCTGTTTTTTGCAAATAACGCGAGGGCTTTCAGATGTTGATTGAATAGGTATTTATGTTTGAACACTACCACTTATTAGGTAGGATCTTGGTGAAACGCTATCTAGCGCTTTTTGAAGGAATGTCATTAAATCCTGACAAGTTTTTTGTTACTTTTTCGCAATAATCATAGTATGTAAAGCTAATTTATTATTTAGCTATTTAAGATCTGTTTAAAAGTAAATTGAATCATAAAAATTTCAATTAATAACGACTGTAAAAAGGTTTGATTGAACTATGACGTCATTTTTTCTTAAAAGTGCGTATTCCGTATCACGCAATATCTAATATTTTTACTCTGTAAGCGTATTTTCTTTGTTTTTTTTTCAGGCCGAGGCCGAAAGACTCCTTCTCTGCCAGAAGCCGTGAAGCGCAGCTAAACTACCTTCATATCCAGACATCGGCCATATCATGTAACTTATTCATACACGTTTGCACTAATATAAATATATACTGTTTATTATAAATAAAGCTTTTTAAATAATTGATGCAGTTTTATTTTCTATATTCGTATTTTTTCTCTCTATTTTTAATCTATACTATTATAATAAAAACACACACTTTAACGCACACTTCTTTGTTGCCTAAGATGTCAGCAATTACAGCATATTTTTGAATAATTCTTTTTTTAATAAAAAGCCCTACAATGACGTCACGCTTTAGGCAATATATTTTCACGCCATTAAACTTAGGGGGTAAATATTTACGATAAAAAAACCCTATTGCCATAGTAAGGTAATTGGTATTTTGACATTTGGAATTGAGAATTTGACAAATGCAAACAAATTTATAATTTCATGCGGATGAAGCCGCACGCGAACAGTTAGTACCAAATAATGTAGGTACTAATATCCTCGAATTGGGTCACGAATTAAATAATATATCGTTTTGATTTGCAAATTGGATTACTTTTGAAACTATTTTATTTAATTAAAAAAAAAAAAAACTACTTTTGTGAATTTTGGACCAAATCTTATAAATGAGAAACATTGAATGTATGTTACGTGTAATCGGCTTAAAAGATATTAATGAAATTTGTCATAAATGTAAAATAGTCTGGAAAACATAGGATGCAAAAATTTTTTATATTGTGTGTACGGAGTCGCGGAGGATAGCTAGTCATAAGACACTAATATAAGGTAAAATAAAACGAATACAATTTGATAACAACATTTATTTTAACAAAAAAGAAATAGACGATTTTAGTTGACATTATAAAAGTTTTATTGTTTGAAGTATGATCTTTTTTTGTACAAATCAGATTTTAGATAATAAAAATATTAAGAGCGGACGCACATGTTTGACTAAACTATCGCACAACAGTTGTGCGATTGTCGATTTGCAGTCAATTCAACTGTTTAGCACGACTAAAAATCGAGTAGTGTGACCATGTCCGTATGATCATAGGAATCAAAACGCGACAAAACAGTTGTGCGATGGTTTTGTCAAAGATGTGTACTACAGTTGTTACAGTTGTACTAAATGACAATATATTTATCCTAATTAATTAAATAAAAACATAATTGAAATAAAAAAAATTTTTGGTATTTTTTTTTTCACGACTTTTTTTTCGTTATTCGTTATTGTTATGATCTGTAGTTATTTTTAAAACAATTATCACAATAAAATGTATTAACTTATACAAAAAATAAATAATTTTGTGCATTCTCTTTTACTTATTATGTATTATATTTTAAATTGTGATGAATATTTGATATTTAGAAATACAAAAATTTTCGTTATTTATACGTGTGAAAAAACTTATAGCGTACAAGGAAAAATGTATTTCAACGTATTATTATTATAAAAAATCTTTTAGAATATTCGTACTTTCATAATCATAACAAAACATTTAACAATATACATTTTTTCTTAACCATTTAATATGAATAAAAATAATAAACAACAAAAAGAGATATATTTCTAAATGACATCCAGCTTCTGGAACTCAATTTAAAAAAAAAATCTATAAAAAAATATAAAGACCAAACTACACTAAAACTAAGGAATCCCTATGCCATGCAAATATACGCATTAAGACGATCACAACAACGTATATTTTGAAATGTACACTATATTGTACTAAGTTGTACAGTGAAGGAATTAAATTTGCTTCCCACTAGCAATTATGTTCATTTTTTTTGCATTACACTGAAATGAATAGGAAAAATTCCTTAACTGTGTCTAGACTACGCTAATGGTCTAGGATACGTAGATTTCCTGATACTATTTTGTTCTCTAACAACGCGCCCGATGGGATATCTATCCTGTCTCCGTGGTTCGCTATTATTATTACTGTACCCTGAAAAAAAAAGCAAAATTAAAAAAAAACCTGCCTCGAAGGACCAAAATCGGTTGACTGTAAAGAAATAGTATAATTTAAGCATAACTGCCATAAGTTACTTAACATCTAATCGAACAGCCTTTTAGTGAAGATGTGCAATTTAAAATGTACTAAGGGTAACCTTTAGTGACCAATTAAATAATGTAAATAAGGCATTTAGTGAACGCCTTTAGAACACTAAAATGGTTCTATTACAAATTTAAAAACAATCAATAAGGTAATTAAGTTTATTCCAAAGAATTGACAATTTAAAAGAACACAAACTCACCTTAAGCGAGACTCCTCTTCCAAAGGTAACATCACCGGATACCGTCAAATGGTCTAATTCTATCAGGTCCGGGATCGTAGCGAATCTGTTCAGGAACTCCTTCACTTTCGCGAAATGATTGTCACCCAACTTCACCAGCGGAGTAGACGGGAACATCCTCTGTGGGGACATCACCAGAGACCCGTGCGAAAGACTGTACAAGTTGGACATCACGAGAAGAAGATCCGAGGTCTTTTTGACTGGAAGGAAACGGCTTCTAGGCACATTTACACCGATACCTCCTTCGAAGCATTTCATCGCAGCACCAACTGCGGTCTCCAGTTGTATTACGTTTAATCCATCACCCAAATGCTTATTATTGACTATAATCTCCATATTCAAAGACCCTTGGTCTACTACCCTTTGGATAGCGTCCAACTTTGCCCACAAATTATTGGTGTTGAAGAATTTGAACTGACTGACTGATTTGAAATCATCCACATGTTCTTTCGGAACTTGTGCGATTTCCAGAAGTCTAAGTTTGTCTTCGTATTGGATGAGAGTTCCACCTTTAACGTCAGCTCTGGTCTTATCGGTGACTTCCATGACGAATTCTGGTATCGGTTTCTGAGGGTCAGGGTGGAGGAGGAGGCTGAGGATGTTCAGGTCGACGGTAGCGCCTAAATTATCAATGTTGCTGATGAAGCAGTAAGTCCTGCCTTCTTTGATGAACTTCTGGAGAAGACCGGAGTTGTGGAATGACTCGTAAAAGTCTCCGTGACCAGGGGGATACCACCTATGGTGAAAGTAATTTGATAATTGATTGAGGGCCTGTCCCACCAAATCGTAAATTGTCTGATAAAAATCCAACGTGTAAAATATGTGATGGAAATATCGGATTTTGTTACCTTATCAGTGACGTCATTTTTAAGCTATCTGAGCCATTATCAGCCAGTGGTGGGACAGGCCCTTAGAATCTAAGTTGTTGGGACTAATCGATTCCTGATTTATGAAATCGATTAGTCATTTCTATCAATTAGTACACTCAAGAGCATCAAATCCGGGTCACAACAAAACCAATCTCGTAAACTAAAAATGCTAGCTTAAAGAAATGTATTTACTTTAAAAGACCCCGATTCAATGTCTTGATTTTCATAGATGTTAATGAACTATGGAGTATTTTAGTCATCAAAATAAAAATAATAAAGAGTTTAAGCAGTATATCAGTATAGTTTTCTTATCATAAAGATATTTTAAAGCGGCTTTGAACCGATTTATCTATATCATGACAATTCAAATTATGCACATACAGGTAGGCGTGCCTTTTGCAATCTGACGAAATTATTAACTTATTTAAACATGTATTCCTACAATCTTATCTAAAAAGAATGATGACATCACAACGCCTATGTCTGTTAGATTGAGGTTATCTAAATAATAAAAAATCGATAATTCGTCAGCTGGTCATTATACTAATATTATAAATGCGAAAGTTTATGTTTGTTAGAGTTTGTAGCCTAAACTGCTAAACGTATCTCAATGAAATTTGGCACAAATGTAGATAATAGTCTGGAAGAACATATAGGCTACTGGGTTTTGGTTTTTTTAATACCACGCGGACGGAGTCTCGGGCGAAAGCTAGTTTTTTCATATTTTCAGCAATAAAATGAGACTCTAAGTTTAATTACTGGGCCTGTCTCACTAAATTGTATATTGTCTGATAACAATCGAAAGTGTGATATATGTTTTTTTTTATAACAAGGTGGCAAACGAGCAAGCGGCCACCTGAAGCCGCTAAAATGGCGAAGCGACCGCTGCCCATAGACATCCGCAATTGCAGATGCGTTGCCTACCCTTATACGACGGAGGAGGAGACGCACATAAAGAGGATATTTGCCCTTCCTATGCATCTCCTCCACCGCCAAATCCACTTCAATTGCCATCCTTTCCTTATAAGAAAAGGGTGGTAAAGAGAAAGGGACTTAAATTAGGCCTCCGGCACCACACTCATCAGACGCAACACGGAATTGCTTCCATTTCACGCCTGTCTTCTTTGTGGTCGTGGTATTGCTGGGGCGTGCCCTGCAGCGCTAATATGTTTAAGCGGGCACTACCACTACTATGTGATGGAAATATCGTATTTTGTTACTCTATCTGACAGTAACATCATTTTTTAACTATCTGACCCTCTATCAGCCAGTGACGGGACAGTTAAAGCGTCGATAAGTCAGATGTAATTAAAATTGACCAAGATTATTCGAAATTCACGCACCTTAGCAAATTGATTAAATCGGTAATTATTCATAAACAATACAACCTTCGATTCTATAAGTAATTGGTTATGGTATAACTACATATTGACGGCAAATATAAGTGTTTAGACAGTGAAAGCCTACGTTAATAATTAGTACTATAAACGTCACAAAAATAAGAACAAAAGAACCTTTGATTATTAGGTATCAACAAGCAAGATCGAATTTTGACAGATACGATATTTACATGTATAATCAAGAAAAAAACAAATAGAAAAAAAAATAGAAATAATCATACTAATGTTATAAAAGGGAAACATTTGTATTTTTGTATATATTGAAATAACTCAAAAACTACTGGGCCGATTTCAAAAATTCTTTCGCCATTAAAAAGCTACGTTATCACTGAGTTAGGCTATATTTATTATGTTTTAAATTTCGGACAAAGTCGCGATCAACAGATAACAAATAAAGAAAACAAAATCTACACTTTGAATTCGTACTTACGCTTCAATATCTGAGTGAACATTGCCCTCCTTAGCGACGGGCAACAGCGACTCTCTGTTGATCCGGGGGTGGCAGGACTGGTTGAAGGTGTGGATGTCCAGCTTCAGCCCCTTGTACTTCCTGATCACCTTCTGCGTGTCCTCGTCCGTGTTGAAGGAGTTCATCAACACGAGGGGCACGTTGCATTTGTATGTTTTGTTTAGATGCTACACGAAACAGAAATAGAACAGCATTTTAACAAATTTAGAGAACACAGCATTGACTAAACTATCGCACAACTGTTATGTGATTGTTCGATTCAACTGTTTAGTTGCACGACTAAAAACCGAGTAGTGCGCGCACCTCCATATAAGCTCATCATCAAAGCGAGATTAAACAGTCGTGCGATAGTTCAGTCAAAGGTGTGCTCACGCTCTAATAGAGTATTAAAGTTTACATTTTTTTTAAATTTATCATAACTATCGGTAAATAATAAATATCGTTTCGGTTACATCGATTCACATCACTAATTACGTGACATTGACAGCTGTCAGAATTGAAAATTAACTGTCACAATGAAGAAATCGAAAACTAGTCCGTTTTTAATTATAAATTATACCATCACATATTAAAATAAATAAAATAAGGAAATAGAATATTAAATAATATGGGTACCTCAATTTGCTGCACAGTGAGATCCAAGAAGGTCAGCTCGTTCCTCACTTGTATGACGGACTTGGGACCCTTACAACCCATAGAGGTGCCGAGACCTCCGTTCAGTTTCACCACGACCAACTTGTCCAGCATGTGGTGCACATTGTCCGTGGTGGGCGTCTCCAGGCTCGCGTAATCAATCACAGCACCTTCTGGAAGCTTCTCGATCTTCTCCCATGTTACAGAAGGTCCCTCTAGATAAGAACATTTTAAATTACCAAATATGTCTGTCTGAATGTATAATGTCTGAATTTAAATTTGAAAATATATTTTTTAATGATACTTAAGTATTAATACATACAAATTGACAGCAATACAAGCGGTGAAGCATCAAGCCACTTGCTGCAAATTGGAACGAACAGCAAGTCAATAGCTTTTAAGTGACTCGTATTGGTTTTATGAATTGAAATTGCACTCTATTGGTATACACATTTCTATAACATACTTGCATAGTAAGAGGCAAACGTACTTTTTTTTTCAGGCAAAGGAAATTCTTACGTTCAGCCAGTTATTTAAAAAATAAAAAGTACAGACGCACGTAACTTTTTTTGCAACTTGCATAGGCAAAGGAAATTCTTACATTCTGCCAAAAACAAATGAAATCAAGCAAAAACACAAGTGCAGACGTACAAAACTTTTTTTTATAATAGGCAAAGTGACAAAGGACACTCTTACGTTCTGCCAGATATTAAAAAAGTTAAATATTGCAGACGTACGTAACTTTTTTGACTTATATAGGCAAAGGAAATCCTTACGTTCAGCCAGAAATCTGCTAAATAAGTTCTTGAAGCCTTGGAACTCTTTGAGCATCTGTGGGCGTCTGGTCTCCGGCACGGTGGCCACCAGCCGCTCCAACTCCACTTCAACCCTGGCGAGGGCATCACGTTTTGTCGCCTCCTTGAAGTCTCTCGACCCTGACGGAGTACGCTGGTGACTCCTAATCTGAAGGTCAAAGGGACAAACCTTGTAGATACAAAAGAGTTTTATCAAAATATGTTACGTATAATCTGACGTATTTAATGGTTACTTAATTCTTCCTTTAGTGTAGATTATTAATACTTAATTTACACTAAAGAACTTTGACATTTGTTTTTACATAAAAAATAGCACCTCATGAGACTTATTACGTCTAAAATATTCAAATATTTATATAAAAACTTAATTCTTATAGTAAAAAACGTATACAAACGTATAAAAAAAGATTATTCGAATCGTAATGATGATTTTTAACTGGTAGTCCTTGGCCGGTACGTCAATAGACACAATGAGTAAATGTTCTACTGGACATCGTCTCCACAATGTTATGATTGCAACTACTCTGTGAATTGTTAGAGGTCGAATCGTGTGTACAAACGCACTTTTAAAATATTTGTTTAATATATTACAAAATGTTCATATAAAGACGCAAATGGAATTCAATGACTGTTAAAATTTTTCGTTATTCAAGTCATTAAAACTTTAACTTGATGATAATAATGATTTTTTAAACAATATGAACTGTATTAATAAAAAGTTATATAAAAGTGTTTAACCTTTGGTGGCAGAATTGTTTAAATTATGCAAAATAACTTTTTAATCACATAAAATACGCAAAACGTAAGTACACTTACTTGTAAAACATGCATATTCGTCATAATAAAATTAAAAAAATAATAAATCACGAACAATCAAATTAAGAAACTGAATAATAATTTACACACATCTAAATCATATAAAAACACAGATGAAACTGACAAACAAACAAAACTGCGGGTAGAATTCTATTGACACAGAGTTAAAAATATTTTTTTACTAGAATTGACATATGGAATATAGTTGCTAATTTTTAAGGCCATCAAACAATGTTTTTCAACCTTTCAAATTAGGATTATGTTAAAGTGGTTAATCGAAAGGACATAAAAGATATTGTAATGTTGAAAAAAATCGAAAATATCTCCTTAAATTTGTTATTTTATGTGTTGCGAATATAAAAATCAAAGTGTGTCTAGAAATTAGAATTTAGACTTGTCTAAACGTTTAATTTAGGCATCTACAAAAGAACTAATCTATACATATAATAAAATTGGAGTGTCAGTTTGTAATATCAAAAGAAAAATTCCAGATTACGGGAAGATGATGCATTTGCGTTGTTGATAACGAAAATCGCTTTTAAATATTTTTTTTGTCTGTCTGTTCGCAAGCCGCATGTTCTGGGTAACCTCCAAAACGGCTGGGCCGATTTCGACTGGACTTCCACTGGGGGGTAGCTGACATGGATAAGCATATAGGCTTAGTAGATAGGCTACTTGTTTTTTTAATTCCACGCTGTCAAAATGGCGTAACGCGTGGTAACCTAACGAAGTTTGCAAGCGACAGCTCGTTCACAATAAAATTTAAATGGCTTCGTATGTAATGTTGTGTATTGTTTCCGAACTGGCGGCTGCGCCCGCCGTCAATATGACAGCTGGTTGAATAAACAGTCTGTGCTAAGCAAGCTATCGTTTTACTACTCCCAATACGTAACAGTGGCGACGAGTGCGCGAAATACCCACTTTTTGAAAAAAAAAAAAACCCAAAATGTCAGTAACACATTTTGGTGTTTTATCGTGCTTTGATCATAGTGAACAAACGTGGAAAACGTATAAGGGTCGTATAACGCAGTGGTTCATCGCGAACGACGTGAATCATATAACCGATGCGACGGGAGTTAAACGACGGGCTATATTGCTTAGCGCGCTCACAGAGGGTACATACAAGTTAACAGCTGACTTAGCGCTGCCCAAGGAGCTCCAAGAGGTGCCATATGAAGATATTTTGGGTCTTCTAGATGCTCACTTCACTCCGAAACGTGCTGGATTCGGCGAACGGTATAATTTCTACGCGGCAGTCCAGCATCCCGCGGAATCGTTTACGCAATGGGCGGCTCGACTGCGGGGGCTCTCGGCTAATTGCGGCTTCAACAGCTTAGAAGAAGTTCTTCGAGACCGGTTCATCATGGGAATGCTGCCGGGCTTCGAGAGAGAAGAGATCTTCGGCAATGACCTTAGTGGCCTAACCCTGGTAAGGGCTGTGGAACAAGCCGAGGACATTCGTTGTGCGCGGGCGTTAGCCGCCTGTGCAGCAACCGCGACCAGTGACATCGCCGCGCCTACAGATGTGCTGTGTAAATTCGGACAGTCGAACAAAAGTGAACAAAGTGTGAGTGAGAGTAGGCCGGTTAAGGTGCAGTGTTCCGTGTGCGGGTATTTCAATCACAGGACGTCAGAGTGTCGGTTCTTTAATCATACATGCAAAAAATGTAAACAATCGGGTCACCTCCGGCGTATGTGCAAGAAGGTGAACCTGGTGACGTCAGTTGTTGCGAGCAGGACGGGTGAGAACGACGACGACGGTGAGTTGTATCATATCCGTTCTTTTAGTGGGGAACCTATGGTGGAGTGTGTAATGATAAATGGTGTTCTTTTAAAATTCGAAATTGACAGCGGGTCCGCTGTAACGGTCATTTCCGAAGTTGCTTTTAGGCGGTATTTTCATAAGGTGTCTTTATCTTTGTCAAAGAAACGATTAATGGGATACACGGGCGAACGAATACACTGTTTAGGGGTTATGTATGAGTCACAAATGACGTTTGGCGGCGTCACCCGCGCTATAGACGTATACGTGGTACGTGGCGGGGGCCCGTCACTTCTCGGCAGGGATTTTATCTCAAAGTTTAATTTAGAACTAGCGCCGGTGAAATATTGTGGATCGTCGTCATCGCTTTCAATCGAACAGCTTCAGGCTCGTTTTTCCAAAACGTTCGCGGATACGTTAGGTTCTTTCAAAAAATATACGATAAAGTTATTTTTAAAAGAAAATTCAAAGCCTATTTTCTTTAAAGCGCGTCCTATTGCATTCGCCCTCAGAGAAAAAGTTACTGACGAGTTAAATAGATTAGTAGAATTAGGTGTCCTAAAACCGGTGGACCATTCGGAGTATGCTTCGCCCATCGTTCCAGTACTAAAAAGAAACGGCTCCGTGAGAATATGCGCCGACTACTCGGTTAGTATCAACAAGCAGCTAGTCGTGGAACAATTTCCTCTACCGACTGTACATGAGTTGTTTTCAAAGCTGCACGGCGGCGAACAGTTTACGAAATTGGACTTATCGAGCGCGTACAATCAGCTGTGTCTCGACGAGGAGTCACAGAGGCTGACGTGCATCAACACGCACCGGGGCCTATATCAGTATACGCGGCTCGTATTTGGGTTGGCCTCGGCACCGGCGATATTCCAGCGCGCCATGGAGACCGTATTGTCAGGTTTAGACGGGGTTTTGTGTCTCCTCGACGACATATTAATTACAGGTCGCAATAGGGAGGAGCACTTGACGCGTCTTAGTACCGTTTTGCAAAGGCTAGAGGAAGCGGGGCTAACACTTCAAAAAGAAAAGTGCGAATTTTTTAAAGACGAAATAAATTATTTAGGTTACGTGATTAACAAAAATGGTCTAAAAAAATCGCCTGAAAAAATTAAAGCCATAGTAGATGCACCCAGGCCGACTAATGTTAGTCAGTTACAATCATTTTTGGGGCTAGCAAATTATTATAGGAATTTTGTACCCGGTGCATCCATGATGTTAAGTCCATTGTACGAGCTACTGAAAAAGAATAGTAAATGGAAGTGGACAAAAATTCACTCCGACGCTTTCGTATCGATAAAGAAGTGTCTAGCGTCGGATTCAGTTTTGGCCCATTTCGATCAAAGGGCCAAACTTATCCTAACGGTCGACGCGTCTCCCACCGGCCTCGGGGCGATATTGTCACAAGTGGGAGAAGACGGCGCGGAACG
>NW_013528360.1:459146-554403 GCF_000836215.1 Papilio polytes | reverse complement strand
AATGTAATATAATAAATAAATGATAAATAAATAAATGTAGTGTTATATATAAATAGATAGATAATTAAATAAATAGATAAGTACACTACAATAGTATAGATAGTATAGAATAGTACAGATATATAGATTAACATGAACAAAACATTTTGTAGACTTCATGCAACATAGTGTTAGGAATAAAATTAGTACCGTGCTATAGAATTGGCGCAACTCTAGATTATCGGCATAAACGGCACGTCCCTAGCTGACAGCTGTCAATGTCACTAGCAGTATGGATAGATTGGCGCGCAACTTGAGTCTTGACGAGAAGTATTGCTCTGAGTTAAAAGCGACAGTATCAAATAAATAAGTTGTCTAATAATAGATAGTTTGAAAATGATTATAATTAGACCAATATATTATGTACATACCCAAGATCTATAGAATTCTCTTTCACTCATTATTCTTGCAGTTTAACCAATTAATTTAAGGAATTAACACTTTAATTAAAGTCGCGACAGGCACGTCACTAGTCGTATATATGCCGACGCTAACTGAACATATGATAAGGATATAGTGCGTGTTATCTCGGCGGACTGTCACACCGTAGTAACATGATAACTCCATAAGTAAAAATGTGTAAAATACTAGCTTTCGCCCGCGACTCCGTTCGTGTGGAATTAAAAAAAAACAGTAGGTTATGTGTTCTTCCAGACTGTCTTCTACATTTATACCAAATTTCATCGAAATCCGTTCAGCTGTTTAGGCTACAAACTCTAACAAACATCAATCCATCTAAACTTTCGCATTTATAATATTAGTATGAAGTATGATTGTTTGTTCACTTGCAATTAAGTTTATTTAAACTTTTTTTTATGGAAAATATAAGTAGAGTTTTGTTAATTTAGTAAAATTTCCTATAACTCCAACAATAGTCGAATGGCGGGATTGGAACCCTGGAACGCAAGATCGTTAGTCCGTACCCCAAACCATTAGGCTATTGGCGCTAAGTAAGATAAGATTCTTCCAGTCCTAAGTGGTTCTGCTAAAGGTAGTTCGTACCTTGAGTTTGCGCCAAACAAATACTATAAATGTCAAAATACGCTTCGGTGTGAATGTAGCCTTAACAGAATACAATGAAAATAATTGTTACACTAATTTCTATTTATGTGAGGGTAAGAAGTACGTAACAGTAAAATTTCTAATTATAAATGTAAGTACTTTATCTTGTTTACCAAATAACTTGAAGATTACATTTTAAGTTATAGAGATATTACCAATTTACGTGAGATTTTAACGATTATTTTATTAACTAGCTGTTGCTTGCGATTTCGCCCGCGTGAAATTAAAAAAATAATACAAAATTTATACTATGTTACTCACAGATAAATTACCATTCTAATGGTGAAAGAATTTTTATAATCGGCCCAGTAGTTTTTGCGTGAATCAAATACATACAAAAATACAAATATTTCCTTAAATGTAAATAGTTAACTTGGAAAGAATATTGCCTAAACACCCATTAAGCACTTCAATAACCTATGTTTCGGAGTTGCAAAAAATTTTTTACAAATGTAATCATCATTGTCAGTTTTAGGTAGTCGACTGCTGAACGTAGGCCTGTAATATTCATGTTTACAAGCTGTTTTGTAAAATTCCACGCGAGTTTTCATACACAGATGTACAAACATAAGCCGTTGTTGTTTGAAATACACATGTTACTAATCTTACTAACATTATAAATGCGAAAGTTGAAATGGATGTTTGTTAGAATTTGTAGCCTAAACTGCTGAAAGGATCTTAATGAAATTTGGTATAAATGTAGAGAATAGTCTGGAAGAACACATAAGCTACTCATTTTTTTTAATTCCACGCGGAAGGAGTCGTGGGCGAAATCTATTTCCTTAATAAACGAGTAGTCAATTTTTAAATATACAATGTAATGCGAAATTCTTGTTTATTTTTTTAACGAAGTCTTGTTAAAAATACGATAAAAACCAGACAATGGCACGGTTTTTTTTATATAAATGTATGTATTTGTTGAATGGCGTTATCTATCAACAAGCATCTATTTAAACATCTTCCGTGTGACAATTCAAATTGTTTCATATTTTTAAAAACCCTAATAAATACTCATCACCTCTCCTGCCTTATCCTACTCCCGTAGGGTCGGCGCGCCGGGTCCATCATCAGGCCATCAGTCCATCAGTCCCTTCTTGATCATTTCACCTTTCACGCAATACATCCATCTCTTTCGCCTACCTCTACCGGTGTACCCCCCTATAATCATAACTAACGACCATCTTGTTTCATGCGATTCATCCCTCCTCATAACATGCCCATACCACGTTAACCTTTAACTCCTTATTTAAAGAAAAAAAACCAATTAAATACATATTTATTCCATTTTCAATTCAACTTCTGGTTCATAATTACGTTTTTTAATAAGTGCAGGTTCAAGAGGTTATAATCTTTTAACAGCTTTTGCCCTCGATAGCGTCCAAGTGGCATTAAAAAAAAACAAAAGTGAGTAGCCTATATATTCATCCATACTATCCTCTATATCTATGCCTTATTTCATTGAAATCCGTTCAGCCGTTTAAACTACAAACTCTTAAAAACATACATTCATTCATCCATCTAAACTTTCGCAATTATGCGAAATAGATGGATGACTAATACTAGTAATTAGGAATATTATAATATTAGTAAGATAAATAAATAGTAATAACTTTGATTAATATTAATTATGATTATGAAGTATGATTATCTGTCGCCTGAGACTTGAGCCACGTAATTCTTCATATTAAAAAAACTGAGTAGTCTATGCGCTAGTCTACAATATAACCTATCTCTGAAACTTTCATCCAGATCCGTCATGCAGTTCTGGTGTTACGAATAAACGGATGGATGTATGGATGCATTGACTTGTGTCATACCAAGGGCGGATACAGGGGGGTCATAGAGGACATGATCCCGCTGAGCTGGTTCGTCAAGAGCTTGACAAAATATATTTACATATTTTGTCAAGCTCTTGACTTGACAACGACTATGGGACCCCTCTTGGCGCCAAAGATGGATCCCCCTTGTGTCATACAGACTTACTTAAGATAATAGTTCCAGACTAAAGATATTGTACCTTGGTTTAAGATAAACGTTTGTCGACCTCTAGAGGTCATATTTGATATCGGTAGAACGAATTACGAAATTGCTTGTATGAATAATATTTAACCAGCATGTTTTAATATCGCATATTTATATGTTACATCATTCACTATATTCTTTGGTTTTTTAATTAAAAAAAAAACATCAAAAAGTACATCTATATCTATACTAATATTATAATGAGAGATTTGGATTTTTGTATGTATTCGATTTATGTAAAAACTACTGTGACGATATTAAAAATTCTTTCATCATTAGAATGGTAATTTATATGTAACATAGGCAATATTTTTTATTACTTTTTTAATTTGACGCGAGCGAATCGCGAGCAAATATGAAATATGAAAGGACGATTTGTTGGTTTGATAGTGTAGACAAAATTATAAAAGATAAAATGTTTTTTCGAATAATTCGTTCATATTTCAACTTACAAATATCTATATGATTCCACTGTAAATGGTATATTAAGATAAACGCGAAACTACGATTCTTATCTACAATAAGGTCAAAACATTAAGATCAATTAAAAATAAATCTAAATATAATTAAACAATAAAACAAATTACCTTGCTTAGCATATCCATTTTTCAATAAAAGAAAGAAAATTTAAAAAGAAATCACTACGTCACGTCAACGTCAAAGTTTGGCGGGAAAACTGTCACAGAATATTCCCGACGCGCGAGCACGACTCTCGTCAACTAAACAATAAAACGATCGACGCATTACTTATATGAATGTTCAGTTATCATCGCAGTGAATAGTTTGTCCGTAGAGATTAGCTACTGTGTACATGAATCTAGTTGTACTCGTATTAAAAATATATTACGTTATACATGTCTTACGTGGAAATAGGTAAGTAGGTTATGTCTGAGTAATCACAACCTTTTTAAATTTTTCCCGCTTAATAACAATTGGTTCTCCCTAACCTGTGTTATCTAACACAAGTGTGACCACGTATTTTCTACCGCGGATCCGGTCTTTTAGAAGATGCTAGAATAGTTCGTCTTATAATCTCTGGGTTTATTTAATTTCGACAAAATATATTTTCATATAATTATGTTTGTGTACTTAAAAAGTTTGTATTTGCGTTTTTTTCTTAATCATAGCAACATAGGTTTTCCAGCATATATCTTCATTTATTACTAATCGGTGACGTAACGCTTTCCTACTATTGAATTCCCATATTACGTATTTCATTAGAAAATAATGGCCGCAAAAAGTAGTGTATGGACGAAGAGTAATGTTGCCTTTGCCTTTGGCCAGTCCCTTTAAAAAAACACGAGTCACATCACAATATTTCAACGCATGTATACTCTATGTTCTATGACTTTGTACTTTGCGTGTTGTTAATATAAAATGTTTACAACTGATTATTACCGTAACTACTAATAAAATTAAACCCTTTTTCCACTAACAGATTTAGTCTTGATTTATATGAGCAAATATTGTACCATTTTCACTGAGAAATGCTATCCAGGAAGACAGTACAAGTATTCTGTCTGTTTTAGGCATTAAAAATTATAATCGAGAAATAAACAGATTTATAGGCAATTTATTACAACTATTGCGTGACATGCTCGCAACGTCTTTACGTATATAGTTGACGCGAGTTTAAATTTTATTATAAAATTGCAATAAAAAAAGTTTAAAAATCAAAAGTATTAATATGTATTATTTAAATATCGCAGATTTGTACGCATTTTTATTAACACTTGTAAAGTATGTCGTGTTTTTCTCGATTACGAATAACAATATTTCATCGCAATACGCCAAACAATACAAACAGTAAGATAATAGAAGTAGTTACTTTTAAGTATATGTTAAATAACTACCTTTATATGTTGGAAAATGAAGTAGGAAAAACGTGATTCTAAATAGCATCGTCACCATGCTTAAGGTATTTTAATAATATGTAGATATCTTGTAATCTAAGATGCGAGGAAGTATTTGTAATGATAAAATAAAATTGCAATATGATATGGTTTTCTAACAAAACATTGTAGACCATATATTATGTACTTGTTTTGTGGTTAGCCACAATACAAAATGGCGGTAAAATTGACACCTGTCAGTTATAACTGCGAAGAAAAATATAAATATGATTTATAAAAAATACAAATGATACCTCAAACATATAAATATGTTTATTTTATCCTTTATTTAATCTATATTTATACTATTATAATAAAGTGTAAACACACACTTTTTGTTGCCTAAGATGTCAGCAATTACAGCATATATTTTAAATACTTTTTTTTTTAATAAAAAGCCCTACACTTGCGTCACGCTTTAGGCTATAAATTTTCACGCCGTTAAACTTAAGGGTAAATATTTTGGATAAAAACCCTAATGTGGGAAAGAGACCATAAGTTGTTGCCGACATCAAGGAAGCAAGTTTGTCATGGTTTGACATCATGTCATGTCATTTTGACGATTCCAATTGTTAATTTGACACATGTAAACAATATAACATTTTTTTTATAATTTTACGCGGATGAAGTCGCACGGGAACAGCTAGTTACTTATATTAATAATAAAATAAATAAATAAATAAAAATACTTTTATTGTTGTCACAAAAACAGTTTCTTATGAGCTAAATAAAAAAAAAAAAGTTAAATCGACAACAATGGGCTGCAGGCTCAGCGTGGACCGCATGACCTAAGCCATGCGGAGCTGGTTTTCAGCCTTTCAATTTGGATAAACATTCATATATAGTAGGCTATACTCTTACTTTTTTATAATAAAAGGTGACAAATGAGCAAGCAACCATTGGAATTCCCTAAAATAAGCCCATAGACATCCACATATGCAGATATCTAACTCTAGTAATGGAGGAAAGATGCCCAGAAAGAGGATATTTCCCCTACCTATGCTTCCAATTCCCTGATCTACCCTTTCCTTAACAACAGGTTGGAAAGGGAAGGTCTTAAATACCTTAAGTGAATAAACTACTAAATTTATACATGCTTTTAAAATATTTCATGCATTGAAATTATCTAAAACAGATAATAATAAAAAAATTATAATATTTAATATAAATATAATAATTAGAAGTTATCCGCAATCATAGAAATAAAACCTGTTACCACATATTTTATTATCATGCTTTACTTTTATTTATTTTACCTATAGAAATGTATTTAATAATGTTTCGCTTACCGCTGGCCTCAGCCTGCTGTCATATGTCTGTAATTTATAATTTCACATTTATTTAGCCAATATCTATGTATAAATTAAAATATATAATATCAAATACAGCAACACAAAAACTACTTGAGTATAGAAATCATAGTTTCTGGTCAAAAATAACTCATTCTATTAATAATTTGAATCCCAGAGACCTGAGTATTAAAAGTCTGCATTTTGAATTCATATCCATTATTTATTTACTTTATTAATCATATGTAATGTTTTCAGTAACTTTTCATTTTATCCAAAAAGGTTATATAATTTACATAATAGCAAACAACAACAAAGGAAACTCAGAAAAAGTGTGCGAAAATACCGTTTATTGCGCATGTATACGAGGTAATAAAAAATACCAATTACTAATTTTTTAAAATACTTTGCATTGATAAATTACCGCCTAAAAATTTTTATCTGATTAGTAAACTAATTTGTGTTATTGCAAAATAGATAAAAATAAACTAAGCAATGTCGTTAATAGGGTTTTTTATGACCTCTAGGGAGCATCAAGGTCGAAGAGATAAATAAAACGATAAAATATTATTATTGACAGTTACGTGATAGTGTTGGTTGAGGTCCGTGCACTTAGCTCTGATAATGTCTCATTACCTTCTTATCTCCTTCTCTGCTATCTGACATTGTTGATTTAGTTATAAAACTATTAATATGTTCGAAACAATAAAACACTTTGGACGCCGCTTGATACCGTTGACTTTTTGACAGTCAGGTGATTGTCAATTTGACATTTTTGAAAAGGGTTCCTTTTTGTCGGGTTCATTGAATCTTAAAATTGCAACAGCACTTTTATTATTGTAAACAGCATAAAATCGAAAAAAAATATTTAATCTATGAATATTCTACACGTTTCAGATAAGAACACAAAATTTTCTGGTTATGTTTATGAACAATTTGAGATCTCAGATCATCTCAATAAAATGTTCTTTGAAGGGTTATTTTAAGTAAATATTTTTACTATTTATACTTCGAGTATTGTTCCAGCAACAAATTAAGTACGTGCGATAATTGCAGATTTTTTCTTTTAAATATATTGGTTTGCGACTGAACTTACACTATTGCCATTAGAAAATTACAGGCGTGAAACGGATTTTATTCATTTTAAGAGTAAAGAGGTTAAAAATAATGCGACAATGTGGTCTATTCACGAAGCGATAACTTTATTTTCATATATTACATAATCTAGTTTAATGTTTGGCGGCGAGTGCCGACAGGTCTGCAATGCAACGGTCCAGGGCCTGCTTCTCCTGGTCTGGTGTGATGGCTTTTGTGACATTGGTGACAACCCAGTCCACCATCGCCTTCTGAGCTAAACGACGTTCCACGTTAGATTTCTCCAGCTGGTAGTCTAGACGACGTTTGACCTGCAAAAACATTTACAGTTAATAAACAGATAATAAACTAGACCAGAGGTAGTAAACAATATATTACGCATCAGTTATCACAATATTATTTAGTCTATACTAATATTATAAAGAGGAAAGATTTTTATTTTTGCATTTTTGTATGTATTGGAATAACTCAAAAACTGCTGAGCCGATATCAAATATTCTTACACCATAAAACAGCTGACGTAGGCTATTTTTTGTTAATTTTATAATATTACGCGGACGAAGTCGCGGGCAACAGCTAGTAATGTATATTAGGTAGATCAGGAATCAGTCAGAAGGTACTTTTTTTTAATTTACATACCAGCTAATGCATCGGACTTCACCGGTGTGAAAATAAAAAATAATAAAAAACATAGCCTATGTTACTCAGTGATAACATAGCTTAGAGTTATTTCAATACATACAAAAATCTAAATCTTTCCTCTTTATAATATTAGTATAGTAGTATAGAATAATTTACAAATTCCATACCTCTGTGTAAGCGTTCATCATACGCTCCCTGTAAGCGGCTTCCAGCTGCAGAAGAACATTCTCCTTCTTAGCCTGGATCAGCAGTTCCTGTCCCTGCGCGCGCCACTGCGACGTCTTCTCATCTTCTATCGCCTGCTCCAGGTCTTTGATGTTCTGCACACGACCCTCGTTCCAGCCGCTCTCTACTGCCTGAAGAATAATTGATAATTTTTATAAAATGTAAACAAACTTAGATGTTTCGATGAATGTTTGTAGCCTAAATGGCTGTATGGATCTCGAGGAAATTTGGCATAGACATAGAACAGATAGGCTACTCACTTTTGATTTTTGTAATTCCAAAAGACGGAGTCGCAGGTGAAAGCTACACCATATTTTTAAATAATCATTTTTTGAATAAACACACTAAGCTAAGGGCAAGTTTTTGTAGAAGTCTACATTTTCGATTATTAAAACTAGTGTTGTCAATTTTTTTTTAACTATATGAAAAAAAACACTACTTACGTCAACTTCCTTGTCGAGCCATGTAGCAATCTTCGGTCCAAACTTAGTGGTGGCATAGTAGACCATCAGGAAGATGGATAGACCAGTGTAGTACTCATGCTCCATCACATATATCTCCTTGCTGAACAGGTATGTGGCCAGACCAACACCGAATGTGTAGGGACCTGTTACTCCTGTCTTTGAGTGGAAGAATTGGAACCTAAACAGATTAAAAAAAAATTGTAAGAAAAACCATAGTTTTGTGAATCAGTGATTGGTGTTTTTAATATTACTAGTATTCTGAATAAATGCAAAAACTGACTTTATCATTACCATAAATTGTTTTAAAATTAAGAACAGCGCCATCTAGTAAAACAATTAAGTTTCTTATTGAGAATTTTTTTTTTTAATTAACCACTTGAAAGCAGTTATTTTTAGTTTTATCATTAAAATTTTGGACATATGCTAAAATACACTTTTTAAATCTAGTATTGTAAATGCGAAAGTTAAAATGGATGGATGTCTGTTAGAGTTTGTAGTCTAAATGGCTGAACTCATCTCGGTGAAAATTTGGGACAGTTGTAGAGGATTGTCTAGAACACATAGGCCCCTTACTTTTGTTTCTTTTTTAATCCCACGCAGACAAAGTCGCGACCGAAACCTAGTATAACATAACTTTGAAACTATTTACCATTCTTCAGGAACAAATCCAAGTCTGACTTTGCCGGGCTCCCCTCGTACTGGTCTGGGAAAGTTCTTCTCATCGCGCACTCCCGCCACGTCGGAGGCGGAGCCCCGCGCTACTAGCGCTGTAGTAGCGGACTGACGAGCAGCGGCTATAAAATAACAATCAAAAACCATTAAAGACAATGTTTTTAGGCACTCATAAGATCTAAATCTATGCTCTAATAACATAACACAGAATTAATTCGAGTTATTACTAGTAATTAAGTTAACATTAGTTAAAATACATATTTTACTACAGTAATTTGATGAAATAGTGATTTTATATTACTCCAAAATGTTTACTTTATAACATAAAGATGAGAGACAATTTTTCTTTACATAATGAAAAAACTACTGAATATTGGGTTAATGTATTACACTAATTGTTTAATTATAACTAAATTTATGTTACAGGTACAGAATAAAATAATTTAAATACAATATTAAAAAGCATGCCAGTTTCTCTTCACCATCTTCAAAATGTAATTTTTCTGTAAAGTTACGATAAATAAATCATTATTATTTTTCAAGTGTAACAATGCTTTAGGCTTTTAACAGCTGAAAAAGGTAACCCCACTACCATATGAGATATAAGTTAGGAAGACTGAAAAAGTATTTAAGCTTTTCACAGACCCTCATTTTAAAACTACCCATAATATCTAATTTGATTAGTACAAATAACAGTTACATAGGAGGTAAAGTAAATTACCATCCCATCCCTAATTTACAAATAAAAATTACCAATACAGCTCCATAGTCATTCATTATGCATTCAAATGGCCTTAAATAGAAATACAAAGCAAGACAAGTAGGAATAATTGCAAATATAGCATAATATGGTAGTTTAAGAACAATTTTTAATAAAAATCCTGCAGAAAATGTAACAGCACTTGTCAAATTGGTGATTACATAAACCTTGTAAGACATAGGTTATGTAGATTCCAGTTTTCAAATAATTATTTAATTTATTGAGAATATTGTACGTACCTGAACGCAAAGCTATACGTGATAGCATTTTAAATTCTGCTATTATAGTATATTAAAATTAAACAAGCAGCCGCAGACTCGGGCCAAAAGTACTTTGCGTTAGAGAAGTTCTTTATCAGTCGATTTTAGTTTTTGACAGTGACATAAGAAAAGTATAGATACCGATTCTGATACGAGTAAAAATCGGAATGTCGGAATTTCGATCAAAGCTTTGTTTCACTGTATTTTTAAATAAGAGTCAATTCCAATAATACAACCTAAAAAACTATTGAGTTTTCTGGAATTAAAAATGATAGGAAAAATAAACTAAACTTTGAAGTCTGGAACAGTAGGATATTGTATTATTTATACGTATTTGAAACAAGGTGTTGTTTAATAAGAGACTGAAATTCTTATAAAGTGATACCTTGAAGAAGCTTGCTTTTACTAAGATTTCTGTTGGCCACACTTTGACCTACTTTTTATTAGTTGGCTATATTTTCAGTTATTGATCCAACATCCATTTCATTGTAAACAGTTGTCGAACTGTTTTCTTGTGATATTTACTCCAGAACTACTAAATATTTTAACTTGATTCATTCAAACTTAATATCAGCAATGGCAAATATAAATACCATACTTTGGAAACGAATGGTGAGTACCGAGTTTTATTAATGAATCTACGGAATAAATCTTAATATTTACAATCCGTAGCGCTTTTGTTCAATACTTGTTGATTGCTTCAATTCATTGCTATGAAATTATATTGTAGTTGGATTTTATATTGTAATTTGAAAAAAAAAAAACTAAAAAGGAGGATTCATGCACTTCAAAAGTTTCCGAACGTACCTTAACAGTGTTGCTCGTTACTAATGATTAAAATGTAGAATTTTTCCAAAAAACTGAACTGCACTTCTTGACTACTAACTTATGCTTAATTAACTTTAGCGATTGCTTTTTTTAAAATTTCAATCTCAAAACAAATTGAAGTGTGTTTTAAAACAATTTTCAATTAAAGTTAAACCATTTTATAAATAGTACAAAATCGATACAGCTACTGGCATCACCAGAAGGTTACAGATTATAGATTTTTGCGACAGGTGGCGAATTGTGGATGTTTAGTGAATGTTTGTTGTTTTTGTGGTTTAATGTTATTGATTGTGATGAAATAGTTATGAATTGTAGAAAAGTGTAATATTAATTTTAAAATGGGGATATTTATGTCCTGTTGTAAACCCTCGGCGTCGGACGTGATAACTCCAGATGCCGTAAGTTTATCGACGCAAAGTTTTTTTCCTGTTTAGTTTCTATTTATCTATTTATTAAGTCGTTACGAAATAACAATATACAAATGTATGCCACAAATACATTAATAATTCACAACGAACCATCTTATTGTTTCGCAGTTATAAGTTTTTATCGATTTCCTATTATTACTACTGTTTAAATATTTTTTAATCACCAAAACAATTAGAATGTTATATCTTTAGACATGTATGAGTTATTAAGCATCATTTTGTTAACTATAGTCCTTACTACATAAAGATTAACACTAAATACTGCTCTAAATTCTGTATCCAGGAGACAAGACGACGTCAGCAAGTGGAGGCAGCGGAGAAGAGGAGAGCCGAGGAGGCAGCTCGCGGTGTGAAGGACCCGGAGAGAGTGAAGCGCATGCAGCAGAGGGCTGAGGAGATGGAGCGCAGGGAGCAGGAACTCCAGAAGGATGGGGGAGCTACCCTGAAGGTAGGTGTAAATTACTTTGTAGCTCATATGTATAGTCATTGAAATATATCTAAAAAGCCATTGTTTATGCCTCTTATTGTATGGACAAAATCAAACGCTGGTACTTAGTTTCATGGTTGTTTAATTACTGTGTTACATTTTGGTTGTAATAAAAATGAATAGATTAGCGCGAGATACGATGCATGACCGCGCAGATTGACAGACGAAGTGCAAGATAGTGAATGAATGTACAATAGGGATGTCCGTGTGACACTGTTGCTAGTGATGTCCGTAGTCAATCATTAGGGAACCATATGAAGGTGACATAGGTGCCAACAGCCATTGTAAACTATAGCATATGTTACCTAAGTGCTTTGATTTCTGCCAAATTCAAAGTTTTCTTGATTTGTAGTTATATGTTTAGTCAGAGAATTAAATTCACTACCCACTTACATCATTAATGCCAAAATCTGCAAATGTTTTATAGGATAATGACTTTTTACAGAAATTGATAGGAAATAAATGTCTAGTTAGTTAATTATGCATCAATATTGACATTTTAAAGCAAATACTACCTTCATAGGATGTTTTGGCTTCTATGAACTAATGTATTATTAATTATTTTCGTAATGTATATTCCAGTGGACGGCCGACTGAGATGAGGCCCCAGGGGAGGGGGGAAGCAGTCAGCAAACGAAAAATGACAAATACAAATACAAAAATTGATGTTCTCAACTCACACTGTCAGCGTAATTTGAGTTGGCACATTCAAAACAACAGTTATCCTTTATCTGATGTGCCAACTCATACGCTAAATATGAAGCTTGCTACTTAGTTTTTAAGTTGCTGAAATCAAAGTTATAGTTTTGTTGATTTTTATAATTATTGTTACATTTATTTAATATTATATTTCAAACTCTAGTTATATTATTTAATTCCATATTAAATGTATTTGTTCATAATTATGTTAGTATGTGTTTAAACTAGGTATATTACATTCATTATTATGGGTACTCACATATACACTGCAAGTTAAGTTATCAATGTGACTTAAAGTATGGCACATTACATATAAGCTAGCTGTTGCCATGCTTCTTCATCCGCAAAAAAATTATTTCATTGTTTACATTTGTCAAATTATCAATAGCAAATGTCATGACATGACAAAGCATGGTAACCTTGCTTTCTTGATGTTGGCAGCAACTTATAGTCTCTTTCCCACATTAGGGTTTTTATCCAAATTATTTACCCCTAAGTGTATTGGAGTTAAAATATATAGCCTAAAGCGTAACGGAAGTGTAGGGCTTTTTATTAAAGAAAGAATTTTTCAAAAATATGCTGTAATTGCTGACATCTTAGGCAACAAAGAAGTGTGTTTACGCTTTATTATATTAGTATAGATGTAAGCACAGTTTTCACAATTTATTACCAAGTCTAAATGTATGTACAGTTGTGGATATCTGCGGTGTACCATTTCGGGAAAAATTGCCCTGTTCTTTGCAACAAGACAAACTTCTCTTACAAATATCTAATTAGATAGTAGTAAAGGGGTAATACTAAAAAAAACTAGATTCATCTAATCGTTTTTTCGTAAACACATATTAAGCTTCATTGTATTGATTTTTGTTCTGCATAAAATGGTAAAAAGGTAGCTTTTGAGTTGGAACACTGTCGGTTTCCCCAACTGTACTTTAGTTAACTCATCGGTTTTAACTGAATAGTTGAACTGTACAGTTTAACAGACAGTTAAAATTGTTGTTGTTGCAGTTGACCTACATATCGATGGGTGAAGGGCTACTTGTTTTAATCGCTATTAGGTTAAAAATTTTCATTTTTAGAAAAAAACATAATAGCAAATCCTGAAAATAATTTCAATTACTATAATTGTGCATACTTCATTGTTTATTAACGATTTTGAATATATAAATATAAGTCAATATCGCCTAAAATGGCGGTTGAAAGAAAAAGCCTTTCATCCGTCGGTATGTTCAGTTTCAATTGAGCATCTGTAGCAAGCTTTAGATCATGTATTAGGAACGTCCTTTCATTGCGGTAAATTCTCTTATACAACTTGAATATACTATTTAAAATGTATTTTGTACTGTTATATGTGTGTAGAAATGTGTATTAAGAATATTCTAAAAATATCTTTATAGTGTAGCAGTCTTATAAATAAACATGGTATTATGTTAAATTTAGGAAACCGAGTATAAACTAATATTTTACTTTATACCACGTTTATTTCTAAGGCTGTAGATGTCTAACTTCTTATGAGCTATGGGACTTTTGAACCTTCTGTATATAAAATTATTGGAAACTAGAAAAGGAAACCTTTTGAAAACTTTATTGTACTGTCTATACTTGATTTTTACAAAATGTATGTATTCAAATTGAATGCTATTAAAATGAGAAACATTGGATCCGTCACTTTTGGTATTCGGAATAAATATTAAATACAGGGTGTTGTATCCTCCATAATAATATTTGAACATTATTAATAATGTAATAATCATTTTCACATCACTATTATATTTCAACAACCTCATAATTAAAATAAACTAAGGGACCTTTTGATAGTGGTAGTGCCCGCTTTAACATGTTAGCGCTGCTGGCCACGCCCCCAGTAATACCACCACCACACAGACAGGGGTGAAATGGAAGCAATTCCGTGTTTCGTCTGATGAGTGTGGTGCCGGAGGACTAATTTAAGTCCCTTTCTCTTTACCACCCTTTCCTTATGAGAGGATGGGAAGGGGAAGTGGATTTGACGATAGATGAGATACATAGAAAGGGGAAATATCCTCTTTATGTGCGTCTCCTTCTCCGTCGGATAATGGTAGGCAACGCATCTGCAATTGCGGATGTCTATGGGCAGCGGTCGCTTTGCCACTTTGGCGGATTCTGTTGGCCGCTTGCTCGTTTGCCACCTTATGTTATAAAAAAAAGCTAAAGTGGAAATCTATATTATTCATAGAATTGTCACAAAATGAATAATGATATATTTGAATGCAATGATTTATTTTCAGTTTTCACTGTCAAAACACTTGTATAATAACATATCGTCGTCTCTTTCACTCTTAGAAACCTATACTAATAATCATAAAAAATATTGGAATATTTATTGGAACATGTTATATACTTAATAAAAATATATATCGTTAAGATACTTTTAAAGATGTAAATGTTAGATGACAGATTTATAACCTACAGATAATCTGGACGACAAAATTTAACAAAATTGGCCTTCAAGGCCTTTGTTATTGTTTAAAATACATGATAATTTTTGAAAACCTTTCAATTTAAATGAATTTCTCTTGGCTCTCAGCGGATTGTGCCAGTATTGAATGTCTATGGTTTTTTGTCCGACTTCCCAAAAGAAGGAGGTACTCAATTCGTCTGTATGTTTTTTTATATGTTACAGCATAACTCCGCCGCTAGTGGACTTTGATAATTCTTTTTTTATCCGAAAAGTAATGCTTGCAGGTGGGTCTCATTTTTTTGTTTGATTTTTTTTTTAATTTATACTGGTAACAATAGTGCTTATAGAAAAATATAAAGAGAAAATTCAATCAACTACTTGTATGAAATTCATCTTTAGGTTATATATCTATGGTTAGATGTTTATGTAAATATAAATGCAAGCATTGGCACTGTTATTACTCTTAGAGCGCGCGCACACCTTTGATTAAAATATCGCACAACTGTTTTGTCTCGCGTTGATATAAGCTTGTATGGAGGTGTGCACACTTCTCGATATTTAGTTGTGCTAAACAATAGAATTGGCTGCGAAACAATCGACAATCGCACAACAGTTGTGCGATTGTTGAGTCAAAGGTCTGCGTCTGTTCTTATTATTAAAGTTAATTGACTGAATAATAAATCTTGTTAATTTGTTTTTAAAAAGATTTACATTTTTCAAAATATAATTCTTAGTGGCTCTGGATGATGTTGCTTTGTAACAATGGGAATAAAAAAAAATAATCTATGTCTATGGTGTCTAAATTTACTCACGCTTGATGCAAGATATATGTAATTGTTTTATTAAATGTTGTATCAAAATAGTAGTTTATTTATTTGAAACATCTTTTAAATTATCGAAGAAAGAATGGATTGCAAAATAATGTTTAAGGAGGAAGTGAATTCAGATTTGACGGCTGATGGAGATGTATGGAAAAGTAACCTCTAAGGACAAGGGCTGGATGATGCATCATCCTTATTCTATAAATAGCAGCCAATTTAATTATTGCTAGACGAAGTTCTATTTAATTCTATTTTCTATTTAGTTCTAATCAAAAACCAAGTAGCCTAATTATTCCAGACTATCCTCTACGTCTATGCCAAATTTCATTGAGATGTGTTCAGCAGTTTAGGTTACAAACTCTAACATTCACCCCTCCATCTGAACTTTCGCATTTATAATATTAGTAAGAAGTATGCTAGTATAATTATATTTTTTTTTTTTTTTTTGGGCGGCGCTATGCCGCCCTCTCGTTCCCCCTAACATGTTTTTGGGAAAGGGACGTTGGGTGCGGGTGGAACTCTTTATCTCTTTATTTTAAGTTTTTTGCTTATATCTTACAAATTTCTTAAAACTACTTTACAATTACAATAAAATACTATCACAGTTTTTGCCTTTTTAGGATTTCTGCTTATAGACTAAAAATGCTATAATGACTAGAATTAAATGACTACTTTAAAATTAGTAAAAAATGACTAGATACTACTACTACTACTACTACTATAAGATTAAAATGATACAATTAAGTTTACGATTAATAATAAAATTACAGTTAGATTAAAAAAAAAGGCACTAAAATAAAAAGATAAAATAAAATAAATAATAGGCTAAAAACTGTGTAAGTATAATTATATTAAAATTGTTTTAAAAGTTAACTTTTTTAATTACTTAAAATATAAAGTAATTCGGCTATTTATATACCCATTTATATGTATTACAATAGATTTATAACCTAAAATATTCAATTAGCGATAAGTTAATGTGAAAAAAAAAAAAGGACGCTGGTCACCTTTTGTAGGCATGAATTCCCGCACTATTTTTTAATTTATTTTCTTTTAGATAAAGACTTCAAACTATGAAATAGTCAATTTATAGGTTAAAATATCTACGTGACTTATTTGTTGAATCTTATCTTCAATCAGTAACTAAACAAAACATACAAAAATTCCTTAGAAAATGTAATTAGATGAATTATAAATATTTATGTAGTCATTATCTGCACAGATTAAATAAGGAAAAGCGAACGTTATCGAATTTTGACGTAGGTTTTTACGAAAAGCGCTTATAAAAATATTCTCATCCCTCTCATTTATTTGAAACAAACAGAGATAGTAATATGTATTACGAGTATCGCCAAAATAAATTAACAACGTTTACAAAAAATGACATGATTTATTATCAAATGAGGTGATTTGATGGATTTAAGCCGTTTTAAATAATCTGAAAACCCTCGACTTGAATGACATCACTAATTTCGTTATCGCAAATTTCGATTCAATTTTGAAAATACCAAATTCGTTAATGAATAGGGTGAACGGTCGTGTGATAAATAATTTTAAAATAATGTTTCCGTAAGGGAAATCATTAATAATATTAAAGTTTTAAAAAAAAGATTCTTTATCTGTCTGTTTTACTAACCATTAAGCTCATATGTTAGCTAAAATCAGTTTAGATTTAAGCATATCAACAGTTGGAACACTTTCTCTCCGATTACTGGGTCAAAAGCGAGTTACGCTTTTAACAAATATTTACTTATGATGTCTAGTAGTGTGCTTCTACACATTTATTCGTACATTATCCGCGTGAGACATACGATGTGGTTGTCTTAAAATTGTGAATAGAAACCAAAGTGTAGAATAAAAAAAAAGTAAGTTCAAAAAACTCTCCGTGAACACTAACGTTATTTGTTGACAGATCCTCAAAACCAGGTACCAATGTTGTTGCATTTTAAATAATATATATCGACTTAATTTTCTTGGGATTTATTTTCTTAGAAAGATCAAATTCTAATTCTAAAGATGAAAAATTTCATATTTGTATGTATTGATATCACTCGAAAACTATTGGGACGATTTCAAAAATTCTTTCACCATTAAAAAGCTACGTTATCAGTGAGTAACATAGGTTATAATTATTTTTTTTATCTTTACGCATTCGAAGTCGCGAGTAACAGTATGCTATAATGACTGATAATAACATAACGGGAAATAATTCCTGTATGTTTTATTGATTTAACTAGTCCGAGACTCCGTCCGCGTAGAATTAAAAAAAACTTTTCTAGCCTATGTGTTCATCCAGGCTATCCTCTACATTTATACCAAAATTCATCAAAATCCGGTGAGCCGTTTAGGCTACAAACTCCAACAAACATCCATCAAAACTTTTGCATTTATAATATTAGTAAGATTAGTAAAAAATAAGATTGAAAAAAGTTGTCATGCTAGAAAAAGACAACTGCAAGCCAATAACAACAAAGAAGCTATAGTAATGGAGACTGCTGCCAAATAGCAAAGGTCTTCGTTGTTATTTGCGTGTTTAAAATATTTAGATTTGTTATTGGGTTTCAAAGTGCACTTATTTGTGTGACTAGTACTATTCTTATCATATTGTCATACAAAAGAATCATAACTCATGACTCATGGTTTACCTCATCTCGAGATGTGACAGACGTAAGATACCTCGTATCATTAGATTTATTCGATGACTGTTCTGACTAGGGTTGTAACGGTACTCTCCACTCCGGTCCCGTTATTTCTTATCCAGAGTTATAACGGAAGTTAATTTACGTATTTAACGCGAGTGGGGCGTTAGGTATCAATTATGTTGCCCGCGCGGGCGTGCTGTCAACTATAATTGTTATACATTATTTGCATAATAAACTGTATCTTGTAATTATGTACCAGTCTGTATTTTGGTTTAACATAATTTTAGGTTTTATTTCTTTAATAAATCGCAATTACCATTTTATTATTGACCTCCGCGTCTGCAGAGGTGAAGCTCTTTGTCTCCTCATCTGCATCCGCTTCCGTTAAAATGGCCTCCGTTACAACCCTAGTTCTGACCAGCGTAGTGTCATTGTTTGTAACAATATCGATTTTTTCACGTAACATTTGTTGATATCATTTGTTTTATAGTCGAAGACGATTACAACACATTTTACGTTATAGCTCAACAAACATTAGACATTTTTTTTTGTTATTTAGACACGGTTTAGTGACTGAATTCCTTACCTATTACTAACTAGATATTGTAAGAATTTGTCACATAACATTCGATCTTAAGTGAGAAGGGAATTTAATTCATTAACTGCCTTTCAAACACTTAGACTCCGAGATGCTGGTTAATACACAGTCCGAAATCGAACTGTTTTATCTTGTTGACTTTCTTTCGCAATTAAACTGAACTTATCTACTATGGCGACATAGCTAATAACTATCGCTTCTAAGCGTAATTACTACCGTTAATTAGGCAGCAAGATAAACGCGTAACAGTTCGAAGTATCATTTGATAGTACAACATTGTTAGGTTATCCCGGTACAACTGCCTTGTCTATACATATAATAAAATTGTAGTGTCTGTAGTAACAAAAGAAACATTACAGATTTCGTAAAGATGTATTTGCGTTGCTGATAATAATAATCGCATTTAAATTTTTTTGGTCTGTCTGTCGCGTTTGTTCCGGGTAATTAGTTGACATAAACGGGCATGTTATAGGTTATATTTTATCTTAATATTGAGTGGACGAAATCGCGGGCAACAGATAGTATAAAATATTAATAAAACAGAAACAAATACATAATACCCGTGAATAGATCATTACTGCACTGAAAATCAGTCTTTTAACTACATAGTTAAATCAAATTGGAGGTTAAGATTCTCGAAGAAAATGTATGATAATGTGAACGGTTTCTTAAATATTTTTTTATAAGTGTATTTGAATATGGATTCGTGTGGATTAGTTCAGCTTTTAGCTAATAATTGGCATTTAATTTGTATCTTTTATTTAAAAGTACAGGTGACGTTTTTTAGTCTATGTAATTCTCGGCTGTGGTAAGCTTGGCATATTTTCTTTAGTATAAAAAAACATTTCCGAAAACATTATTTTCGAAGTCAGCAACACTTCAAATGAACAATAATCTGTATCTATATGAAGATGAAAGATTTGTATTCTTGTATATATTGAAATAACTCAAAAAACTATGAGGCCGATTTAAAAAAATCACCATTAATAAGTTACGGTATCAACGAGTAACATAGCCCAGTCTATTGTTTTTATTATTTAATATTACTTGAGCGAAGTCGCGAGCAACAGCCAGTTGTCTTAAATAGACATAATAGTCACAAGTGAGTTTTCTGTCTTTTGTCCTGAGAAAATTACTATTTTTAGAAAGAATTCCGTTTGAAAATGTTTTGTTTGGGAGACAGTAATCATGAAAATACAAAACTATCTAATAATTATACGATAAGTTTGAATCATATACTTGAATATATATTTATTTACGCATATGATTTTCGCAACATGTGTGTATGTATATTTCAGCGACAGTTTGTGTAACTACGCCTTAAACAATCTGGATATCTATATTTATACTAATATAATAAAGTGTAAACACACACTACTTCGTGACGTAAGATGTCAGCAATCACAGCATTTTTTAAATGTTTTTCTTTAATAAAATACCCTACAGTTACGACACGCTTTAGGCTATATATTTTCACGCTAATAAACTTAGGGGTAAATAATTTAAAAAACCGTTCGAGAAGGACAAAAAACTACAAGCCAATTGCAACAAAGAAGCAAGATTGCCATGGTAACGGTCCAATGGCGGGTGTTGTCATTGTGTATTTGATATTTGCAAATGAAAGTTTTACAAATCTAAACAATTAATATTATAAATATAAACAATATTTAAATAAATAAATAAAAAAATATAAAATAAAGTAAAATAACAAAATAAAATTTGATGCGGATATAGCTGCACGGGATCAGCTAGTTTAAAGATAAAATTTATTAATACTGTTAATCAGATTATAACTGAATTTGTAATAATAATTATATATAACAATACTGTCATTGTTTTTGGCGCGTAGACTGACGCAGATCGTTGTTACATGTAACATTTTTTTATAACAAGCGAGAGAAGGCAAATGTGTTTAGTGTTTACAGCCAGTGGGTAATTGTTTATACAAATTAAATAAATGCATTAATATAATAAGATTCTACACTGCCATATTTAGTTAATACTGTATATAATTTTATAATAATTAGGTTATCTTGGTAAGTTTTATTTTTAGTATATTTTAACTAAATCTCAAAGAGTAAATTTTAATTAACCTATAGAGGTGGCAATGAACATGTAACTATGTAACTAAATAACGTTGGAATAGTTTTCATTAACTTAACTAAAATCTAAACGCGTGTTTAACGATTTAAACAAAACTCGCATAATCGATTCTTTTCGCATGAAAATTAAATCGTCATATTCATATCTAGATAGAAGATATCATCAATATTTTATATTTACGTTTATTTTCAAGTGGCTTTATGAGGAAAAAACTAGTAAAACTATAGATAAACTTAGCAAAACTTTCGTAATCATATATTCAGATAAATTATTTTTATTTAATTGTAATTTATATATAATACAATATTTTGTATGAAACTAGCTGTTCCCGTGCGGCCTTATACGCATAATTTTTTTTTTGTTTACATTTGTCAAATTGTCAATTGCAAATGTCAAAATTACCGTCACTATAATAACCTCGCTTCGTTAATGTTGGCAGCTTGTAGTTTATGGTCCCTTTCCCACATGAAGGTTTTTTATTTACCCCCTGAGCTTTATAGCGTGGAAATGTGTATTTTAAAGCATGTGGTAAGTGTGGGGTTTTTTATTAAAGAAAGAATTATCCAAAAATATGCTGTGTTTGCAGACATCCTACGCTATGAAGTAATGTTAAAGATATACGATCTGTAGTATTGATTCGTTTGTTATTACCAGCTTACTATACTTCCCCACCGAGGACGTCGGAGCCTACCCTAAGTTAGGGGTGACTAGGCATTAGTCCACGCTGGCCCACTGCGGGTTGGTGACTTCACATATATCTTTGAATTTCTTCTCCGATACGTGCAGGTTGCATCCCGATGTTTTCCTTCACCGTAAGAACGTCGGGTAAATTATGTACATATGAAATTCGAAAAATCGGTAATCACATTCTTCTTCTTCTTAAAGGGCCATCTTCTTCCGAAGTTCGGCGATCATTAGGGCGACTTTCGTTCTCGACACCGCGGCTCTGAACAGTGAACGGGTGCTCTTTCCATACCACTGGCGTAGGTTTTTGAGCCAGGACGTTCATCTTCGACCTACGCTTCGCTTTCCGTGGATCTTGCCTCGTACGATCAGCTGCAGTAATTTGTATTTGGAACGAACCCAAGACCTGTAGATTACAAGTCAAGTGCTCAAACCTCTGAGCCACCGACGCCTTATAATCAAAAGTGACCTAAAAAATCATATACTTCCATTATTATCGGTGATTTCATTCAGGTGATTAAATGACTTACAAAATTTATATACTATTATCTTTATCATAGTTCCAATCTTATACATTGATTAAAATGTTTTTTTTTTTAATGTTTCCCCCTTTTAATACGATCCCTCCTCATGATTTACTAAAATGTTGGGAAGCAAAGGCCTATAATTTAGGTTCTAGCACTCATAAGACATGATAGTTTTCAATATTTCCCCCTTCTTATACGATCCCTCTCCCAACAAATATCTCCCCATCCGTTACTAATATGATGGGAAGGAAAGAGATATAATTTAGGCTCGCACACAAACTCATAGAAAACGCGGAATTGCTTCCACAGAACAGTTTTCTGTGTGATCTTGGTATTTCATCTTTCAAATGGGTAATTTTATGGCACGCGTGCCAGTGTTTTGCCAGCCCTGGCCTAGATCATCGATTCTTAACGCCGAAAGTGTAGGTCTATCTTGTATGAGGCCTCCGTGAGTTTCATATAGGAAATAAAAGTGTAAATAAAAGGCGGTTCTATCTCAAAATAATTATTTATCTTATCAACGATAACATTATAAATGACTCATTGCAAAATAACCGTGTCTTGTCCGGGCAAGGCCGCGCTCCGAAAACCTCGTTCTTTTAGTTCAATTTTTAACCGACTTCCCATCAGGTTTTCAATTTCAATCTGAGTGTTTTTTTATGTTGTTTTTTCATATTTCTCCTCATATTTAAATGAAATTTTTTAATTGTGACCCCTTGGAATATTAAGTACATGTTTTTTTATTCTTCACTTCTGTAAAATTCCTTGTTCTGTTTTAAGATTCATTGAAAATTGGCGTTTCGGTGTACACCGCAGCGCATGCCGAATGAATTCTTTTTTTAAATAAAGTATTATATCTTTCTTTCAATTCGTCTGTTTTATAATTGTAATATTACGAAATTATTTATTTATTAAATGTATATTATCTGTTACAGCAGAATTTGGCAGCATTATAAAAACGTATCAAGAAGACTGATTTTTAAAGACATTTCGAAGCAGTGTTAAATCCCTTTTTTGATAACTACATCAAGGATGCCTGATTTTAACACAGGTAATATATTTTATATAGAATAGAATAGAAAACAGTGGAAGAGTTTGGAGAAGGCCTATGCCAATAAATTAGGGACATATTATTTTTAGATAACTTATTTAATTGATACTGTCGCTTTAAACTCAGAGCAACACTTCTCGTCCAGAGCCAGGTTGCGCGCCAATCTATCCATACTTCTAGTGACATTGACAGCTGTCAGCTAGGGACGTGACGTTTATGCCGATAATCTAGAGTTGCGCCAACTCTATAGCACGGTACTAATTTTGTTCCTAACACTATAGTCACTATATTTAATCTAATTTCAGAATAAAAAGATATGTTATTATTATTATTATTACTGTATTTTATGTTTCACAAAGTGAGGCAATTAATTTACACAAAGCACTAAATTGAGTATATTGCTCTCTTTTACTCCACCTGTATTGTTAGTTTCATCTCTTTCGCGTAACGAAAAATCCATTACAAAACCTTGCCGTGAAATTGCAGTTGTTAAAACATTTTTTTGTCTCTTTTTCTTCAAAGAGGATAGTCAGCATGTTTTTATAAACTTGTTTTCACAGTGGAAACTAATTTTACATTTCTCTTACAGTGAAGACGAAAGTCAAAGGATGTCTTTTCAGCAGCACTTTTGTGGCGGAAGGCTTTCGCGGAATATTACTAGGTATCACGATAACTGTGACGCTGGGTGAAGTAGTCGCCTACAGATTACTCAAACAGAATATAAAAGCTGGAGACCTGCCTCATTATATAACAGGTATGTAATAACAGATTTGCATTACATTTATAAATGGCATTTAAAGTATAATCATGCTATTATAATATTATAAATGCGAAAGTTTAGATGGATGGATGGATGGATGTTTGTTAGCGTTTGTAGCCTAAACGGCTGAACGGATTCCGATGATATTGGTATAGATGTAGAGGATAGTCTGGAAGAACACATAGGCTACTTCACTTTTGTTTTTTTTTTAATTCCACGCGGACGGAGTCGCGGGCGAAAGCTAGTCAAGACATATTTCTGTATGCTCTGTTCGCGTGCGGTTATAATTTCATGAGAATCCTTATCCGAAACTTTATTTCATTCTTTACATTTGTGAATAATTCAGTGTGTCGTAATGCTTTATTGTATTACTAGCTGTTCTCGTGCGGCTTCGTCCGCGTGAAATTATTTTAAATACTTTATTTTATCGTTTACATTTGTCAAAGTCTCAATTGCAAATGTCAAAATTACCGTTACCATAATAACAGCTTGTAGTGTTTGTCCCTTTCCCGCATGACGGTTTCTTCAAATTTATTTACCCCCCTAAGTTTAATACCGTAAAAATATATAGCCTAAAGCGTGTCGTTAGTGTAGGGCTTAAAGAAGGAATTATTCAAAACATGATGTGATTGCTGACATCAAGCCGTATAATATTTACAAGCTGTTGCCAGCGACTTCGACCGCAATAAAAAAATAAACCATATACTACATCTGTGATAAAATTAAGCGATAATCATTGAAGTAAATTGACCGGTGAAATGCCACACAGATTAGACAAAAATTACAAGTATGTCGTTAGGTTATGAATTTCGTATGCAACGTATTTCAGATCTAATTACAAAATTGTTTTTCAGATTTATTGATACTTCTACTGGCGCTACTGGAGGTGTTCCTGTCGCCGGTTATAAGCTGGTTGGGCAGCAATCAGCGGCGTGAGATGCTAATGATAGCTTGCCTCGTGTCCGGCGCTAGCTCTCTTCTCTGGTTCTCATTACCCACCGTAACTGTACCTGAAAGTATTGGTATGAATTTAAATACTAGAAAATCAAACAGTTTGATAAAATGCTAGATTTAATGATTAACCATTGTTTCTTTCTTAATCTTTTTTTAATAATTCATACAAAAAGATACAATACAAGGAAAATCATGTTCACTATGTGTTAGAGGCTTACTATATGTCTGGTACTAGAGGACAGAGTGTCAGAATAATTTAATTGCATTTAATACCTATGTTGGATTTCTTTAAAAAGTTGGTTGATTATGAACACCAATGGAACACTACCTTTATTAAAAACTAGATGTTCCCGTGCGACTTCATCCGCATGAAATTGCGAAATTATTTTATTGTTTACATGTGTCAATTGCCAATGTCAAAATGACATGACGATGACAAACCCTGGCAACCTTGCTTTTTTAATGTTGGCAGCAATTTATGGTCTCTTTCCCACATTAGGGTTTTTATCCAAAATATTTACCCCCTAAGTATAATGGCCTGAAATTCTAACATCTTAGACAACAAAGAAGTGTGTGTTTACGCTTTTTTATAATAGTATAGATACATTGTACAGTACATTATAGTAGCGTTTATTTGAATATTACGTGACGCAGTGACTCCCTATCAAAAACTACTAAAAACCTCTCCCGTTGCTGTCTCGTGCGTCCGGGGCTAATGACGTCTTGCTAACAGATATCGCTTCCCTTTCAACAGTGAATCACTCAATATCGGTTTGCAAATAAAGCGAGTGTCCGGCGCTTAGTACTGTCCGGTTAGAGGATTTTGAAAAAACAATTTTACTTATTCAATTGTTTCAGGATTTTGTAACGGCAATAACACGATCCCAGAATTCAATCCAACTTTCAATACACCGATCAGATTGTCCATCATCCTCTTCACTTTCCTTGTCTTCGGAGTGACAAGGATTATAGCTTTTTGTCACGGTTTTGTTTATATGGACAATCGAGCACCTGACAGAATGAGCATGCATTACGGTAAGTTTGATGGAAAATATTAAAGAATCCAGTAATTTGAAATAACTGTATCGTAAAATTGGAACGTCATCATCATCATCATCATCATCATCTCCTTATCCTACTCCCGTAGGGTCGGCGCAACAGGTTTTTGTCCTCCACATAACTCTATCATACGTCATCTCAGTCATCACTCCCTTTTTGATCATGTCACCTTTTACACAATCCATCCATCTCTTTCTAGGTCTACCTCTACCGATGTACCCTTCCACACTCATAACTAACGTTCTCCTTGTAACATGCGATTCATCCCTCCTCATAACATGCCCATACCATGCTAACCTTTTACTCCTAACCTTCTCTATTATGGGGGCTACTCTCAAACTTCCTCTAATATACTCATTTCGTATCTTATCCATTCGTGTTACCCCACACATCCATCTTAACATTCGCATTTCTGTCACATGTAGTCTTCTTTCATCCGTCCCTTTTACTGCCCAACATTCAGATCCATACATCATGACAGGTCTTACGACGGCCTTGTAAATTTTCCCCTTTAATTTAAGTGGAATTTGAGGGTCGCATATTACTCCTGTGACCTGTCGCCATTTCATCCATCCCGCTTTTATTCTATTTGTCACGTCACGGTCAATGTAGCCGTCGCTTTGGATTAATGAGCCGAGGTACCGGAAGTCGGAGCAAACTGGGAGATGAGCGCCATCTAAGGCAATCGGGATAAAACGTAACGGGAACGTAATAAGGCTTTTTTTGCGTAAAAGTTTACAGAATTATGTTTGAAAAATTGCGGATTTTTTATTTATTTTTTATTTTTAGGTGTCCTCACAGCTATTCGTCTTCTGGGTCTAGCTGTGGGTTACAACATTATGACAACTATCGTGGAAACGAATCTAACAATTCAGATTCTGATGCTTGCCATCGGTATTCTGATCAACGCTCTTCAAATATATTTATCTACTGCGAAAGCAACTGACGATGACTTGGAACCGAAGACAATCGAAGACGATTTAAGTGAGACTTCGCCTTTCGTTCCTAAGATCACCACTACATCAAGCGGTAGGCAGAGAATAAGTACTAAAGTGTAGACGCTTGGGATTTTGCTAAAAGACACAAAAGGTCCTTAAAAAATGGTCGTTGGATAATCAAATCCTTTTAAATAAGGCGTCCTGCTTACCGTGCTTTTGGGTAGTGTTGGTTTTCATACGATTTTTGTCAACCGTTAAAAACCATAAAGTATGGTCTGATTTTTTTGACCGACAGACAAAAGAAGGAGGTACTCAATTCGTCTGCATGTTTTTTTTTATTATATATGGTTGTCAAATTAATTTGAAATAATTGTAGAGAATTTTGTAAAAAAAAATCAACAAAAATAAGAACAATGTTTGTTTTAAAATTTTACTCCCTTTAGGAGTTTTGACTTTCTGATCTCTTGAAAACATAGGACAATAGAACCTCGATAACTCAAACCTCGGTAACTTAAAAACCTCTATAACTTCAAAAAATATGTTCCCTTCCTATCAGAGCCCAAAACTTCTATAACATAGACCTTTGATAACTTAAAACCTCTATAACTTAAAATATTTTGGGTTTCCCTTTAACTTATCGAGGTTCTACTGTAATATCTAATAATAACTGAAAACATTTAAATATTTAATGCTATAATCATAATTTGTGATAATTATGAGTACAATAATAGCTGTTGGTCTTTCTTTAAAAAAATAATAAGTAAGTTTTGAGATTTTAGGATCTAAATTGTAATTGTCCGTTTTCTGCATGATCGCTTGTTGTGTTGTCCCGAGAGAGCTGTGATGCTTAATTTTAATCCTCTCTCTTCCCACCCTTTTATTACAAGAAAAGGACGGGAAGGAAAGTGATTTGATGGTGAATTCAGGCCGGTAGCTCCTTTACCACCTAATAAATATAAAAAATTGCACGATTCTTTTTGATTTAATTTAGTTTCAATATTATGATCACTGAGCGCACTTTCCCCAGCTTATGGAGTCTAGAGAGCTAGTCTTAGACAGGGCAAGTGCTGGACCATGAAGGGAGACTCTTGTGGAAGCCTCACTTTTAGTCAACTGACCGCTAATTTAAAGATTGTAATTATTAGAAATAAATCGAATCTTTTCTTAAAGCAGGTTTTGGTTCGAGCGTGTATCGTGTGTTCTCCAACACGTTGGTAACAACGCAGATGGTCTCCATGGGGCTGATAGCTGCTGCTATTTGGGGCTTCGCTTACCATCAGACAGACTACCTAAAGGTAAGAAGTATTGATGCGCTAAAATCACTATAATGTTTATTTACTTAAGCTAGGGTTTCTGAAGTTTCCATGTAGTTTATTATTACCTAGTGATTCAATAGCGTTTGACTGAAATAGTAAAAAAAACACAGACGAACTGAGAACCTCCTGTTTTTGGAAAGTCGGTCAAAAATAGTAAACATGTTACGTAGTTCAGAAACTAATAAAACAAAAACTAACGAATGATTAATTAACGCCATTAGGCGGCAATAGCCTAATGGTTTCAAACGGACTACCGTTCTTGTGGTCGAGGGTTCGAATCCCGCCATTCGACTATTGTAAACTATATCCTAGCAAGCCTAAAGAAACTAAACTTGATTGTTTAAAGGAAACATTAGTAAATAAACAAGAATCTAATTTTTTTAAAAAGTGTTAAACCGGCCATTAATAATTCCCTCTGTTACAGGCCAAGTTCTACATACATTTGGAAAGGAGTAATTTATTTAACAACGCCGAGTTGTTACGAAACAGTATTGTCATACTGGCTGTTGCGGTGAGTTTTATGAATTTAAAAAAAATAATGGTTTGCTGCGATTTCGTCAGAAAATAAAAATAATGGCCTCAGTTACTCCCGCACACATATAAACTACCTTTGGAGATAAGCCAAATTACACTCGGTCTTGAGGACACACCGACAATAAATAAAAAAAAACAGATTTTCGTTAGAAGTAACTCGAGTACATCTTACTCTTACTAATATTATAAATGCGAAAGTTTAGATGGATGGATGTTAGAGTTTGTAGCCTAAACGACTGATCGAATTTTGATGAAATTTGGTATGCTATGCATGTAGAGGATAGTATGGAAAAAAACATCCATCCATCCATCTAAACTTTCGCATTTGTAATATTAACTAGCTTTTGCCTGCGATTCCGTCTACGAAGAAAGAAAAAAAAATAAAGTGAGTAGACTATGTGTTCTTCCAGACTATCCTCTACATCTATGCCAAATTTCATCGAATTCTGTTCAGCCGAGTAAGTTACAAACTCTAACAAACATCCATCCATCCAAAACTTTCGCATTTATAATATTAAGATTTTATTTATATAAGACACACTCATTGTTTACTTATTTTCTTGTTAATAGTACAAAGGTTTGACGTTCACGCCGCCGATAATGCCGAGTATTGTGAGAATGGATCTACTGACCCATATTGCCAAGATGTGTTTCTTCTCCGCGGTGATGTACCTTCTGATGGTTCTCATCACGAACTGCGACACGGGCAGCGTGGCCGGCCTGCAAGGCAAGCACTACACACAGCCACAATGCAGCCAAGTCTGCGGGTACTTATTAAATTTAATAAATGACACATAAATAATTATTATCATCATCTTCATCATCATCATCATCATCATCTTCATCATCATCATCATCTTCATCATCATCATCATCATCATCATCATCATCTTCTTCTTCTTCTTCATCATCATCATCATCATCATCATCATCTTCATCATCATCATCCTCCTACTCGTTATCCTACTCCCGTAGTGTAGGCGCAATAGGTTTTTGTCCTCCAAATAACTATACGTCATCTGAGTCATCACTCCCTTCTTGATCATGTCACCTTTCACGCAATACATCCATCTCTTTCTATGTCTACCTCTACCGGTGTACCTCCACACTCATAACTAATGTTCTTGTGACATGTGATTCATCCCTCATAGGTATATGGTCATCTTCAAGATGTAGAAGCAATTAAAAGAGCGTTCACCTTTGACTAAACTATCGCACAACTGTTGTCTCGCTTTGATTCCTATGAGCTTATGGAGGTCACACTACTCGATTTTTAGTTTTTTTTTGTTTTATAACATAAGGTGGCAAATGAGCAAGCGGCCACCTGAATCCACTGAAATAGAAAGCGACCGCTGCCCATAAACATCCGCAATTGTAGATGCGTTGCCTACCCTTAATTGACGGAGGAGAAGACGCACATAAAGAGGACATTTCTCCCTTCCCATCCGTCTCCTCCGCCGTAAAATCAACTTTTTCTTTCCATCCTTCCCTCCTCAGAAAAGGGTGGAAAGGGAAAGGAACTAAAATTAGGCCTCCTGAACAATGAAGGGTAATTGTCACACCGTTGTGTTCAGGTGCGCGCCGCAGTGGCAGGAGTTCGCGCCGGTGTGTGTGGCGGACCAGATGACCACGTACCTGTCGCCGTGCCACGCCGGCTGCTCCGGTATAGATGAGGTCGACGGCTTGCAGTGAGTTTTACCATAATTTTTACTTTATACAAAACCGAGAAATGTTCCATTACGGCGTAAAATCTTACTTATTATAACATAAATGCAAATGTTTAGATGGATGTTTGTCAGAGTTTGTAGTCAAACTGCTAAATGTTTAGCAATTTTGACATAGATGTAGGCTGGAAGAACACATAGGATACTTGCTTTTGTTTGTTTTTATTCCACTTGATCGGAGTCGCGAGCGAAAACTAGTAAACTTCTCTGAAGAAGTATGACTTTCTTGCAGAGTTTACGCGAACTGCACTTGTGCGTCCTTCCGCCGCGCCACACAAGGCGCGTGCAGCGGCAACGCTTGCGAGGGGGCTTTTCAAATGCACCAAATGATGTACACACTAATTTTTACTTTCGCCGGTAAGTTGCAACAATTGGGTAAAAACTGCTTAAAACATTCAGAAAAGGACCAAAAAGGACAAGCCAATAGCAGTAAAGCAACAAGGTTGCCATGGTTACTCATAGACAATTATTATTACAGCATTTACACAGTGGTAGTGCCCGCTTTAACATCTTAGCAGTGCAGGGCCGGCACGCCCCCAGTAATACCACGACCACACAGAAGACAGCCGTCAAATGGAAGCAATTCCGTGTTTTGTCTGATGAGTGTGGTGCCGGAGGCTTAATTTAAGTCCTTTCCTCTTTACCACCCTTTTCTCATAAGGAGAGGATGGGAAGGGGAAGTGGATTTGACGGTGGAGGACATGCATAGGAAGGGGAAATATCCTTGTTTATGTTCGTCTCCACCTCCGTCGGAAAAGGGTCGGCAACGCATCTGCAATTGCGGATGTCTATGGGCAGCGGTCGCTTCGCCATTTTGGCGGATTCAGGTGGCCGCTTGCTCGTTTGCCACCTTATGATATAAAAAAAAAAAATTTAAAACAATACTTTAAGTCGCAAGTTTTTTAAAGTCTGAAAAAATTTAATTTTATTTACTTTACTCTTGTACGTTAACAATTTATTTTTAATTCCAGGGCTATCTTTCCAAGCGCAAGGCAGTCTGGTGCTGCGCGCGGTGGAGCCCCGCGACAAGTCCGTGCTGCTCGGACTGACTGGCGCCTTCATCGCGCTCTTCACCTTCGTCTTCGGACATCTCATCTTTATTGGAATGAGTGGTAATTTAAATTTGTAATAAAATGCTCTACACTTACAAAACGCTTTAGGCTTATTTTCCCACTAGCTTTCGCCCGCGACTACGTCCGCGTGGAATTATAAAAAATGAGTAGCCTATGTGTTTTTTTAGACTAGAAAAAAACTAGATGTAGATGACTACATTTATACCAAACTTCATCGAAATCCGTCCAGCCGTTTAGGCTACAAACTCTAACAAACAAAATTAGTACGATGCTGTAGAATTGGCGCAACACTAGATAATCGGCATAAACGTCACGTCCCTAGCTGACAGCTGTCAATGTCATTAGATTCCCGCTCATTTCTGGCGAGTTCTCTAATGGAGTGTTTAAATTAATATCGCTAGTTATAGTTATATTAATTGTTTAAAAGTACATATGCAATACGAAAATCAATACCAACATCTGTAGATTACAAGTTGATTGCTTAAACCCGCCCGCACAGCCGCGTTGTGGAAAGGTCTGTCCTCGGCGGTATTTCCACACCAATACATCTTAGGGTCCTTCAAGAAGCGAGCCTACAATTTCCACAATGGCCGGCAACGCATCTGTAGTTCCTCTGGTGTTGCGGATGTCTGAGAGTCGTTGACCACCTTTGTGGTCCCGTCGCTCGTTTGCCCCCTTCTCAAATAAAAAAAAAACCTTAGGCTACCGCCGCTTTGATCACGCGTTTCTTGTATAATGGCAGGTATGAATTGTATCTGGTGGGAGGGTAGTAGATGTCACCTGCACAGTAAACAGCATCCTTACTCGATAGCCATCACCAGTTGTAGCATGGTGGTGTTGGCCTTCATCATCACCATCACCACCATCGTGTGCATCAAGATGGCGGAGCGGCGGCGCGCGAGAACTGCTCAGATCGAACTAATTGGACAATCAAATACATAGTTTGCAAGACTTATTAGATGTATTTTAGGTTATGTATAGTTCGGAATATATAATTTCTTTGTACAAACGACTCCTACTTAGACTATCATTATTATAATTTCGCGATTACATTTTGTTTTGTATTTTAATTAACTCGATAAATACTATTTGTATGTACCTAATATTAGAAAGGACTGTAGATATTTTGCCTATTGTATTCTTGTTCAATGTTTTGTTTTTAATTTGCCTTTCAAACATGCGATCGTTCACAAGGGAGCCATTTTTTTCTTGATTTCTTATGTTCATAAATAATTGTGGACAGATTTTTAAAATAAAGACTTACTATTAAAAAGAACGTGATGCTGTATTATTTTTAATAAGACATTATTAAGTGTATAAAATTATATAAATAGTTATAAATTATATTGTAAATTATAATTTTAAGGAAAATATAAATTAATTTTGTAATACTATTGGCTTTTATTCAAAAACTAGCTGTTGCTCGCGACTTCGCCCGCGTGAAATTAAAATAACAATAAAAAAAGATAGCCTATGTTACTCACAGAAAAATACCTTTCTAATGATGAAAGAATTTTTGAAATCTCACCAGTAGTTTTTGAGTTATTTCAATACATACAAAAATACAAATCTTTCCTTTTTATAATATTAGTATATATATAGATTAACAATAACATTAAATTATTTCACCGTTTCACTATAAAAAAGCTGTGAATATTTTTTTGTTATAACTAAACTCTAGTAAACATCCATCCGTCTAAACTTTCGCATTAACACCATATTCTTCTTATAAATAAATAGAATTTGATCTATTATGTTTTGTTGTTAATAAAATAAAATTGTTCTAAACATGTGTGTTGACAGTGTAAACCCACGGTTTTATCGCTCACAGATGAAGTATCAACGTTTGTCAAAACTGAAGATTAGATCAAAAGAAGTCAGTTCATCTTTCGATATCAGAAAGATAATTTACAACGGTGGCAAATTTTTTTACAATTTTCCTCTAGTTTTCCACAAGTCATAGTTGTGTTTTTTGCAAGGTGAATAGTTCTTAAAGTTATCAGTGTTTATTTAAATTGGAGGCCGGATAAAGGTGTCTGAACTTTAATGTGATATTAAACTAAGTTATTTACTTTTTTTATTAATCTCTTTAGGCTTTACTTAAATCAATATACTATATACATATTTACTATTATACTGCTAGTAGACTATATCTAAAAGCGTCGGTGGCTCAGTGTTTTAAACACTTGACTTACAGGTCTTGGGTTCGAATCCCGCTGTACCAATGTGATTTTCGATTTTTCGAAATTTCATATGTACATAATTTACCCGACGTTCTTACGGTGAAGGAAAACATCGTGATGCAACCTGCACGTATCGGGGAAGAAATTTAAAGATATGTGTAAAGTCAACCAACCCGCAGTGGGCCAGTGTGGTTGACTATGGCCTAGTCATCCCTTATTAGGGTAGGCTCCGAGCCCCTCGGTGGGGACGTGTAGTAAGCTGGCGATGATGGGTATCGGTGGTGTATGGGCCGGTTATGAGGGATGAATCGCATGTAACAAGGAGAATGTTAGTTATGAGTGTGGAGGTACACAAGTATAGATAGAACTAGAAAGAGATTTTTTTTATTATAAGATGGCAAACAAGCAAGCGACCACCTGAATCTGCCAAATAGCGAAGCGACTGCTGCCCATAGACATCGACAGTTGCAGCTGTGTTGCCTTCCATTGACGGAGGAGGAGATGCGCGTAATATTTTCCCATCCTATGCGACTCTTCTACCGTCAAATCCACTTTCCCTCCCATCCTTTGCTTATAATTAAAAGGTGGAAAGGAACTAAAATTGGACCTTCAGAGAGATGGATGGATTACGGGAAAGGTGAAATGATCATAAAGGGAGTGATGACTGAGATGACGTATGATAGAGTTATGTGGAGGACAAAAACTTGTTGCGCCCTGCGGGAGTAGAATAAGGAGGAAAATTATGATGAGTCATCACTAAATTTGGCATAGATGTAGAGGATAGTCTAAAAGAACACGTAGGCTATGAATTTTTTTATTTTTTTTAACTCTACGCGATCGGAGTCGCAGGCGAAAGCTAGTTAAAAGTAACTTTATAATTTTTTTATGCATGAGTCTTTAAATAGAATAAACAAGATCTCCGGGAGATTAAACGTTTCTAACTCCCACAAAATACATTTCTAAAGGTCTGAATATCTGCAATCAAATTGCATCATATAGTAATTTTTTTTTACAGCTTACTCACGTATACTTTTCTTTTTCCGACGGCACCGACCAGTTTCAGAGCCTGCGGGGGTCCTTCTTCAGGGCGAGGGTTAAGGATGTATCGCGGTCGCGTCCCCCCCAGGGTCTGAAACTGGTCGGTGCCGTCACCGGAAAAAGAAAAGTATACGTGAGTAAGCCGTAAATAATTAATTATAAAATGTCTCACGAAAGTTTTAATAATTTAATTGCATTATATAGTGTTTATATTTGTTACTGATTTATTCAGCAGTACAATTTTAATGACAAGCAAGTTAATGAAAAGTGTAATTGTTATTCTAAAGATACACTAAAGTTATTTTTTTAATTAAAAGGATATATAGAATGCCTTCTAAATACACAACAAGTAAGTTAATTTTTTTTCTATACTTTTTTCCTTGTATATAGTGTACTTTTTTGTGAATGAAATATACACTATCTTGTCATGTTCTGTCTAAAAATGCGAACATGTATTATCATTCAGTATCGCAAAATTTATCTTTTTTTACTTCTTATGTAACAAAAACTTCATTGAAATATGACTCATTCGCTAAATATTAAATTCTGTTTCCTTTTTTAAAAAAAAATGAAGAAAAAATTTGACTACTACAAAAATATTTACATTTGCAACAAACAGAGACTATCAGGAATATTTGCGTAAGAATTAAGAGAACATTTCGATAAAAGTATGAGATTTTTTAACGTACGTACGACCAATTTAATGGATGGCATTACGAAAACGATCTCACGAATATTCATGATAATCCCTCTGTACATGGCTTTAATGGCATTAAAAAATTTAACAAACGCTGATTATTTAAAATATTTAACTACAGTGACAATAACGGTTTCATTCCCTTTACAGTGACGACGAAAGTCAAAGGATGTCTTTTCAGCAGCACTTTTGTGGCGGAAGGCTTTCGCGGAACATTGTTAGGTATTATTATAACTGTGACGCTGGGTGAAGTAGTCGCCTACAGATTACTCAAACAGAATGTAAAAGCTGGAGACCTGCCTCATTATCTACCAGGTTTGTAGCTATACCCGTACAGCTTCTGTATGACATAAAAAAAAATTAAAGAAGTAACAACGAGCCGTGGTCCACTGCAACGATTTTTAGAGCTCGCGCAAACATTTAACTAAACTATCGCATAACTGTTTAGTCGTGATTTGATTCCTTTAAGCTTATATGGTGACCACTATAATCGATTTTTAGTTGTGCAACTAAACAGTTGAGGTGGCTGCGAAACAATCGACAATCGCACAACAGTGTGCGCCCGCTTTAATAAACATCTGGAAAAGTCGAAGAATTAAAACATTCACATATTGCGATATATTTCAGATTTATTGATACTTCTGTTGGCGTTACTGGAGGCGCTAGTGTCGCCGGTTATAGGCTGGTTGGGCAGCAATCGGCGACACGAAATGCTCTCAGTGGCTTGTCTCTTCTCCGGCGCCAGCGGTCTGCTGTGGTTTGCTGTTCCCACGGTAGCTGTACCTGAAGGAATTGGTGTGTATTAAAATAATCTTTTATTATAAAAAAAAATGTAAACAAAATTGTCATTGAAAAGTCATGATTATTAGTTGTATTTAGTGGACAACAGATGGCGCTGTATTCAACCAAGAAATTATAAAAAATATTTAGTTAACAATAGACGGCGCTTTATTAAATTAAGATATTCATAGATGGCGCTTGTATCGATTATTTACACTAGTGAATATTTTGAAAACATTTCAGGGTACTGTAACGGCAATAACACGACTCCAGAATTAAAACCAACTTCCAGCACTGCGTTTAGATTGTCCATCATTCACTTTTCTTTCATAGTCTTCGGAATAACAAGGGTTATTGCTTTTTGCCACGGTATTATTTACATGGATAACCGTGCACCTGCGAGATTGAGCATGCATTATGGTAAGAATTATCTTTGTTTGGTCAGTTTTATATTTGTTTAAACCAGTGATTCCCAAAGTTACACGGAGCTCTATAAGAGACCCGGGGTCCAAGATCGCTGGAAACATAATTAGGTGTCCACGAGTTGTAAATAGGGTCACGAAAATATTAACAATGAAGGCTCGTCAAGGATGTAAAGTGTACTCATTAGTGAATGATTTCGTGAACCAAAAAAGTAATAAAAAAAAATTGGTAATCTATACTTTAAACTATAAGTTAAGTAGATACACAGAATTGAAAGAATATATGTATTCAAAATATATTTGAAACTAGCTTTAATAATACTTTTGCTATATTTATCTCAAACAAGAAAGTATTAAGAGTGTGGATGGCTCAGGTAGAGGAAGACAGAAGAATGTATGGATTGTGTGAAAGAGGGTGAGCTTAAAAAGGCAGGCAATTCAGATATGATAGAGATGTGTGGAACAGCACATATTGTGCCGACTTTCCATAGACACAAGAGCAATCATGACATTTATCTTTGCATTTTCAGGTGTACTTTCAACGTACCGTTTGATGAGTCTCGTGGTTGGTTACAATGTTATGACGACGATAGTGGAAACCAAATTCACTGTTCAGATTTTACTGATCTCAATTGGCATGATACTGAGCGGTGTACAAGTCTATTTGAGCACTTCAAAACTCACTGACGAGGAAGAACCTAAAATCATCGTGAATGATACAAGTGAGATTTCGCCGTTCGTTACTAATTTCTACGTCAAGGGGTATTATGCTTTATGCTAAGTATATACGAGCCTAATTCTGGGCACTTGGGATTTGGTATACATAAAAACATGCGACTAGTGAGTTATGATGTGACGAAGACAATAGAATAGTTGTTGCTCGCGACTTCATATATGTGAAATTTAAAAATATAGCCTATGTTACTGAGATAACGTAATGGTGAAAGAATTTTTGATTGAATTGAAATCCGCCTTAACGTTTCTTAGTTTTTTCAATGCATACAAAAATCCAATTGTTAAGTTTCTTTTTAATTAACTTTCTAATCTATATAGGTATTGTAAATTAGACACATTTGATTGTTTTCATTGAATAGGCTCCGAAACTGTTGAAACTATATAAAAATACCATTAGAAAGCATTATTACTGAATAATATAGGCTACATTCATTGCTAATTTTTTTATAATCCATAGCGGACGAAGTCATGTGCAAAAGTCTTCAATACGCTCTATCCTTCGGTCGCGTCTTCACTTAGCTTAGGTGGAGTCGTGGTCAAGCGCTGGTTTATTTATGTAAAAAACAATTACTGTGAACATCATAAACACATCAAAAGCAACTAAGAAAATTTTCCAGGTTTTGGTTCGAGCGTGTATCGTGTGTTCTCCAACACGTTGGTAACAACGCAGATGGTCTCCATGGGGCTGATAGCTGCTGCTATTTGGGGCTTCGCTTACTATCAGACAGACTATCTTAGGGTATGCATTTAAAGCGGGCACACATTTGACAGTACTATCGCTCAACGGTTGTGCGATTGTTTCGCAGCCAATTCAACTGTTTAGTACAACTAAAAATCGAATAGTGTAACCTATAATCTAATAGGAATCAAAGCACGGAAAAGCAGTTTTGCGATAGTTTAATCAAAAGTGCGCTCTCTTCATTTATTGCTAAAAATTGCACATGTTTAAATGTGTTTCTGTTATATTTGCTTCGTCGAAAGATCAATTTTTGATTCGTTTTTTCATTGTGTCTTTTTGTTTTAATTCAAATAGCTTTTTAAAATCTACATCATTTTAATCATTACATTATTTTAATTATAGGCTAAATACTATTTACATATCGAGAGAAATGGTTTATTTAATAATGCTGAAATGTTACGCTACCACGCTGTGGTCCTGGCTGTTGCGGTGAGTATCTTTAAAATATTTTTCTAATCACAAAGTTTTTTTTTAATGATTTTTTCCCGTGCGTCTTTATCCGCTTATCATTTAAAACTTTATTTCATTGTTCACGTTTGTTTTCAATTGGAAATGACAAAATACAAATGCACTAATGTCAACAAAGGTTGTTAACATTGTTATTCCCAACCGTCACCCCGCTCTGACCCCACGTGGAGACAGATGAGAATAAAAAATGTCACCTGTCCTACCTTTTACGACGAGGAGACTTATTTCATTTTATAACGGTTCCATCTGTCACCTTATTGGTGATAGTGCGACTAAAAGGTGGGACGGATGCAACTTTTTATTCTCACGTGGGGACAGAGCGGGTTTGAAGACTGTAGTTTACGTCCCTTTCCCGCACAACAATTTTTACCAATTTGTTTATCCCTGAGTTTAATAATGTGAAAATATGTATCTAAAGCGTGTCGTAAGTATAGATGATTATTTTTAAGAATAGCTATAATTGCTGATTTCCTACATAACTAAATAGTATACGTTTACACACTGCTACAGTATGTTATATAGTACTAGCTTTCGCCCGCAACTTAGTCGACGTGGAATTTAAAAATACAAAAGTGAGTAGCCTTTGTGTTCTTCCATACTATGCTGTACACCTATGCCAAATTACATCGCGATCCGTTCAGCCGTTTAGGTTACAAACACAAACTTCCATCTAAACTATCACATTTATAGTATGATGGAGTATAGAGAGATGAGATTTATGGTTTGTTGTTTTCAGTACAAGGGATTAAGGTTCACGCCGCCTTTAATGCCAAGCGTGGTCAGACTCGAAGTGCTGAAACACACAGCTACGATGTGTTTGTTCTCCATCATTGCGTACGTCATGTTAATGATAGCGACCAGCTGTAAGACGGGCAGCATAGCCGGCTTGGAGGGGAGTCATTACATACAACCACAGTGCAGTCAGACTTGCGGGTACGACCACTACGAATATAGTCTTCTCAAAGAGCTCTACAGTACCAAAGGTCTTTTCACTACTCCTTGTCGAGTATTCTTAATGTTTTTCAAACATTTTACTCGTTGACTTCTTTCTAAATTTACTGGTTGCGGTGAGACCATGACGACCATATTTATTTCAGATGCGCCCCTCAATGGCAGGAGTTTGCACCTGTGTGTGTGACGGATCAAATGACGACCTATGTCTCACCTTGTCACGCCGGCTGCTCTGGTATAGAAGAGGTAGACGGTCTGCAGTGAGTAGAACTATAGACTTTTGCGTTCACTAGGCTAAATTATATAGTATACTTTTCCTAAAACCAGTACGCAGGGTAAAGGGGTAAAGTTTATTATCGGTAATGCACAAATAATCACCCAAGGAATGAATACACTGCGCTTCATGAGCTTTTGATCTCAAATATACAATTTATTGTTTCGTTGCGCAGGGCATATGCCAACTGCACTTGCGCTTCGTCTCACCGCGCCATCGTAGGGTCTTGCAGCGCAAACTCCTGCTCTGGGGCTTACCAGCATCATCAAATGTTGTTCGCATTACTGTTATCTTTTGCTGGTAAGTATTCAATTTAATATCAAACTGCAGAACATCCAGTGGCTTAATATCGCCTTTTTCAGCGTTATCTTTCCAAGCGCAAGGCACTCTTGTGCTTCGCGCGGTGGAGCCCCGCGACAAGTCCGTGCTGCTCGGACTGACTGGCGCCTTCATCGCGCTCTTCACCTTCGTCTTCGGACATCTCATCTTTATTGGAATGAGCGGTAAGTGATAATTTTATGTAAACCGGATGTTCCCGTGCAGCGCCGGCGTCCGAATGACAATGTAAAAACTTTATGTTATTAACTATGTTATACTAGCTTCCGGGACTCCATCTGAGTGGAATTAAAGAAAACAAATACAAGTAGCCTAAGTGTCTTCTAAACTATGCTCTACATCTCTGCCAAATTTAACGAGATCCATTCAACAGTTTAGGCTACAAACACTAACAAATATCTATTTAAACTTTCGCATTTATAATATTAGCAAGATTAGGAAAGATAAACCCGAATTTCTAAATATGAAATAGTTCAAAGAGAGTTTTAAAGTTATAGTACATAGTTATTACTATTATGTGTCTTTATATTGCCGAAACGAAAATCTTTTTTATTTACCACACCTTACTGAAATCAACAACTAAAGGCCGACATTCATAAACTCGTAGCTCGAACCTGAAATAAAGCAGTCCATATGAGGACCTAATGTATTTTTATGCAGGTGCAAACTGTATTTGGTGGAAAGGTGGTACATGTCACCTGCACAACAAGCAGCATCCCTACTCGATGGCCATCACCAGTTGTAGCATGGTGGTATTCGCTTTCATCATCACCATCACGACCATCGTCTGCATCAAGACGGCGGAGCGGCGGCGCGCGGCCAACGCTGAAGTAGTTCTTGTCGGCGAAACACAAACATAAAGTACAGTCGCTGAATTCTGCGGTGTTCAACTTAAGAAATATGTTTTGATTGAAACGAGACAAATTGCTCTTCTACAAATTACTAATTAGATATCAATGAGTGCACGAAGGAACAAAAATAAAAGAAATTAACCGTATACAATTGAATTTTCGTACAGATACATTTTTATGTGTTTTATTCGTTTTTTATTTCTTTATTTACACTTTGTACATAAAGAAAACAGCATTCAATAAATGCATATTGAAAGTTAGTTGTACTGGTGAGCTTAACTCTAAAAGGGTTATCTAAGAGGTTTTTGTGTCGTGTCTCGTTTTAAAGCATTAAAACGATTGTAGATTTTAAGGAACACTGCCAATTTCACCGACTGTACCTATCGAAAAGACTCATTAGATGTACTATATATAGTAATGGTAAATGACTGTCGAACTCAGTCGTTAAGGCTCCCTTTGTTAAGTTTATAAACGAGAGTATTTTGACTATTAAATTACTCTGTACACGACTAAATTATGGATTATACCCAACCGTCCCCCCGCTCTGTCTCCACGGAGGGGACAGATGAGAATAAAAAGTTTCATCCATCCCACCTTTTGCGAGGAGGAAACGGTTAAAACTTATTTTATTTCATAACAGTTCCAACTGTTACCTTATTGGTGATAGTGAGACTAAATGGTGGGACGGATGAAACTATTTATGCTCACGTGGGGACAGAGTGGAATGACGGTTGGGAAAAATCCTAAATTACTAGCCTACTAGGCAAATATAAATCATCTTTTCTCAGATTCAATATTGCGAGCTTCATTTTTATAATTACAAGAATGTATTTGAATCTGATGAAAGGATTGTAGATTACATGACAAAGTGTTGCGTAAGTTTTTATGGTGAAAACTCTTTTGCAGCAGTACATGAGCTTTATGAATTAATAGCTTTCGCCTGCGACTCTGTCCGCGTGGAATAAAAATTGAAAGTAGTCTACGTGTTCTTACAGACTATCCTCTACAACGTCAAATTTCATCGAGATTAGTTTAGTAATTTAGGCTACTAACAATAAATATCCATCCATCTAAACTATCGCATTTATACTGTTAGTAAGATTTAGTTAATTACGGATACGAAGTATGTTATTGTTAATGGTAAGTGTAAATTATAATTTTAAGGTTATTTATTGTGTAAATTAAAAATAAATTAATCTAATAACAGCAATTGGTGTTTTTTATTTTATTTTTCTTATAACTTTAACATCTTTGATTTGTTTATTGTAAAAAAATGTAAAATATTCCCTAAGAGATGTTATAGAAAAAAATCAATAAGTAATCTCTATTTATGAATGAAATTAAATAGAGATTTATAAGGAAAAGGTGATACATTTTCACATTTATTATGCCTAGCACAGATAAATATTATCTGTTACATTGACATTTCTCTAGTGGCTGCAAACATTATTATTCCACTGGATTCCGTATAAAATATCTCTTCTAGAGACTTCATAACATCGGCAGTTTTTAAAATAGACAACTGAAATGGAGTTTGTTACCTTATCTAGGGCTGCAAGGCGCCAGACCTTCGAACCACATTCAAGTCTGGCCCTTTTAGACTACTGCTTTTATGTGCGCCAGACTGATTTTCTGACGAAGGCATTAATTCGGCTTACGTAATAGATTACATTAATAGTATACTAGATTCAGCCCACGACTACGTACGCGTGGAATTTAAAAAAAACTCAACAGCCTATGTGCTCTTCCAGACTATCATCTAATGTTTCATCGAACTCTAAAAAACATTCATACAAGTAAACTTTCGCATTTATTGGTTTGCTTTATTATAATATATCGTGTAGAGGAACCCTAAAATAACGTATCATGATGAACAGCGATAACAAAATATCGCTAAATATCTTTCAAACATGATATGAGAGTCGATTTAACAAACACGCGTTGTTTTGTGTGAAAAATGTGTTTTTAAAGTGTTGTTTAGCGTAGATTAAAGTAATTATCAAAAAATAAGTAACAGTGTTATTCCGATAGTGTTTTTAGCATTAACACAAAAAAATGATTCTGATTTGTTTATTTAATAACACTCGCTTTTAAAAATTACGGCAAAGTATCTGATTAATGAAGACACATTCGTTTGGAATTGTATAAAATGACGGGGTGCGTTTTTGTTACTGGTGAGTGTTGAATATTTACACCAGTGTTAAATGAATTAATTGTTAATGTATATATTAAAGTAACATGTTAATTTGAATTCCAAATTATCTTTATAATCTTAAATGAGATAAATTTATGAAGGGTTTTTTAATCTCCTTTAATCCTTCACCGTTTCTGTTTACCTCATTGATAAACACAATCATATTAATATTATAAATGCGAAAATTTAGATGTATGTTTGTTAGAGATTGTAGCATAAACTGCTAAACGGATCTTCATGAAATTCAGCATAGATGTAGAGAATAGTCTATAAAAACATATAGGCTACTTACTTTTGTGTTCTTTAATTCCACGCGGCCGGAGTTGCGGGCGAAAGCTAGTAATCTTGTATAGAAACAACTAACATATTATATGAATTGATAAACATACAAAATCATAAATGAAATACGTACTTATTATATAAATTTTTATCGGTTATCGATTTATCAGTATTTAAACAATGACCTTTAGATTCGATAGTACAAATCAAATAATTATTTCCTATTCATAAGGAATTTTGATTTTCGCTATCAAGTCTATACACAATTTATATTTGTTGTTATAGAAGTTAGCAAACGAACAAGTGGCCACTAGATTTTGCTGTACAAAATAATGCCCCTGCCCCATCTAATACGAGTTAAAAGTTGTAGAAGCGTTGTCTATCTTTATTAGCAAACAAGGGGACGTTTTTGAAAGAGTAACTAGAAATAGGCCTTCAACACACACACAAGGAATAGCTACCACTTCATGCCTTTCCTCTGTGTGGTCGTGATGTTACAACGGTCGAGTGTGTCTCGTCAAATCAACCCTCCCTTCTTTCATTTCTACTTTCATATAGTAACCATACGTATATCGTACAGTACATCTTACTCTTGCTCCTCATCTTCCTATTTTGTTTCTCAGCGTACAAGAAGCTATGGTACTTTCTCCGTACATACATCCTGACGGTGCCGCGCTTCGATCTGTTCCTGCAGGGGGCGTTGCTGATCGTAGTTCTGTTGGAGACCAACGTCTACCTGCTGCTGAGAAGAAACGCCGGCACCGGCTTCTTACGCTCTATTAATGAAGGTGTTAAAATCCATACAACTGTACACAATTATACGAAATAACCTCACTTAATATAATTTTGGCCGTTTATGTTATTGGACACTATAGGAATTACCTTTTTCTAATATTATAAGGTGGCAAACGAAGAAGCGGAAAGGGACTAAAATTAGGCCTGTGTATTTCCAGATTGGGTAAAACTAGGGTCAGCGGGAGCAGAATTCATCCTAGGCGCGGCGCTAGGCTGGTGGGGAAGGACCTGGAGAAATCTGGCGCTCTCTGGATGTCTAGGAATCACAGCTGCGTCGGGACTAATCGTGCTTGCTTTCCCATATGAGGAATCACATCCTTTGGCAGTTGGTAAGAAACCAATTATGGAAAAACTTCGATTGTATCCTTTACTAGTCAAATAAGTCTTGGTATGACTTTACACCTTCAACTTACAGAATTATGCGGAGGAGGTACAATTTCTGCGTACTTCTCCACGTCGACAACACCTGAGGATACATACGTGTCAGCGCGCACGGCTTTCCTCGTGCTGACAGCGGTGCTCTGCGCACTGACTAAGATCAGCGTTTGGGCGCACGGTCTCACGTACCTGGATGACCACGAGCCACAGAACGGACCGTACTTCTATGGTAAATTTATCATGGTTATCTAAAAACCGACCTTAGCTACTAAGTTATAGAGCCCTATTTCTAGTGCTTGTTCTGTTCTCTGATATGCGAACAGCAGTAAACATGATTCTTGTATTTCCCAGGCATTTTGATCTCTATCCGTCTCTCCCTGGGCCTGAACGGGCAGAGCTGGCTTCGACCTGGCGCAGTAGAGGCGGACTGGTGGCATGCTCATCTCTCACTCTGCATGCTAACCCTCATGTTCTCCGTACTCTTCACTCTCTTCCCCAAGAGAATGCCGCAGTTCAAGGAGATTGAAAGTCATGATACTGGTACGCTTTGAAACAAAAAAAGCAAGTCTATCTCTTTGTTAAAGGTCAGCAACGCATGCTTCTTGTGAATTAAAAGAGCCTAAACTAAACAACTTTGTCTAAACTATCACAAAACTGTTGTGTGATAGTCAATTGTTTTGCAGCCCATTCAACTCTTTATTTGCACAACTAATAATTAAGTAGTGTGCCCACCTCCATATAAGATCATAGGATTCGCGATATAATGGTTTAGTCAAAGGTGTGCGCGCACTCTTTAAAGCTAATTTTATTTACTTGAACCCATAAATCTAAGACATATTACTGATTAAATGAAATTTCCCAGAATTCTTGTCATCACTTCGTCGCGTTCTCTGCAACCGTTCGCTGATGCTACAGACGCTGGCACTGTCTTTACTACACGCTGGTCTGTTCGGCTTCATCAGCTTTGATACGGAGTACGTGCAAGCCCGCTACCACATCGAGAGCCTCCGCAACGACCCTCGCACCAGTCGTGCCATCAATGACATCTTCAGATCTCTTGTCATCATCTTCTTTGTTACTGTTAGTAGTGTTTAATGTTTTATTCTGTATCGAGAAGGAAATCTTCATAAGATACCCAGCTTTATAGGGAGTATTCCCAAGCGACACCCCGCTCTGTCCCCATGTTAGAATAAAACGTTTCATCCGTCCCACCTTTTAGTTCCACTATCACCAATAAGGTGACAGGTGGAACCGTTATGAAATAAAATAAGTTCCAACCGTCCCCACGTCGCAAAAATGGGACGGATGAAACTTTTCATTCTCATCTGTCTCCACGTAGGGACAAAGCGGGGTGACGGTTCGGAATAATCCCTTTTCAGCAAAGTGCGGGTAATCTGGGATACATGCTTACAAAAACTGCTCTTGGTAGCCATCCTGACTGTATCCAGGGCTCTCCAAAGAAACTCAACTATAGTTGCTAGTTTTTCCTTCTTAAACTCCCTTTGTAACTGCTCAGCTATATGAGCGTGTTGGAACAGCAACAGATGCCTTTTAAACTAAGTTTCTAATAGATTTTTAGGACAACTTAATGCCTAACTCATCATTCATAAATACTTCAAGTATATTGTAGGTATAATTATTGATTTATTAATAAACTAAGTTTATTTCTTCAGGTATTTAGATTCCGTTTCTCCAATCGTCGCAGTGACGGTGTGAAAGCCAACACCGCGTCCCGAGTAGGTGGCGTTGTAGCGGTGTTTGTGTGCGCGTTCTTTGTGGTGGTGGCGGCGCTGGGCTGCGGTGTCGGGGGACGAGACATCGCTGGTATGAGAGATGTGTATACGCAGCCGGCTTGCAGTGCACATTGCGGGTAAGAGACGATATTAACCGTATTCATCTCTTCCTTATTAGACGACTAGAATGTGGCCTCCGACAAACTTGAGTCAAACGAAACGCAGTCCATTTCACGACTGTCTTCGTCTACAAGCGATTCTAACGCCATCTATGCACGTTTAGAGCTACTAGCGCTTTTAGCAAGATTTCTACTGCACTACCCTTCTTTCCATGCTTGGGGGTTAACAGGCTTATGGGAGATTGTGTTATTGATTGATTTTGAAGCTCCTTTATGTTTAGCGCCGCTAAACAACGCCCTACACTTACGCCGCCACTGGACGCTAACATAATTTGTTTTCTTTTGTGCTTCCGCGTCATTATGTTGTATAAAACACACTTATTTCATACAGTTGTAACACTGCAAACTACGGCTTCAGTCCAGTGTGCGCAGTGGACACGCACACCACGTACTTCTCGCCGTGCGACGCCGGCTGCGAACAGTACGAGGACCTGAATGGATTTGTGTAAGATAACTCGTTTCTGTTCTATGATATTTGTATGTTCAACGGTAATCTGTACTAAGAATAGGAAAGAATTGATTTTTTTTTATGTATTGAAATAACTTAAAAACGACTTTGCCGATTTCAAAAATTCTTTCACTATTAAAAAACTACGTAACATAGGCGGTTTTTTATTTATTTAATTTCACGCAAACAACTTGCTAGTATAAATAATTTTCGGACCATAAAACTAATAACATTTTTTGGCGTTACTAGTTCTATTATAATGATGTTTTTAGATTGTTCGAGAACTGCACATGCGGCATGCAGCGCGCCATACGCGGTAGCTGCAGCGTGGCGAGCTGCCAGTCCACTTATTCATTTTATCTCCTCTTCTTCGCTCTCACTCTGGCAGGCGCTGGTGAGTGAATAAAATAAGAACAAATCCATCACTAGATGGCGTTAAAGGATGGTGTATTTTTTCTGGATACTTATAGAATTAGTGTTTCAACTAATTATTTCGTCTTTGAGTAAAAAATTATGTGTATTTATAGGAGCATCAATAACAATGCAAGGGATGGTGGTACTGAGGTCGGTGCGACGCCGCGACAAGCCGCTGGCGCTGGGCGTCTCCTGCGCCATCATTGGCTTACTGGCACACCTCTTGGGTCACCTCTTCTACATGCTAATAAGTTGTAAGCAACGTTTATTGTTAAAATCAATCAGAATCTGATACTTTCATTGTAATTTTGGATTATACAGTCAGAATTTTTTGTCTCTCTTTTACTTGCGCAAATTTTTTTTTCGAGGAATAATAAAACACACGTTCGGAAATAGAAAGTTTGCAGCTTTTTAGGAATCGAAGAGATTCTTTGGTTTGATTTGGTTTTTACATGTTGATGCGAATTGCTAAAAACATTTTTTTTTCTTTTAGATTTAACATGCGCGTACACAGAAAATGGCGTCTGCATCTTCCATCATCCAACGATATGGTGGATGGCGGCGTCCAGCGCCATCTTGTGCGTGCTCTCGGCAGCTGTCAGCCTGCTAACTAGCAGAATCCCGCCAATTCCAGGAGTCTTTTTGACAGCAGATCATAATGGAAGCTGACAATAAAATATTATTTATAATATCCTTTTCGTTTGATTTTTAAAATTGTGTGTGAAGTTCAAATATATTTACACTTGTCTGATTCACAGTACACAGATAATTTAATGAAGGGATAGGAAGGTAGAACGCAAATCTTAAATGCGAAAATTTGGATGGAAATTTGTTAGAGATGTAGCTTAAATGTCTGAACAGAACTCAATGAAATTTAGCATAGATATAGATTATATTCTAGAAGAATATGTAGCCTACTTGGTTTTGTTTTCTTTTCATTCCATACAGTCACTGCCTTAAGCTAGTAGATTATAAAAAATAAAACAAGTAATAAAAATAAGTGTCACATTTTATTTTATTAACAATCATTTAGGGATAATCAAAATATAATCAATTCAAATCAACGTAAAGGTCAGTTTCCACTGTTGAAATACTTGTAAAAACATCATAGTCACCTTTAAAATTTTTAATACCAGTGTTACAACAATGAAATTTTACATATTTTATCCTTTAGTCTACGAGGCGGAAGGAGACAACATCTGTGACACTCCGCTGGTATCTAGGGACATTCTACCAGCTCCATGAGGAATGTCATCTTCATCCAGAGCCTCTCGTACCCGTCTCTTATATATCTCACTGTCCGGATTATTCTCTTGATTCCGACAACGGTCCAACTTCTTCTCAATCACTCTAACTCGTTCTCTCGCTGGACTTTCAACCATTTTGACCATCGAACGAATTTTACGAACTGCCTCAATTAGTATTGCTAATTTATCAGGGCCAGCATCACGGAATAACATATCTGTTACATAACTGTCCAAGTTTTCTTGTTCTTTACTTGCCGCATGTAAGACAGCTGCCAATGCTATTTGTGATGGTGCATACAGAAGACAAGCATCAGTCAGAAATACCTTTTCCAGGAACTCGTCAATACCAGTTCGTAACCGTTCTGGGTTTGCGAGGTTACATCTTGTTTTTATATCGATTAGAAATCCTTCGACAGGTCTAAAAGGATTATGTATTGTTAGATGATAGTTCAATTGTTGCATCAAAAGTAATTCGTTATTTAATATTATATCAGATGCTTTATCTCTGTCTCCTTTAATATTTGCCACAAATTGACCAATAGATACATTAAACTCTTCAACTTTACAAGCTAAGTATACACAAGTCGCTAAAATCTCTTTAGGATGGTAATCCATTGAAGAATTATACAAATAAAAACGTTTAAAATAATGAAACGCTGTTCCTGTAACGCCTTTTGGCATTGGCGGTGAAAACCTTTTACAAAACTCCTTCAGATGAAGTTCATACTGTCGGAGAAGCAGTCGTTCTTCTTCGGGCGATAAAAAAAAGTTGTACCTCTGATATTCGTCGATATGTTGCCCATGTTTTGATATGAAGTTCAAATTGTGCTTCTCTCGGTGTCGACCGAGTTCGTTTTCATCACTGAACGTCCAGAACTTTCTTTGAGAACTAGTAGAAAACATTTCAAGGGAAACCTTAGTCAATTTCTGTAAAATTTCACTATGTATACTAAAAGTTTTGTCGTTTATATTTGATATTTTTGACAGTTGGATAAAATTAATTTGTCCTTATTTTGACAATTGACATTCCTTATTGTTGCCAATCCAGAACAAGGTTATTTTAATATTTTGTGGAATTCTTTACGCATTGTTTTTTACGTTTACATTATACAGTTTACTGCAATACCTAAATCGTTTTCTCTTTACCATGTGTAAAATTCTAATGTCTTATTTTTTAGTTTACACTAGAAACATGATTTTGCTTAGGACAAACAGTCAAACTAGATGGCGTTGTCAACAGTTAAGTATTATAATAAATATTCGATGATCTTGGCTGAAAAATGTAAAGAGAAAGGATATTTTTTAAATGAAACTTCATAATTTCGTAAAACAATAGTAATGCATGTAGTTATTTTAATTGGCATTTACGTAACTAATGTTATAAACTAGCTAGATCTTTTGTAGATGGCAGGAATTGGTATTTTTGATGGAGGAATAAGAACATTATATATGTTTCTTCTTAGAAACTGTACATAAATATAGAGGTCTTATGTACTTTACTTATAGTATTATATTGTGCTATCAGTGGTTCTCTCACATAAAGCAATGTTACAGAAATTGCTAGAATAAACAATATGTAATTGCACCATACAAAATTACTTAAACACAGTCTTCTCTGGGAAGTCTATATTCCCTCTGAATATGAGCAATGACAAATTTCCATATAACAAATCATAAAGTTATATCTTCACAGAATGGGGCATATGTCTTCACTTGCTTTCATCTGTATGTACTGCAGTCTTTATGTTGTTCATCCATGTAAAAGTATTGTTCGAGGAAACCTGAAACCATTGATATAGTAAACAATAATACAAAAATATAAGTAAAATACATTCTTCCCACTATTCACTGAATAGATATAAAAAGGATGCCTAAGTAAATCCAGCAAGATCTGCATAAATCATTTTTATAATATTTATATTTGATCGACTTCCCAAAAGAAGGAGGTACTGAAGTCGTCTGTATGATTCTTTTTATTCAATTTTTTAATAAAAATTAGTAGTCTGTATCTGTATTGGTACCTTGTTACTGGCTATTGAGAAGCTTTTATCACTTTTTCTGTATTCTTTTCTTGTTTTCGTTATTCGGTCTAACTTCATGAATGGCAATTGTTATTTTACATTTTTAAGTCCTGATCATTCAAGCAAGCTTGTTGCCAAACTTATTATTATAATTTTTAATAAGGAAAATTTAATTAACATGGAAAGTTATGCATGTCTTGATAAGATTTTGTTTACATTACTAAACTGACATTTCGAAAGTGGGGTTATAATGTTATTTCTAAAATTACATAAATTTTGTAAGTTTTTCACTTTATTGTTTGCATTTTATCGTCTTAGTACTCACCAATTTTAGCATATAACCTCAGAGACTAGTTTTCAACTTATAAAAATTCTTATCAACTCATAATAAACAAACCGGAGGCGCCATTTTTGCCTCCATTTTGGCAGCGATCTTTACCGCCATTGGTTGGTTGGTAGTTATTCACTTTTGTTACACGATAAAGTACTGTCAGCTGCTGTGTGTGTTTCGTAAATTAAAACCACTGTTTTTGTTGTTTATATCGCTGTAAAAATGCACGTGAGGATAAGAACTTTCGGTAAACCAGATAGTGTTGTTGTTGTGGACTCAAAGTTGACGAAGATAGAAAAATTCCGACGTATATTAAGTGATAAGTTTGACATCGAGCCGAAGTCACAACGGTTGTTTTACGGCGGGAAACTGCTCGAGGACGGTTATACATTCCATGACTACAACATAAAACTCAACGACGTCATACAGCTTATGATCAAACTGCAACCCGCTGGCAGCGCAGAAACAGACACACAAAAGGTAAATGAACAAAGTAATAAGTCAAAAAGTAATTCAAAAGTGTATGAAGACACAGAAAGCGAATTATATTTAATAGGAGACTTAGTAGATGTTAAAGATAAAGAACAAGGTACATGGTTAGAGGGAAAAATAGTTAAAATAGTCTATGATCCTGAAACTCTTATTACCAATGGAAAACATGAAACCAGTGCCAATGGAGACGCATCTGATAATGAAAGTGAACATAATGATGAACCAACAGTAATTAAAAATGATAAAACGAAAGACAAGAATACAAGTATTACTAAATTTTTCAGCCCACGTTCCAAAACGAAAAAACAAAATGGGCATAAGTCGTCTGAACCTAATAAACTTCAGTCTGACAAAATTATTTTATACAAAATACAATTAGACGAAGATGAAGAGGATTCAGATTTATTCTGTACAGAAAAAGAAATAAGGCCTCGGGCGCGCACTGTTTTGGAAATAAAGGATCTGAAAATCGGTCAGAAAATCATGGTTAATTACAATACCGATGAACCACTAGAAAAAGGCTATTGGTATGATTTCAAGGTTGAAGAAATAAAAAAAATTGCTTCCGGCCATGAATTGATGGGTACCTTATATTTAGGCGCGGATTCAGTACCTCAAAATGAAACCAAAGTAAGAGTGCTCGATAAAATATTTTCCATTGAGGAAGTTGTACCTGTTAAAGAAAGAACTAAGCAGTATAGCACTATGATGCAGACGCAACCTGAAAAAAGATCACACGCATTAAAATGTTTGACATGCCGCGATGACGATAATATGCCTTGCAAGGACTGTGGGTGCTGCGTATGTTTGAAAAAGAATAATCCAGAAACAATTGTGCTGTGCGACGAGTGCGACATGGGTTATCATATGACGTGTCTCAAGCCGCCACTCAAGGAGCTGCCTGATGATGACTGGTACTGTCCCAGTTGTGCGCGAGATCCGGCATCTGTGGTAGCACCTGGTGCTGCTCGCCAGCAACGCAAACAAGCTCGCTCGAACCGTGATTGGGGACGAGGTATGGCCTGCGTTGGAAAAACTAAAACATGTGCGATGCCACCTAATCACTTCGGTCCAATACCTGGCATAGAAGTGGGCATGTGTTGGAGATTTAGAATTCAACTCTCAGAGACTGGTGTACATCGACCCCCCGTCTCTGGTATACATGGACGGGATGTTGAGGGTGCGTACAGTATTGTATTATCTGGCGGGTACGAAGACGACGTCGATAACGGTATTGAATTCACTTACACTGGCAGTGGCGGTCGCGACCTTTCAGGCAACAAACGTACGGCAGAACAATCATGTGATCAAACTCTCACACGCGAAAATAAGGCACTGGCGCGCAACTGTGCTGCTGGCGAAGTGTCAGAAAAAGGCGGAGACGCGGGCGAGGCATGGCGAAACGGAAAACCTGTTCGAGTTGTTCGTTCTTACAAGATGTTGCGCCACTTCCCCAAGTATGCCCCAAGCGAAGGTATCAGATACGATGGAATCTATAAAGTTGTAAAGTATTACCCAGAAAAGGGCCTATCCGGATTTAGAGTATGGAAGTATTTACTTCGTAGAGACGATCCGAATCCAGCGCCCTGGGAGCCCAAAGCCAAGCAGTATTCTATAATTTATCCGGATGGCTATTTAGAAGCCGAAGCAGAAAAAAAGAAATTGAAAGAAAAGAAGTCGAAAGGCAACAAAAACACCAAGAAAAGAGAGCCTAATAATTCGTCAGATTCTGAAAGTAAGGTTTCGCCGCCCAAGAAGAAACGTAAAGTATTAAACGAAAAACAGAAAATCGAAAAAAGTGATGATCCAAAGAATAGTCCAAAGAAAAAAATAGCAAGTATATTTAATGTTAAAAGCCCAAATACCAAAAACGCGAAAATAAACAGCGATATACTGACACCGGAAGAGCAGGAGGCTATTGAGGCGGATACTTTGAACAGCAAGTTATGGAAAGAGTGCCTTACTGTATGCAATGAGAGTGACAAGAAAGATTTTATCGAGCAAGTCACGCAGGCCTTCCTCTGTATTATTTGTCAAGACGTAGCTGTTAACCCCATCACCACACCTTGTGGTCATAATTTCTGTTTAGGGTGCTTGAAGCTGGCATTCAAAAGCAACGCAAAGTGCTGCCCCTGCTGCCGACGTGGTCTGCAGGAGCCACCGTCTTCGGAAAATGTTAATGAACAACTACGCGCTGCCCTCCGCGCTGTTATGCCTGGTTATGACGCTGGGAAAAAATAACTTCGTCCTGTGGGACCTGACGAGTGTCTATAAATTGTTAACAATAAACTGAATAAAATATTTTGCTTAATAAATGTTGTTTAATTTAATTACTTCTCATTTTTCTTTTTCTTCTCAAAGATTATGTACAGGAGAGTAGGCAGCTTATCTGATGTTAAGTGATTACAGCAGTAGCTGGCGTGATGGGTTGAAATATTTAAGTTAATAGAGGGAATTTAGTTTTGGGGCTACATCTGGTGGATTATAACTTTTTAATACCAGAAATTAAAGATAAAACTTACTTTCAGTTTATTGTTATGAATGAGCAGAGTTGTGGAATTACTGTATCTGTCAACACGGAGCGTAAAACGAAACGTGCCAATTGAATCATCGGGAGGCCGTCATCAAGTAGCGGAATAGATAAAGTGAACCAATATTTTTGTTAATTAATCCGCAAGTGTAGTGTTAAACGTAAAAAATGTCGCGGCCGGATAGACCTAACCAGGCGCAAACGTACAAGCTGGTCGTGGTCGGCGGCGGTGGTGTAGGAAAAAGTGCCATCACGATACAATTTATTCAGGTGAAAAACTCCGTATTCGGCTCGAACTACGCCTACATCTAATCTGTTATAATATTTATGAAATAACTCTTATAAATTGATTAATTTAACGCGAGTAAAAGTGTATTTTCTTGTGTTTCTGTTAATGTGTTGATACAATCATACTTATTAATAGTATAGAGGATAGTAATAAACCAAGGTCTTAATTCAGACGCCGCCCACTAGCGTCATCATTGGTTTTGTAGTTTTTAACTTCTTTACGAGTGTTAAGAATTAATTAAACTAAGACTTGAGGATGAAAAAAATGTATAGGAAACACTTCATTACAGTTTTAATTGAATGCCTGGTTCACACTTGGTCAGTAGCACTCAGTAATGTTACTGGCATTATAAGAACATTAATTGGTGTTCGTGAGTCCACACTGTCAATGCCTGGCATGAATTACTGTCCAATTGTTCTGGCCAAGTGTGTACTAGGCATAAGTAGGATGCAAACACATAGTTTTGTAAGAGTAGCATGTTAATTTAATACACAAGGAATATTCAAAATTGTGTCAAATATAATGTTAGAACTTTGATGGTCTTAAGGAGTTTCTGTGGTTGCAAATGTATTCCCTCTACCGGTCAGATTCTCTATTGCATACTCTTTTCATGAGCCATACCTATTATATACAATAGTTTATTTTTGGTAGTATTTCAAATAAAAATCTGCGACATTCAAGTTTTTATATTCAATCAAAAAATAAAGTTTTATTTATGACAAAAGTGTTAATGCAAAAAAGCATTTTTTTCTTATAACAAAAATCTAATATGACTTTTTATGAAAATCACTGAAAAAATAAAAAAAAAACAATAAATATAGAGGTAAAAATATTGCCTCTAATTTATAAATTAACACTGTTATATTGAAAAAAAAAAAATATACAACTGCATCTTAAATAATAAGGCAAGCTTAAACTCTAAATTCCTTTAAAAAAATTAGATCTAACAAATTGTATAAGGCTTTATAAAACAAAAGTGTTTGCGTTTAATTTCACATCTCAATTATCGGAGCCATTGCCAACTTGTGACTCATATAAATAATAATTTGTAAAAATAACATTGTGGTTTACAATATTTCAGAGTTACTTTGTAACAGACTATGACCCGACCATCGAGGACAGCTACACTAAGCAGTGTGTCATTGATGATGTACCAGCTAAGTTGGACAGTAAGTAACATACACAATTCTATTTTTAAGCACAATAACTCGTAGCAACTGAATAAAGGACCACCTAAAAAACATTTATTTTTAATTCAGATGTTTTAGATAGTGTTTAAAGAAAAAGAAATATGGTTACTTGTACACATAGAACTATTACTTGCACAGTAAAGAGAAAACTTTGGTATCTATGAATAAACAGCCTTAATTCTGCACTTTTTTAATCACACTAATATTATAAATGCAAAAGTTTTGATACATGGATGAAAAGATAGATGTTAAAAGGTATCTCGGGCATATCTCATACCTGTCACAGATGTAGACCATAGTCTGGAATAGGGTTGTAACGGAGGCCATTTTAAAGGGCTTCTCTGCAGAAGCGGAGGTTAACGAAAGCGAAAGCGAAACCTCGTGGCCCCAGTCTTGAGAAAGACTATAGGGCCCGCGGTCCCGGCAGTTATGAACCACCGGGATTACGCGTGGGGCGCAGGATCACACGCTATCAAGCCCATCTCTGAAAGCAGAGTGGTGCTGAGGTCGCGCTCCCACGCTCCCAACCACGAGGGCTGCGAGAGGACAGGGCTAAACCATATCCATCCCACAGCCCCCGCGGCCGCACCTCTCCGGCCACGAGAGCTGCAAGAAGGGCGGGATAAACCGGCACCCAACTCACAGCCCCCGCGGCCCCCTCATCCGACCACGAGGGCTGCGAGAGGACAGGGCGAAACCATATCCATCCCACAGCCCCCGCGGCCCACCTCCTCCGACCACGAGGGCTGCAAGAAGGCAGGATAAACCCGCACAACTCACAGCCCCCGCGGCCTCCATCCCCCAAAACTGCTGGCCGCATGGGCCAGCGGTGCCCAGGAGGCGCGCCCAGAGTGGGTGCCTGAGCGTGACCTCCCCATTAGACCGGCGTCGCGGGACATGCCAGCCGGTTGGCCGACCGGCGTGACCTGCCCCGCTAAGCCGGCCATGGTTCCTCTTGGCTTCACCGCGGTTCGGAGACCCTCGACGTACCGCGGCTACTAAGCCCCACCGCCACGACAAGGCGGGAACCGTTGGTGGGGAGTTAATATGCCTAGCGAAAGTTCCACACTTGCGGATGCGGAAGCGGAGTTCCGTTACAACCCTTGTCTGGAAGAACACAGCCTGTTTACAAAGTTTTTTTTTTATTCCAACAGACAGACTCAGGTTACAGCTGGTATTTAAATGTGATACAATCAGTTAGCAGTTAAAAAGATTGTACTAATATGTTCTTAATCACAGTTCTAGATACTGCGGGTCAAGAAGAGTTCAGTGCTATGCGGGAACAGTACATGCGTTCCGGAGAAGGTTTCCTGTTGGTCTTCTCGGTGGCGGACCATGCCAGTTTTGATGAGCTGTGTAAATTCCACAAGCAGATCCTGCGCGTTAAGGACCGGGATGAATTCCCAATGCTCATGGTCGGGAATAAAGCTGACTTGGAACATCAGAGAGTGGTATGTAAAGTTTTTTTTTTTTTTTTTAAATAGGAGAGATTTTTTTTAGTAATATTTCAATGAGGTAATAAACTTACTCTCGGTTTAATCTTTGTGGGTGGGGTATTTTTGATTTTACAAGTAAATTTAGGTGTTACAAACACCCATAGGGAAAATCTAATCCACAAAATCAATCTAATGGGAAAAAAAAACATCCATTGGGCCTATCGGTAGACTAATAGGTTCAACTGGAAGTATCCTTAAATTATAAACAACTACATTCAAAGAAAACAAAAGTATGTGTTCTAGAATATCTTCTATTATGCAAAATTTCTTCAATATCCGTTCAGCAGTAGAATAAAGTAACAAACCATCCATCTAAACTTTCCCATTTCTTACATAAGTTAATATGAATCTAGGTGATTTTTTAATTGTTTACAAAAGGTATCGTTAGATGAAGCTCACGCGTTGTCGCGGCAGCTTAAAGTTCCGTACATAGAGTGCAGTGCCAAAGCTCGCATGAATGTAGACCAAGCTTTCCATGAACTGGTGAGACTGGTCCGTCGCTTCCAAGAAACTGAACGGATCAATATGAAACCCAACCAAAAGAGCAACAAAAAGAGGAACTGTAATATCTTGTAACAAACTTGTCTATGGATTTTTTTGTTGTTCCAAGTTTCAACAGGATTTTTTAATACTTGTATTGGAATAATTGAGGATAAAATGGTGTCGAAATTTTTTGTTTCGCCGTAGCGTGGTTTTAAGATTTTTTTATTTATTTTTCTATTTATTTTCGATGTATATATTTTACGATATTGTAGAGTTTTGTAAGAATGTTTTAGGTTTTGTTGTGTAACATTATTACATGTTATATACAGTGTAAATGTAATCAGGGTACAGATAATGTTCTTATACAAGTTGGTATAATTCTGTTGTCTATGGTACCCAGTGTTGCTATACTTAAGAGCTCTGACGCTTTTTTTTTCTATATGTATAATGGTAAATTTTGAAAAAGCATTGCAGTTTTTTAATCGTTTTTTATTCAATTTGAGAAACATTACACTCAATTTAAGATACATTTTATAATAACCACTTTTTTAAGTGTGCTAAAAATTGAAACTGCCAATAAACGGAAAGGGCGCCAAATAAAATGGGCAGCTCCGGCACGACATAATTTATTTAACTAAATGCATGTAAACCAAATACTAATTCGTAAAAATAACATCATTATTCTTATGTTTGTTAATATTTAGTTAAGTTGTATTTTATTAAATAAAAAGAATATTGACTTGCAAAAACATCGATTATTAAATAATAACCTAAAAAACTTTCCTCATTGAAAGAGGCATGAATAAAAAAAAAAACATTTTTTGCTTTTGAAAATACTAGTTTGGGATTAACTCAATATTCTATTTATTTGATTTTTAATTATAAGCTTTGTAATAATTTAAACGCTACGCAAATTAAGAAAAATGTCAGAAAGGTGAAGGAAAAAGATATCCAGTAATTTTATAGAAATTGAAATATCAATGCAGGAGAAATAGACGTGAAAGATTTTTTGAAAAATAAAAAACGTAATTTTTTTTTAATTTGCGTAAAAAACTAATAAGTCATGCGTAATTTAATTTAAAAAGAGATATAAACTATATTTTTATATTATATTATTGGTTTTTTAGGCATTTTTTGCTCGAGCAATATTAGTTGTGCGCGATTTTTATAAGATTTTACAATGATTTTTTGTAATAACAATATTTTAGCTTGTAGTGCAAATAATCCTGTTATCATATTAAATAGTTTTTTTTTTAAAAACAAGTACAGTCTCAATGCAAGAGAAAATTTTCTCCCCGATGTAGTAACTTTTGTCTACTAAAATACACTAGCTGTTGCTCGCGATTTCGTCTGCGTAATATTAAAAAATAAAAAAAAACATATATGTTACTCAGTGATAACGTAGCTTTTTAATGATGAAATTTTTTTTTAAATCGAACCCAGTAGTTTTTGAGTTTTTTCAATAATTTAAAAAAATACAAATCTTTCCTCTTTATAAAGGTATAGATAATAATTTAAGCGTCTAAAGTGGTGAGAATTTTTTTATACAATAGTTTTATGTGAATTGTCAAGTTTTTTCCGTATGTAATATGATAACAGGATTTTTCTATGTTAATGCTCGTAAATAAATGTAACTTATATCATTTACTCGTGAAATAACGTTCGCACAAACCGAAGAGAAACATAAATATCCATATTTATACAAAATAGAAAAAATGCAAAAAAAAAATTTTTTTTTTTTAGTAATGCAACAGCCTGTATAATGTAAGTTTAACTTTTTTTTTAAAAAGGCTATCCATTACGATCTCAATAGAAAAATTGCTGTTTTTATAGCAAATTTTGTCTACTTTTTTTACAATAGTTTACCAATTTTTATACAATTAATAGATACAGGATGTTTCAAATCAAATGTATGAAATAAGCACAAATTTATATCAATACAGCAACTTTTATATACATTTAGTACTGTTTTTACATATCTGTAAGCAATTACAATGTAATTAGTACATCTGAGCTACAGTTTTGTAGTATCTAGAGAGCTATTGTTTAAATTAGTTCACTATGAAGTGAGAAGGAAATAAGGTTGTTTTTGTATGAACCAGTGTTATTCGTGTACATTAAAAAAATAATAAATATACCTGATCAATACTAAAGGCTTATTATTTGTCTTTATTGTCGAGTATTTTTTAGTAACTACTAGCTGTTCTCATGCGGCTTCATCCGCATGAAATTATAAAATTATTGTTTGCATTTGTTAAATTCTCAATAGCAAATGTCAAAATACCAATTATCTTACTGTGGCAGTCTCGCTTTCTTGATGTTGGCAGCAACTTAAGGCCTCTTTCCCACATTAAGGTTTTTAAAATATTTACCCCCTAAGTTTAATGGCGTGATAATAGCCTAAAGCGTGACGTAAGTGTAGGGCATTTTATTAAAAAAAATAATTATTCAAAAACATGCTGTAATTACTGAGATCTTAGGCAACAAAGAAGAGTGTGTTTACGCTTTATTATAATAGTATAGAAGTATAGATTTGCCTAAAGAGAGCTATGATTTATTAATATATGTTAAATTATCATTTTTGAGACTAAATCTTTTCTTCCTTTAACAATAGACTATTTTGAAACTAAAAAAAATTACTTTTTTTTCCCCTTACTCTATGTTCAATGTATCTGTTTCAATTTATGGTATTTAAAAAGAAAAAAATTGATGCATTTAAGGGTAAGTTTAATTTTTAAATCATAATTAAAACCAGATATTATAAAAGAGATTTTAAAATACATTTTATTACTTTTAATATTAAAACTTAAAAACAGAGTATAAATAATGTCTATCACAATTCACAACCGTTGTAAGACCTCGTTTTCACTAACGGCTGATTTTACTAAGGCCGTTTCCACTGGTTGCTGCAAAGTTCGCATGTCGTTTCGGTGGAAAAGGGTCTAAAACTTCATTTCACGAGGGTTTCCCGAGCACTTTCTCCTGCAGCCAGGGTATGAAGTGCGTGAGGCGCGTGTAGACGCCGGGGAAGCCCGCCTGCGCGCACTGCTTGCCGTACGACACCACCCCGATCTGGTACATCGGCGTGGTGAAGTTCTTTGAATTCCACTGAAATGTAACACAAAATAACTGTATAAAGTAAATTTAAACTATAATATTATAAATGTTTTTTTTTAATATTATTGGAATAACTCGAAAACTGGGCCGATTTCATAAAATCTTTTAACAAAAAAATCTATGCTATCACTTAGTAACATAGGTTATATTTTATACTATTTATTAATTTCACGCGGAGGAAATCCGAGCAACAGAATGTTTTCTATAATTTTGAATTAAATTAGGATTTATATTTTATCTCCGTAAGTAAGGATCAGTTAATGTTTTTTTTTATATTCCAACGTAATAAAAATTTAGTCTCCGTTTTATTACTTAATTACGTCGATAATAATGTTCAAATTTCATTTGCGCATGTTCTTTTTGCAATTTCACTTATGGTCAAATTGGCCATATGCGGACTAAAAGTAGTCAACGTTTATTAACCTGCAGATTTCGATTAAATCCTAATTTTAAAGTGCTAACAGTATCGTTATAAGGACTTATTTGAACGACTATCACCCTAAAGCAAACCTTTCTCCAAGGCATGGTAAAAAGGCGGAGTAAAAACCTCGCTCAAAGCATTTCTTCTTCGAGTGCTATCTCCTGTCGGAGGTTAGCAACTTGTCCAGGCACTAAAATCGCATCAAAGTGGTACTAACGACGGGCTGCATGAGCGGGCCGCCGCTGTCGCCCTGGCAGGAGTCGCGGCCGCCGCGCTCGTAGCCGGCGCACAGCACGCGCTCGTCTATGGTCTGCTCCTTGTAGGCGGCGTACGCGCGCGCGCAGTACTCGTTGCTCACCACCGGCAGCTGCAGCGCCTGCAGGTGGCTGGCGCTGGGGCCGCCTGCACACAAGCATCATGCTTAAAATGCACTCATTTAATACTAGCTTTGACCTGGACTTCCTCTATGTGGAATTATATCTATTATGCCGATCTGGAGATTTTTTTTATATTATAAGGTGGAAAACGCACAAGCGGCCACTTCAATATACCAAAATGACGAAGCGATTGTCCATAGACATCCGCAATAGGGAATATGCATGGATTTTTTTCTTTTTATGCTCTTTTTGCTACAAAAGGGTAGACGGAGTTGAAAGATAAATGTATACATACGGTAAGAGACGCTGCCCCAGCCGGCGATCATTGGGTTATAGTTGACGTAAGAATTAGACCTCAGTTCCGGAGCCAGTGGGATACAGATGGGGTGGATAAGTTCTGAAAAGAATACTACGTGAATTCCTTGTCTATATTAATATTATAAAGAGATAAGAATTGTATCTTTGTATGTATTAAAATAAATCAATAACTACTGGGCCGACATCAAAAACTCTTTCATCATTACGTTATTAGTAACATAGACTATATCTTTTACTGGTTTTTAAATCCACATGTTGCAAGCATGATTTTAAATATATTAATTCCCTATCTTAATACGAAAGTTTGTGTCAACATGTTATCTCGTATTTACAAAACAAATGAACGGATTTCGATGTTTATAACATATAGTCAAAAAACGGGCTAATGTTTTATTCGATACAGACAAAGTCACGGATAACAGAAATTACTTGTAAATGTGACGTCCTGTTGCAAAACTAATACGCCAATGTCGTTGGTGAGAGAATTTCTACTGTAGTCCTCGTGTTCGATCTTTCTCTTTATAAGGACATCTATCGGCGCAGCTCCGTCATCTTCTCGTTCCAAATCCAGCTCGCCCAGACGTACAAGATATCTGGAAAACATACATTATGTTATTAATATGGTAAACTGAAATATAAACATAGTGTATAACGCAAAAAACAAATCTAAATTATTGAATATTTTAACTTTTTATAATCCACTAGCTTTCGCCCTTGACTTTGACAGCGTGGTATTAAAAAAAAAACAAAAAGAAGTGGCCTATGTGTTCTTCCAAACTATCCTCTACATGTATGCCAAATTTCATTGAGATCCTTTCATCAGGTTAGGCTACAAACTGTAACAAACATCCATCCATCTAAACTTTTACATTTATAATATTAGTACGTTGAAAGTTTATACAGTTACAGCCTTTAATACGCATTATATCGGTAAGAACGCACACACCTGAAACTAAACTATCGCACAACTGTTTAGTCGCTCTTTGATTCCTATAAACTTATATGAAGCGCACACTACTTGATTTGTAGTTTTGAATTGGCTGTGAATCGACAATCGCACATAGTAGTGCGATATTTTAGTCAAATGTGTGTGCCCGCTCTAAGACATGTTTATTTATTTATTTATTTATTTATTTACAATAGGAAGCCAACGTATCACATGAAATAAGTTCTGTATGATGAAAAAAAGTAATTATAACTAAAACACAACATCATGCATACACTTACAGGCTAACACAACATTATAATAAAAAATAAAAGTTTTACATGACAAAGAATTAAAAAATAAAACTAAACTGACTACAAAAAAGAAAAATAACTTATGTTATGGCGTTTAAAACGGTAAATCTTTTCTGAACGGTATACTTAGCTTTATAAAAATAGTTAAACATAATTGATTACGATCTTTAGCAGTTACCTTCAATGTTTTAATTTTGGATAAACCGGAAGGATGTAACGCAATGTATCAAGGTAATTAGGGCAATGGTATATTCACTATTGTCGAGTCTATTGTACGATGACCTTTAAATAATTCAAATATTACGTAAAATAGTTTTAGTGAAATTACTATAAAAGTAGAAATTCCAGTTATATGTAGTAGTAGGTATACCAACTACTGGCGCAATCCGTATACTTATGTCAGTAAAATGTCAACGAGATCGTATAAGACAGAGGTCAATGTCAAGTTCCGTAAATCACGACCCCTAATTTGCAAACCAGTAGCTGTCATATCAAATATCGTATAAGGTACTGACATGCCAGTTAGTAATAAACACACCGGTAGCTGTCATGTGCGAGTAATTTGTTTAAAAGTAACTGTGCAAGATACTGGCATGTCATTTTTTTGTGCGATGTAAAAATAATATGTAAATTTTGGTTTGCAAATAGTATATGATAACGGTCGATAGATGGCATTAAACCTAAGTTACATCTGTGGTTTACTAAACTTTTAAATCGTTATTACTTATGCTGTGTTGCTGAAGTTTCTATTTATTTTATTACTAACTTTTGCCCGTGACTCTGTCCGCGTGGAATAAAAAAATCAAAAGCGAGTGTCCTAAGTGTTCTTCCGGACTATCCTCTACATCCATACCGAATTTCATCGAAATCCATTCAGCCGTTTAAGCTACAAACTCTAATAAACATCCATCCATCTATCCATACATCCATTCATTTAAACTTTCACATTTATGATATTAGTAAGACTACCTAGTGATGTGATTTAAAATACAAGTTGCGTAGTTCAGAAACGAATTTAACAAAGTTACTGAACCAAAAATACTCATCGTTAAATGTAGTTGGGAAACCGGCCATTAAACATATACAAACTAGAAATAAAACTGGTTTTTAAAGTAAATATAGTTACGTAATTTAAATTGTAAGTTGTAAAAACATTACGTAGGAAGCATATTCATTTGTCACACAAATAATTATTACAAGATTAACGACTTGAAATAATTATTTTAATTAAAATCCTATTTTTATTATGATTAAGGAACAGACATGTTTGTTATTTTTCCTTCTGTACAAATGTTTTTTAATGCAGTTTTTAGGATCTTAAGCATTCGACAACAGTATATATGTTAGTAATAAAATACAAATCACAGTGCACGATGCATGTTGATAAGACCAACGTATCGAATATTAAATTAAATGACGTAATTTCGTCTATATCATTGCATCTTTGAGGATGTGAACTACGTGTGATCTTTACGTTTGACAATCTAAATAAATTCAATATGTTTTTTAAATATGAAAACTCTGTCCGTGTAGAATTAAATAAACAAAAGTAGCGTGTTCTTCCAGGTTATTCTGAACTATGCCAATTTTCATCGAGATCCGTTCAGCCATTCAAGCTACAAACTCTAACAAACATCCGTCCATCAAAACTTTCGCATGTATATTAGTAAGATGGAACAATAATCTGCACAGGAGTTAATTTAAAACTAGTTATAATAAGTATTTTGTTTTTTCGGTGTTGATAATTACACATTTCTGATTCCAAGAGCTTATATCCAACAGTCTAGCTTTGTCAGTGATCATGAACTCCATACAAATGGCCTAGACCGCGAGCCATTGTAATTTGTCTGTGCGTTAGCTAGTTGCCACTTTATCCAACCATGTAATGGATCATTTGGTATTAAAATGCGCTAGGCGGGTGGCATTGAACGTGATAAGAGCACGCATATCTTTGACCAAACTATTCCACAACTTTTTAGTCTCGCTTTGATTCCTATGACCTTATATGGAGGTACACTACTCGATTTTTAGTTGTGCTAAACAGTTGCATTGGCTGAAACAATCGACAATCGCACAACTGTTGTGCGATAGTTTAGTTTAGTGCGACTAAATATGACACTCACAAGCTGTCAAGTCCATGTATGCAGTGCGCGGCGGTAAGCACGTGCCGCGAGGTGATGAGCGAACCTCCACACTTCCAGTCGACGCTCGGACCCCCGCGGTATAAGTAACCCAGCAGAGCCATCCAGGGGAAGTCACCTACAAACATGGGAACATAAAGACACTGGTCGTCACAGACATAATCATCCATTGACCACTTTTCTTACCCAATTTGGCGTTAACACCTCCCACAACTTTAGTGAACTGCGCGCTACTCGTGCCGCATACTGGAGGATCTGGGAAGGCATCTACGTAGTCGTCATCAGTAAGGGATTTAGCGGACGGTCGTGGAGGCTCCGTAGTTGGAGTCGTAGCTTCGGTAACTGGAGCTTGCGTTGGCAGTGCGGTAGGGATGCCTGGTCGGGAGCAGCACACCTGGAAATGAGGAACTAAAGATTAGCCTATTTGGTGCATTTACCTTATGGGATAAGCACATCTATTTCGAGTACAATCAGTTAGGTTATAGGTTCCAAAGTAACAAAAGAAGGAGCACACCTCCAACTAAACTATAGCACAACTGTTGTGCCATTGTCATTTTCACAGCCAATTCAACTATTTAGTTGCATAACTAAAAATCAAAGCGTGACTTAACAGTTGTGCGATAGTTTATTCAAAGGTATTTATTCAAGGTATTTACTCAAGAATAATTAGTCGATAGATATTCTAAAAACGTCAAACCTTAGGGTTTTTGCCCTCGAATCCGCAATGCGCTTTCCTCAACAGCTGTGTGGCTTCGACCGTTCTGTGAGCGTCTTTGAGTAACTTAAGATACGGTTCACATTGGTACAAGTTGACACAGCTGCCCTCATCGCCTTGTGGTGTCTGGCATGTCTCCACTGTAAGCATCAATAAGTAACTACCATATTGGTAACAAAACACGTTAACATAATCCCAAAAAGTAATAAGTAACAATAACAATAACCTCCATTATGCATATAAAACACGTAGTGGTAGAATACTAAACTAGGCCTACTAATACTACCTCAGAGGCCGGAAATACACATGCATTTTACTGGCAAGTGTGTTAACATTGTGCTAGTAATTGATACTTGTCCAGTAGCATTCCAGCTACTATCCCATTTTACTGGCCTCGACCATGTGTATGTAAGCCTACATTTTAAACAACGGAACATGCACAATCGAATAAAAAGAAAGCAAATATAAAACGGATATTGCTGTCTAGAATATTCCAATTATAATTAATTTAACATTATTAAATCGCAAGAACACCTTTGACTAAACTATCGCACAACTTAACCTCGTTTTGCTTGCTATGAGCGTAAATGGAGGTTATATTACTCGATTTTAGTCGTGTAACTAAACAGTTGAATTGGCTGCGAAACAATCGACAATCGACAGTTATGCGTTAGTTAAAGATATACGTCCGCTCTCCTTCACCAGTTATACAAAAAATCAGTTAATACTGGACAAATATCATGCACCAATCACCTAAAATTAGTAAACTATGATTCGATACAGTGTAATGTAGTGCGAAAATTGATTTAAAATAAGTGATAAGGTTGCAGCATTAAAATGTGTAGCTTCAATCAACATAATTAAAGCGTCGGTGGCTTAAGCACTTGACTTATAATCTACAGGTCTTGGAGCTTCGAATCCCGCCGTACCAATGTTATTTTTCGGATTGTCATATGTACATAATTTACCCGACGTTCTTACGGTGAAGGAAAACATCGTGATGCAACCTGCACGTATCGGGGAAGAAATTCAAAGATATGTGTAAAGTCAACCAATCTGCAGTGGGCCAGCGTGGTTGACTTTGGCCTAGTCACCCTAACTTAAGTCAGGCTCCGAGCCCCTCGGTGGGAACCTTTAGTGAGCTGGTGATGATGATGATGAATCAACATAATAAATAGCAAATTTCTTTAAAATCTGACGTCACAGCATTATTAGATTTACTATGTTATTTACTACAGTTATTACATAAAAAGCTTTGACGTGAAAATATAACTAATGACAGGAAAATCAGTGATAAACGAGCACTTGATTCTAGATTCACATTATGCATGTGTTGCCATGAAAAAATGACATATAATGATATATTTTAACGTTAATGTCATTGGGCAATTTATAAATGCATTACATATGTAAAAAAAACTATGTACGTGGGAAGATAATTAGCAATACTAATGCATAGCAAAATTATTATGGGAAATATTTCAAGAGATAATTTAAAAATCTCTAATATAGCTACTAATTTTGGTAGAAAATTAAAACCGTAACTTAAAGGGGATTCCCTACGACTGGTTTATGATTGACAAACTTGATTGTTTATTTTCTATTTAACACTTTAAAATCTCTTAGTTAAGTCAATATTCGTCATTATATTGCGAAAGCGTAGTTTATTTACGCAATATAGTAATCGAGATGGGGTAAACAGAGTTCACAATGAATACAAGGTCATTTAATTATTTAATAGTGTAGCAGAATAATTATACGATTAAAGAATAAGAATAAAGCTTTGTCTAATTTATATTCTACTGAGATGCCCCGACTTCGCATGGTTTTTTTATAAGAGAAGGGTGCAAACTAGCGGCGGGAACACAGAGATGGTCAATGACGCCCATAGACATCCGCAACACCACGGTTCTGCCGATATAAAAATTGTGTTTATTTTTACAACATAACATTAGATATATCTAAAATTATCAGTACATCTCTATTATATTATACATGTAGTCTAGTTGTAGAAAGATCTGAGCACACAGACGGACAACCGGAAGCGACTTTATATAGTTACTTAATGAAGTACCTAATACAAAAACAATTAGTGAATGCTTGTAAATTGCAATAATCTTTATGCAAAATCATTATAGCAATCAGTGTCATCCTTGTACGTTAGATATTGCTTATTGCAGTTTTTTAAAACTAGAATATGAATGAAGAAATTACGAAACTTCCGATAAATTGAGGGAAACGGGTTTACCGTTTTTATTATCTGTATATTTCTAATAAGGAGTATAGGCGAGTCGTTTAGAAACATAAGATTTTATCCTACGGCTGTATTTTTTGTGGTTTTCTATTCGAAAAATAAACTTATTTTATCTAAATGATTTTGCAACTAACTGAATACGTTCTCTGTCATTTAGCTGCCAATATAGTGAAATCAAATACACAAATAATTACACAACGCGTGCGAGGCAGCCGTGTTTGTTCATCTCAAGTACTTAGCACGACCTTGGTGGTTAAAAAACGTAATTCATTGTCTATTCGTTTTACTGCATCGATACAAGGCGATTGATCTTTTTTCCGGTTTTCTAATGTTTTTTATATTATGAAATGTAAATTGTTGAACTAGCTAAACTACAATCTTATCGATTAGGATTATTCCAAACTGTCACCCCGCTCTGTCCCAACGTGAGAATGATGTTTCATCCGTCCCACCTTTTAGTCCATTATCACCAAGGTGACAGATGGAACCGTTATAAGTTCCAACCGTTCCCTCTTCGCTAAAAGTGGGACGGATGAAACTTTTTATTATGTATTCCCAGATGGGGACAGAGTGGGGTGACGGTTGGGAATAATCTATCGATTGGACGATGGTAAGCGCTTGTTCACACTTGAAGTCTTACTGTCATGACCTTAACTTTGTTTATTGCTCCAGCGACAGGATAATGGTTGCCAGTACCTATGTAACTATATGTCCTTTAGCGTAAAGACCACTAGAATATTTGATATGATTACATGGTTGTTTTCTTTCTTACAAAGTCATACACCATCCAAGTAGAGATTTCTTTTAACCTTTCTCTTGTGTGTAAAGTTATAAATTATTTTATTTTATGTGTGTCTAAATTCTAAATCTTTAAATTATGTTCTAATGATTGTATTCACAATATGTTTTTGAATGTTTTTTTTTTATAATATAAGGTGGCAAACGAGCAAGCGGCCACCTGAATCCACCGTAATGGAAAGCGACCGCTGCCCATAAACACCCGCAATTGCAGATGGGTTGCCTACCCTTAAATTGACGAAGGAGGTGACGCACATAAAGAGGACATTTCCCCTTCCTATGTTCTCCCCCACCATCAAATCCCCTTTTCCTTTCCATCCTTTCCTCTTAAGAAAAGGGTGGAAAGGGAAAAGGACTAAAATTAGGCCTCCGGCACCACACTCATCAGACTAAACGCGGAATTGCTTCCACTTCACGCCTGTTGTCTGTGTGGTCGTGGTATTACACCGGGCCAATCGTGCGAAGATGTTAAAGCGGGCTCTACCACTGTTAAAATTAAGTAAGAATGTACTTAAAATTAAGTTGATCGAATATTTGCTAAATTCGTTATTGGCGAAAACGCGTACGTCTTCTAGTAGTTAGTTTTTTGTTCGTTACATTATTCAATATTGATATTAAACATATTAATCTGAAGATTCTTGTTGTTGCGTTTAATACGAAGTAAATATAACTTGTAAATTTTCCTATGATATGTCAATAAACAGTACAAATGAGTTTTTAATTGCTAATTGAAGATGAAAAATGTTTATGTAATTTTAAATAGATTGCGTCAGACAGAAATAAAATACTTCTATGGTTTCTATGTAACAATATAAGCGATAGTTAGCGGTTTAACATAGGTTTGAGATAAACGATAAAATTACTTCAAACTAAGTGTCTGCCATTATTCGCCACACCTTTACTTATGTTTACGCAGTTACAATGGATAATACTGTGTTTCGATCACATTTATCTAAATTTATAGAAGATTAATCTTAATGTTCCATTAAGACGGAAATATTATGCTAAAATAATATAAAAGCTAGCTAAGTGGAGTTGAAAATCGAGTCCGAATCACCAATAAAAATAGATTGAAATAATATTTATACATTTCAATTATTATTGTAACATAAATAATTTGTTGGTTTTGAATTATTGTAGTAAGTAAATAAGTTAGAACATTCCATAACATAAAAATATTAGAATAATGTTAGATACAAACAATTAATAATTTTATATACTAAATCTAGATTATTTTTTATAGATTTCAAGTATCAGTGTTTCCTTTTCCCCTATTATACAAAATTACAATATGTTACCGCTACAAGTTAGTGAAACATTAACCCAGAATAATAAAAAAAACGTTAATTACAGAATAATCCTTCAGATCCGAAATTAAAGTTGTTCCTTGGTCCCGTATTAGGCACGGGAGTTAATGGCGCTAGTGTCGTCAAACCCTCAGTTACAGATGAGTCGGAATTACCCGAGTTCCTATCATTGAATCCTATTGGAGGTGAAGTTGGTATTCCGTTTTCAAGACCTGCTGGTGGGACATCTGGGATTCCATTAACATTTCCAGATCCAATTTGAGGTACAGGTGTTAGATTATTCTCTTCAACACCAGGTGGCAGGACTGTCGGTATTCCGTTAGTCTCAAGACCTGTTGGTGGGACATCTGGGATACCATTGTTCCCATTTCCAGATCCAAATTCAGGTGTTATACTATTTACTTCGACACCAGGTGGTGGGACTGTCGGTATTCCGTTAGTCTCAAGACCTGTTGGTGGGACAACTGGGATACCATTGTTATTTGATTCTTGTTGAGGTACAGGTGTTATATTCTCTTCGACACTAGATGGCGTTGGTAATCCACTATTTCCTTCTGAATCAAACGGTGAATTAGGTACGTTATTGTTGCTGAAATTGTTTTGTCCGTTTGTATCTGCGGAAGGGATCGATATATCATTTTTGTTGTTTCCAAAATATTCATTTACGTATTCTTCATTAGGTCTTGTGTTCAAATATTCATTTGGATAATTTTGGAACGGATTATTGGTTGGTTCAAATACGATATCTCTTCCATTATTAAAATCTCTGTTAGGATATCTGATATTATAATAATATTCATTAGGGTTGAAGTTTGGATAGTTAGGTCGTTGATCGTAATATTGACCATTTATACCTGGTCTGTTCTGATTTCTATCGGGTCCGAAGTTTAACACCGCTTGTAGTGTTCTGCGTGGATTTTCTAGAATATTCTGAACAGCACCGAATACATTGAAGCGACGATCTTCACGTTGAGGGAAAAATCCTACGATCGTAATTAAAATATGAACACACAAACATTTATTATTATTTCGAAAATCAGAACGTTTAATCGATTGTTAACTATATTATTTTACACTAGCTTTCGCCCGCGACTCCGTTCGCGTAGAATTAGAAATAACGAAAGTGAGTAGCCTATGTGTTCTTCCAGACTATCCTCTACATCTGTACCAAATTTCACCGAAATCCGTTCAGCCGTTTAGGCTACAAACTCTAACAAACATTAGTTAGTTAGGTATGCTATAGAGCAGTGATTCTCAACCACTGGCCCCAGCACTTTTGTGTGCCGCCAAATTTCAAAAGTGTGCCGCCAAATTTTGCATCTTTTTGTCATAAACTATCTATGCAGTGTGTTATAGTAAGTAAAAACTTTTATTAGGTGGAGGAAAATCATAGGAAGGGGAAATGTCCTCTTTATGTGCGTCTCTTTATTCGTCAACTAAGAGTAGGCAACGCATCTGCAATTGCGGATGTTTATGGGCAGCAGTCGCTTTCCATTTCGGTGGATTCAGGTAGCCGCTTGTTCGTTTGCCACCTTATATTATAAAAAAATCTTTTTCTCTGTGTGCCGACAAATTTTGAAATCGTTAAATATGTGCCGCAACAAAAAAAGGTTGAGAATCACTGCTATAGACTATTTAAATACTTAAAAAATTAAGTTCCACGCTTTTGTCGTTTAATAAAATACGTTTTTATGTTTCAAATAAACGAATACTTTATAAATTACTTCAATATAGTTAGGCTTGTTTTAATTCGTTACGTTCTACACCGATATCGTAGTTTACACAAAACCAGTAAAGTTACTTATCAATGACGTATTTTGGATTGAAAAAAGGACGTAACTTAGACATTTCAGTGTATAGATCGAAATAACTTGTTGCATAGAATTTTTTCCATATTTTTAATTATTCTTTTTTCTATAGTAACAACTAACGAGTGAGATATTATTGAATAAGTTGGAGGTTCTTTTTAATTTTTACGCTAAATTACATAAGGCTAGTCTTTTAGAGTAATCTGAATGTTTCTTTTTGGAAAATTAAGTAGAAATTAAGGTTTCAAGAGTTTTTTTATAATTAAACATAAGTTAATTCTTTTGTTGTACATTGTATGTTTTAGTTTGTTAAAGACATTGACCTACTGCTTTGAGCGAGTAATCAGGAAGTCAAAGGCGATACTTGATATCAAATGGCGAATTGTCGACAACAGTTTGTTAAAAAAAAATCGATTTAAAACTCGCAAAAACAAGAACTATGAAGAAGAATCGTTTAGCGATAATTCTGGATTTTATTACTAAGAGTCTATCAAAATTAAAAAAAACATTCATCTAACGATTTTTAATTTATTCTGTCTTTCTATGTTAGCATTTAAGCTTATATTTTAATAAAAATCCGATTCACTATGATCTAAAACAATCAATAACTATCCCTAGTCTTTAGACCATAGACTACAATACATTTTTATTTTTTATTTTATATCCTGTTACTGGACAACTACATCACAAAAATTAGTCCAGTCCATTTAATAACCTTGATTTGTCACTTCATCTTGTGGGAGGTATTTACATTTTAATTATATTAATAAATTCATAAATTAATAACATTAATTTATTTACACTCGTTGAATTAATCAAATGCAATACATTTCCTATTTCTGCCAACGCAAATATAATTCACAAGTTTTTGTCACAGAAGAACCTTATTTGTATTAATCAGATATCGATATATAGTATGAATTATTTTCATGTGCTTTAGTTTATGAATTAAGTATTAAAACTATATTTCGAATATTAAAAAAATAGATTATTTGTGATATTTTACGAAAAAAAACCAAACGACAAAATATTGATGATTTCCTGATTAAGTTTTTATTCGATGAATGATTATGTAAATTATGAATTTTAATGCGTTACAAGATTGAATTTAAATATATGAATTATATTAACATAATAAAGATAAGCCGAATAGCTCTTTTTTTTGACAATTTTTAAACGAATTATTTTTTCAAAAACTACGGAACAATAAACTACAGTTACAATATAACTTATTTTATTAACCTAACATAAATATTTAACAATTTTAGTTAAAATAGTAGTAAAACTTTTGCCGCCAAAACTGTTACGGCACAGATAAAATACATCTTTTCCCGCCTTTACTCACCAAACTGACATAACGCAAGCTGCGAACACAGTGCAACACACACGAGAACAAACACGTCTTTAGCCATTGCTAAAATAACACTACACTAACACGAATTAACTAAGACTGAAGGCTAAGGTGAGAAATAACGGCCGAAAGCCGCGCTCGCGTCCACCGGTCAAGTCGCCGCGATCTTGACCAACATATGATTATAAAGCTGCGTCCGAGGTGAATCGAAACGTCATTCGATACTACTGGCCGCATACGGTATTGCCTTATTGCGTTTTATTTTTATTTTTTTAATTACAGAAGTTACAAAAACAAAAGCTGCAATAATTTCGGCCACGATTATAATGTTTCGTTGTTAGTAACGCTTAATCTTTTTTAAATAACTTTTTTAACTCTAAAATTAAGTATTTACTGTTGATTAATATTTTTTTTATATAAGATTTGTAAAAAAAAATATAAAGAAAAAATAAAATAAAATCCAGTTAATAAAAATAGACTTGTATTTAATCTACTTTTACAACGTTCAGACAGACAAGAGTAATTTATTGTATGTAGTGATTTCTCACTAGTGAATAATTTCCATCCGGCTACCAGGGACGGACTTCCGAAAACTAATCGAGAATTAATTTACGGTATGTCATTGTCGCTTGCGAGTGTCATGGGATTTCCTGCGAGTGTTCGATTAATACCGAATACCACGTGTATGTAATTTATGTATATCATGTCATATAAATATTATAAATGCGAAAGTTACGATGGATGGATGTTTGTTAGCGTTTGTAGCCTAAACGGCTTAACGGATCCCCATGAAATTTGGGACAGGTTTAGAGCATAGTCTGGAAGAACACATAGGCCACTTTTTATCCCAGGAATAGTTACAGTTCCCGTGGGATTCATTAATTTAGTTTTTTAATGTTTACTCGATAAACCTGCAACGGTTCAACATATCTTATTGAAATTTGGCACAGATATAAAACAAAGTCAGGAGTACACATGGGACAACGTTCAGCCCCGAGAAGTGTCCGGTTCTCGAGGGATACGTAGCTTTTTGTTATTTAGAAAGTTCGTATGTTTTCTAATACCACGCGGACGAACTCGCGGGCAACAGCTAGTTAAACATAAATTAGACATGAAATGAAATACAGACGTAATAAAAAAGTTTTTAACAATACAATTTAGTTGGATTTTTAAATTCATAGTTTTGTAAACATAAGATGCAATAAACATTGCGCAAAAAAAATAAGATTAATGCAATAAGAAAACTAGCATTTTTTTTTACTTAATTTAGTAGCATTAAAAGAAAACTGTAACTCTTTTGGGGCTCTTTTCCCGCCACAAAGAATTAAAAGATCATAGATTATAAATAGTAACAAAGTGTGGAATTAAAAAAAAACTGGTTCATAGTATTTTTTTCACGACAATGCTTCAATTAATAAATAATAAATAATGTAGATATTGATACTTTGGTCTGATTATAATTGATGTCTTAATCACAGCTGAATTAATTAAAAATATGTAACTTACCTACTTGGGAATTCACTTCCTATTTATGCGTACAATGGAACAATTATGTTCACTATACTACGTTATTAAGAAAATCGTATCGTGTTGACTGAACCATTATAAAACTACTAGCTGTTCCCGTGCGGCTTCATCCGTATAAAATTATGAAAATGTTATTTTATTGTTTACAATTATCAAATTATCAATTGCAAATTTCACATGACAAACCTTAGCAATTTTGCTTCCTTGATGTTGGCAGCAACTTATGGTCTCTTTCCCACATTAGCGTTTTTATCCAAAACATTTACTCCCAAAGTTTAATTGCGTAAAAATATATAGCCTAAAGCGTGACGTAAGTGTAGGGCTTTTAATTAAAAAAGAATTATTAAAAAATGTGCTGTAATTGCTGACATCTTAGGCAACAAAGAAGAGCGTGTTTACGCTTTATTATAATAGTATAGAAGTATAGATTGGCATAATGTTATGCAATTGGTGGATGCGTTATTCCGCGTATTAAGTTCAAACGACTAAATGCTTTTTTTAGAATTAGGCTAATAAACACGCTTTGGTAAATTTGACAGTCGTCTAATTGTACCTTATCATCGGGGAATCGTAGTAGTTAAGTTATAACATAACGATATATTTATTAATATACTAGCTTTCGCACGCGACTCCCTCCGTAGAATTAAATAAAAAATATTTAGCCTGTGTGTTCTTCCAGAGTATCCTCCACATCTGTACCAAATGTCAACGAAGTCTTTTTTTTTATAATAAAGGGGGCAAACGAGCGGCGAGAACATCGAGGTGGTCAGCGACGCCCATGGACATCAGAGGAACTACAGATGCGTTACCGGCCTTTGAGGAAATGATAGGCTCGCTTCTTGAAGGACCCTTAGTCGTATTGGTTTGGAAATACCGCCGAGGACAGACCGTTCCACAACAAGAATGTGCGGGGCAGAAAGTCTGTCAGTTCAGTCGTTTGGGCTACAAACTCTAACAAACATTTATCCATCTGAACTTTTGTATTAGTAAGAAGAAAGATAAGATTTGTTTTGTCAAAAATCTCCTCAGACTTCTTAAATAATTAAATAATTGAAAGTAGTGCTTTAAGGCGGGGTTATATCACAATGTAGGTCAATGCCCGGGTATAAGGATGTATTGAGTCACTTAGAATGGGCACTCAATGATACGTTAAGTTGAAATGATAGTACCATTCTATGTCCTTACAATTTATTGAATATCTGTGGCTCGTTACTTACTCTTCAAGGAAAAATTAATAATTATATCGCAATCTGCATGTATTCTTAATTTAAATCCTTTCGGCTGTACTGGTATCTAATTAAATTTAACTTAGTGGGGTAGGTAGAGACGAAAGACTTACGCGGACCTGACTGCTTCCTTTTACATTCATACATCTACGAAAACATGCAAATCGTTTTCATGTGCTCTTGATATTCAGCTATCCGAAATATTTCTACTGGGCTCCTATCACAAGTATATGATATTTTGCATATATTTTTTTTTAAATAATTGCATAGTAAATTTATTGCGATATCCTTCCCAAGGCTGTTTTCACATCCTGTTATATTATCCGCTTCTAAGTCGAGTAATTAAAATTATGATTAATTAATCTAAACATTGTGTAGAACCTTCGTAGAACGAGTGTGTAATATTGAATATGATTATAAACAGGACAGGAAAGTGGTAGCAAGGCGCCTGACGAATAAGGTGCGTTTTCACTGTCTCATTTATCTAACGCCTAGTCCAGTGCTTCAAATCCTCAAAATAAGACCACTATTATATATAAACATATTATATAAACGAGCTGTTCCCGTGCGGCTTCATCCGCAAGAAAATATTAAAACTTTATTTTATTGTTTACATTTGTCAAATTCTCAAATATGACAATTACCGTTATCATAATAACTTTGCTTCCTTAATGTTGGCAGCTTGTAGTTTATGGTCTCTTTCCCGCATGAAGGTCCTTTCAATGTATTTAGCCCTTATGTTTAATAGCGTGAAAAGTGCCTAAAGCGTGTCGTAGGCTTTTTATTAAACAAAGGATTGTTCAAAAATATGCTGTGTTTGCTGACATCTTACGCCACGAAGTAGTGTGTGTACGCTTTATTATGGTACTAGCTGTTCCCGTGCGGCTTCATCCGCATAAAATAATGAAAATTTTATTTTATTCTTTACATTTGTCTGATTGTCAATAGAAAATGTCAAAATGACATGACATGATAAACCTTAGCAATATTTCTTTAGTGATGTTGGCAGTAACTTATGGTCTCTTTCTTACATTAGTGTTTTTATCCAAAATATTTACCCCATAAGTTTAATTGCGTGAAAATACATAGCCTGAAGCGTGATGTAAGTAAGGGCTTTTTATTAAACACAGGATTATTCAAAAATATGCTGCTGACATTTTACGCCACGAAGTAGTTACGCTTTATTATAATAGTTTAGAAGTAAAGATAAAATATCTACTTACATCGCATCTTCTGTGATCTTCTCGACCCTCTTGCTGGTTTCCGAATAACGATTTTATACTTTTGTTTAACATTAGTGACATGGTTCTGAGCGTATTTGTATTCAGGGTTTGAGCTGGCGTTAACCACATGCATACTTTTATAAACATATCCGGGTGTATGCTCATACCCGGGATATCCAGGATATCCGTGACTGTGTTCAGCATAACCGGGTGACGGATAATGTCCGGGATTACACGGTTTTATGTAATCATCTGAATATTTTCTTCCGTAGCTGTATTGTGTGTGGCAGCTGTTGAAGAGAGTTTGTATCAACGCGTCGTATGCTTCGTAATATTCTGGAGGATGAGTTGGGCTTGGAGGTTTGTATATAAAGGGTGTTCTGAGACATTTGTTAGCGTTCTGTGCGAGTATCAATAGTACGGGAAATGATTGTATAACACTACAGAGTGTTTTACCACTGACTGTCATCGCGGATAGATTTTAATGTCAAATGATGAAAAATTATGTATGCTACAGTTCTGTTATGAAACTAGGTCATCTCTACCATCAGTGTTTGGTAATGATTGTTGTAATTTTAGAATCAAAAGGCAATTGAGATAGGACTGTCAATTACTAGATTTTATCAATCACTAGCCGTTGCTCGCGATTTCGTCCCCGTAAAAAAAAATAATAAAAGACATAGCTTATGTTGCTCACAGATAAATTACCTTTCTAATGGTGAAAGATTTTTTAAAATAGGCTGAGTAGTTTTTGAGTTATTTGAATACATACAAAAATGCAATTCTTTCCTCTTTATAACATTAGTATACCTAGGTCTATATATATACTTGTTAGATTACATTTTACCCGTCCTGTAGTTAATATAGGTTATAGTGTTACCCACAGGATTATGTTTTTTTTTAAATATTAACTAATATATTATTGTTTGTTTACTAAAATGTCTTAGTTGTCTAAGTAGTGATAAAACAATTTAATTTTAAGAAGAAATAGAATTCGTCGAAAAGCGTACAGTGCGACGAAACAGTCTGGCACAGTGAGATATACGTTGTTATCAATTAGTTCTTTCAGAAAACATGTAAAATATGCATAGAAGATGACAGGGGAGACAAGGCATTACAAAAGCGTCAGTACGACAGGGCTGCGTTAATAAGCTATATAGAATTGCTTTCGCCCGCGACTTCTTTCGCGTGTAATTAAAAAAACAAAAGAGAGTAGCCTATGTCTTTCCAGACTATCTTCTACATTATAATTTCATCGAGATCCATTCATCCGTTTAGGCTACTAACTCTAACAAAAAACCATTTATCTAAACTTTCGCATTTATAATATTAGGAATTTATCATGCCTATCGAGTCTGACAAGTTTGTCATACTCGTATAATGTAGTGAATCAGATATTATATACGTATACTAGGAGGTTATTTTTGATTACTTTACACATATAAATAAGTGAGAAAATCCTCTGAGTCTAGTTAACATTAGAATTTCCCTTGAGTGTTACAATTATTATTCAGTTAGGATCGCGTTGAGTCATGACTTTGATTCCGGTTTCAACGAAATTCAATGTCATTTGATCTCAATGAATGTAGAGGTTAGTTTTAGAAACGTGATTTTGTGGTATTATATAGTTTTAAACTTAAAAAACGACGCTAATAAGATAAATAAAATTTCTAACGTAAATCCTTGGCTAGATGAAGTTAGGATTTGGGGTATTACAATAAGACAACTAACATCCTTAAAGGCAACACATCTGCAGTTCACCTACTATTAGACAACCCGTTGTCTGTTTTCCTCCTAAAAAATAAATGTTTCTAACGCCTTATCCGCTAGACTAGTAATTTAGTCGAGTACCGAGTAATTTACTAATTAAAAGTGCATAACAACGATTTAGTTAAGCAGATTAGAAACCATTTCGTCGAGTCAATTTTTTTTTTCGGCGAGTAACACTTGCGTCACAAAAGCATGCGCACACCTTTGACTAAACTATCGCAGAACTGTTTAGTCTCGCTTTGATTCCTATGAGCTTATATGGAGGTGCGTTCACTCTATTTTAGTTGTGTAACTAAACAGTTGAATTGGCTGCGAAACAATCCACAATCGCACAACAGTTGTGCGAAAAGTCAAAGGTCTGCGCCCGCTTACTAAAAAAGTACGAACCTCTAGTTTTAGTAGAGTTTATTAGTAGATAAGGCTGATCTTTAACTACACTCATTTGTTTTCAGCATCCAATCCGATAATAATAACGAAGTAACGGCTCCCCCCGAGGCTCCTGAGGGAGGCTTCGAGCTTCGTTACTCATAAACGAGGTTTAGGCTAAGCGCCATCTGCGCTCGGCCACCTCAAGCCCGGTGAATCTGTAAATGCCTCTTCAAGGTAAACAGTGGCCATTCAGTCATAAAAAAATATATAACTACGACAATTGGGAAGTAGAGTAATTTAGCTTCTAAATTCAGTCCAGTTCGAATAAGGTTTAATGTCTTTATGTAGGTATTCTATACCCGGATATTGTTTCAAATATTGTCAATACCATTATATCCTTGTTAATATACTCGCCTACGTGAGTTCGAGAACGTTGCAACTTGTGATATACGACCATAGAGTATGCTCGCTATCAGACGTGCTTTGCGTTTGTAATCGCAGGGTATTTCTTGGAGACAAATCATTGGTATTTTTTCCTAATATCTTATCAACCCTACCTAAATCTATTTTTAACAAAAAATATGAGGATACTAGTTTTCGCCCGCGACTTAATAAAAACTAAAGTGAACAGCCTATGTGTTCTTCCAGACTATCCTCTATATTTACACCAATTTTAGTCCAAATACATTTAGCCGTTAAGGCTACAAACTCTAACAAACATCCATACATCTAAACTTTCGCATTTATATTAGTATGATTAGTACGATAACTATAAATGTATCTTGGTAAAAACCAACGTTTTTATAATTTAAAAGCTATATGGACAGAGCAATGCCGCAACGCGCTTTTTTAATCTGCTTGCAATGTCATAAGACTAAATTTTTTCATACGCAATGGGAAAAAAATGGCTTGTCTTATTTAGAGAAGGTCTATGGGTGTTTGTTTAGAATTTGTGACTAGCTATTAAATAATTTTCAGAGTAAACATAAATTTACTAGTGTTTAAGTTGGGAACGGGGAATTTTTGAGATAAAATAATAATAAATACTAACGATAACAAACAAAATGGCTAAAGGTTATCTAATTGCGAATAACATTTTGATAAGTATTCAATTGTTATTTTTCAATCTGTAGAATAAATGTGACAGTTTGAATTTATGTGCAAAATTCTAGCTATACGGATATGTCTAGTAGGAGATGATTCTATATTATTTTTTACGATTGTTTCAAGCCCTCAATTCTGTCAGTATTAAAGTGACCTGAAGAATTGAACTGATCAATTAAAACTGTGCAAGTTTAAACTTTACTGTACAGTTCAACTAATCCCGAGAGCCGTCGAAGGAGGGTCGAGGGAGGCCAAAGCTCCGATGAATAGATGGCATAAGTCGATATGCGAAAACCGTTGGCATAGAAAACTGGAGGACCACGGCCAGAGATAGGCCGAAATGGGTCAAGCCAAGGCCCACAGAGGGCTGTAGAGCTATAAATGAAGAAAAAGTACAGTTCACCTGATAGCTTTAGCGGGCTTTATTTGCCGAAGTCTTATTTACAGCGTGTTCAAACATACAACAAAAGTACACTGTTATCTTTGCTGACAGTTATGTTAACTAAAAAATATAGTTGAATGTCCTGCTTCGTAAGTAAAAAGTGTTTAAACCATCAGAGCATGACAGTTTACCTTTTAAAAGTATGCGTCATAAACTCATTCTGATACACCTCGAATTGGATTCGTGATTGAAACATGACAAGAATTATCGGTTGAATATATAAAATATTAACATTTGCTCGCGACTTCGTCTCCGTAAATTGAGAAATAAATAAAAATAGGTATAACCTATGTTACTCAGCGAAAACGTAGCTTTTTAATGGTGAATTTTTAAAATCGGTCCAGTAGTTTTTGAATTATTTCAATATATACAAAAATACAAATTGTTCCTCTTTATAATCAGTATAGATATAATCTTTATAATCAGTATAGATATGATAGACTAGCTGTTGCTTGCGATTTCGTCCTCGTGAAATTAGAAAAATAATGCCTATGTTACTCAGAGATAACGTAGCTTTTTAATAATGGAAGATTTTTTCAAATCAGCCCAGTAGTTTTTGAGTTATTTCATTACAATATAAAATTACAAATCTTTCCTCTTTATAATAATCAGTATTGATAAGCTACTAAAATATAATGCTAGTTATACCAATTATGTAGTTCACTTTTTAACTATTTTTCGAATTTATGCAAGAAATGTTAATTATGGACCAATATGTAGAATCCGCGTGACGTCATACAAATGGCGGCAATCGTGAAGGCCGCAATGAAATCTGACGAATTATTAAACAATTTTAATTATGTCCCAGAGATGAATGACATCGTTTACAGCAAACGGAACAACACATTCATTTCATATACAGATTTCGTAATATATACTATTCGATCAAGTATATTACATTTATTTTTATCCTGAGTTAAGTTACAAAAGCTTGATTATTAACAAAACGTTATAGTTATTCTTTAACTGAAATAATTAGGCCATGTTACGATGTTTTAACATTCAAACTTATCTCATATTTAAATTTTATATTTTACTAGCTGTTGCTTGCTACTTTGTCCGCGTGAAATTGAAAAATAATAAAAATATAGCCTTTTTTAGTCACAGATAAATTACCTTTCTCATGGTAAAAGAATTTTTGATATCGGCCCAGTATTACGTGAATCTAATACATGGGGAAATACAAAAATACAAATCTTTACTTTTTATAATATTAGTAAAGACTGGCTTTCGCCCGTGACTCGGTTTGCGTTGAATTAAAAAAAAGTAATTCTTCCAGTTTATGCTCTACATCTACGCCTTTCATCGAGATCCGTTTAGCAGTTTATGATACAAACAAACAAGCATAGATCCAAACTTTCGCATTAAATATGTTTTGGGAACCTTTATCTTAATCAGTAGAGGAAATTGTGCAGTTTATCTTTGGTTAAATTTCTTAGCTTTTGCGGTGTCAGTTATAATCAATTATTGATTTTACTTATCGTTTCTTAACAAGCGATGACCCTATACTAGTATATGATTCAAAACAAATAACTAATAGTTAGCGATAGTTCTTTGAAAGTTGCCGCAACTTTAGTTGTGACTCAGTCTTTTGGAATTAACGAGAATGCGCAAATTGTGGGTTGATTTGTTTAGTTTTTTTAGTGCAAATCAAATACTCACAATCGTCGGCGGCTTAGTGGTTTTTAGTTTTAGTTTTTAGTTTTTTCGCTTTTAAATTTGTTGTATAATAATGCTTATAAACCATATAAAGTTTTTTTTAGCACCACAGTAAGTTTAATAATAAGTGTAATTGATTGATGTCTAAATATAAGTAACAGAATTCAAGTATCTATTGAATAAAATAACGATTTAATCATTACCAGCTCATTATACGTCCCCACTGAGGGGCTTGGAGTACCCTAAGTAAGAGTGACTAGGCCATAGTCAACCACGCTGGCCGAATGCGGGATGACTTCGCGCAAATCTTTGAATTTCTTTGCCGATATGTGCAGGTATCACGATGTTTTCCTTCACCGTAAGAACGTCGGGTAAATTATGTTATACATGGCGAGATCTTTTTTACGAACTCAAGACCTGCACAAGTAAAGTGCTTAAACCACTGAGCCACTCACGCTCGAAAATAATGATTTACAAAAGGTTATTTCAAAGCTAACATTGTATGAAATACTTGATCTATTTAAGCGCTAGGAAGTGGCGTACTTCCGTTTATAATGTCATTGTTAAAGGCAATACATATGTCACAATCTGTCGATACATATTTTCTTATAACTGTTCCTATTTAGGATTTAAAACAGTAGTAGATTTATACCATAATAGCTCGAAACCATGCGTAACGGAACTAAAGAGAATTGTAAATTTTATTTCAAAGTTGGTATGCATTTTTTTATTTAAAGTGACAAATAAGCTACCATATACTCGTAGGTGGTAGAAGAGGGGACGTACGTAGCAATTTTTACATTCCCTCTCTTGTCTAATTCACTTCCACTTTTCATTCTTAATTTATAAGAATTTTATAGGTTATTCTAGCAAACTTTTTAGACGCTTAATAAATTACAGCTCGCTCTATTTTCCATATTCTCTATATCTTGTCATTCGCTTGCAGTTCGCTTTAGTAGTATTGTACCTTTAGTTAGATATTATATATTATATTATGAGTCTGTCAATGTGGTCAGCGAGCGACCTCAGTCGTAGTTAAGAAATCATAACGCGAGATTCCATTGCGTTAACACTTGTGTTGAAACAATCGCTGTCTCTATTTTTTTAATAAGAATAGAAGAGACAACAGTCGTATGCGGTACAAGTATACGATGTATTCGACAGGTTTTTGTTGGAAATCCATATTGACATGCTTCTAATACTAACACTACTGTATTGTTTGATGTTACTCATATACACGTAAAAACTTGTGACTATATTAGACACAAGTTTTAACAGTGGTAGTGCCAGCTTTAACATCTTAGCACGAATGGGCCGGCACGCCCGGTGTAATACCACGACCACATAGAAGACAGGCGTGAAATGGAAGCAATTCCGTGTTTCGTCTGATGAGTGTGGTGCCGGAGGCCTAATTTAAGTCCCTTTCTCTTTACCACCCTTTTCTTACAAAAGGTTGGGAAGAGGAAGTGGATTTAACGGTGGAGGAGGTGCATAGGAAGGGGAAATATCCTCTCTATGTGCATCTCCTCCTCCGTCGTATAAGGGTAGGCAACGCATCTGCAATTGCGGATGTCTATGGGCAGCGGTCGCTTCGTCATTTTGGCGGTTTCAGGTGGCCGCTTGCTCGTTTGCGGCCTTATGTTATAAAAAAAAAAAGATAGTTAGTCATGGTCAGTCACGGCGTAGAGAGAATCGAAGATATATAAAAAGTACTCCTATACAGTAAGAGCATGCACACTCTTTTGACTAAAATATCGCACAACTGTTTAGTCTCGCTTTGATTCCTGTGAGCTTATATAGAGGTGCGCAAATTACTCGATTTTAGATATAAACGGTTGAATTGAATTGAAGCTACGACACAATCGACAATCACACAACAATTGTGCGATAGTTTAGTCAAAGATAGAAGACTCTTAGGCTTTAATTTTCCCTATAGATTCACATAACTCAATAACTACTTATCAGTTTTTATTAAGCATTCCCGTTGGAATAAGAATATATGACTTCTACTAGCCGTGCCAATTTGCTTGCCGACCCTAATTGTAATGGAAAATTTCTTCGTTTATTCTTTAGTTTTTTTTTTATCTGTGCCAAAGATTTTGCTTTAAATATTAACATTATCATATTACCCCTTCTTCAAATAGGAAAATACGTAGTGTGACGTTAAATAAACCAAAGCGGAGCAGAAAGATTTAAATTCTATATTTTTCCTTCCGCAAACAGGGTATTAAGAGCATCTTCGGCTCAGTGGTTTAAGCATTTGACTTGTAATTTTTAAGTCTTAGGTTCAAATCATGCCATGTACCAGTGTTTTAGAATTTTCATATTTACATAATTTACCCGACGTTCTTATGGTGAAGGAAAACATCGTGATGTCTGCACATATCGGCGAAGAAATTCAAAGATATGTGTGAAGTCAACCCGCAGTACAGCGTGGTTGACTATGGCCTAGTCACCCTAACTTAGGGTAGGCTGCGAGCTCTTCGTTGCGGACGTATAGTGAGCTGGTGATAATGAAACAGGATAATAAAACAATAATAAAGTATAAACAATTAATATTTTATTATACCTAAATACTCAAGCGACCAGCGGCGCTGGATTGTTAAATGTTGACATATATTTTATTTACATTTACACACAGTATATCGTTTAGTTTCCATTATCAAATAACATGTATAAAATTACAGACCTCCTTATCGGTTTATTTGAAAAAGTTGAAACAGGATGTTTTAATCGAATTTTGTCGCATCAATTTACAGTTAGGGCACTTGACGGTATTCAATGTTGGTTTTAGCAATACAAGTGCTTTGGACGAGGTTTCTATGACGCCCTTTTGTATTATGTTGGGTTTAACAGGGTTACGTGACATGCAATTTGTACATCTACTTTTTTCTTACACATCATAAGCAGTGTCCTATTGTTTATTATTCCGTGTCGTTTTCTTGAAAACGATTGTAACTGTGGTGGACCGACAAATTCCTTGATAGTACAAAGACATTATCTCTCTTTTAAAAGACAATGAAGGATGGGGTATTGTAATTGTTATACTAACAGTTAAAAAACCTATTTATGACACATTTATTGTACATGTTTTTGGTCTTTTTAGAGCGCCCGCTCACCCATAAATAGATTATCGCAGAACTGTTTAGACTCACTTTGATTACTGTGAGCTTATATGGTTATTACTTGGTTATTAGTTGTGCTACTAAACAGTTGAATGGGCTGTGAAACAATCGACAATCGTCAGACGCACAACAGTTGTGCGACAGTTTAGTCACTTATCTTTCTGTTCTAACGAAAAGGCAATAAGTTTTGACAAAAAGTGTTGGGTTTTTAGCCAAGTCAAAGTTTTTATTTAAAAAATGCAAAAGTAAAATATTGTCGGTATTTGTACAAATTCTTGAAATTAAATACTTTTCTTAAATTATAAATAAATACACTTATAATAAAATATGACTAAAATAAAGCGACCAAATTTTCAATTAATTTACTTATTTTATTTGTATTAGTTTAAATAATTTTTTAAGAATAAAATTGCGTAAATTGCATGTTGCATGAAGAAAGCATATACTAGTAAAGTGTGAAGTATTAGCTGTCGCCCGCGACTCCGTCCGCGTGGAATAATAAAAAACAAAAGTAGCCTATGTGGTCTTTCAGACTATCCTCTACATCTATACCAAATTTCATCTTAATCCATTCAGCCGTTTAGGCTAAAAATCAAACAAAAAAAATAGGACCAACCTGTAGGCATTACCTTTCGGATAAAAAAAGAATTATCAAAATCGGTCCACTAGTGGCGGAGTTATGCCGTAACACATAAAAAAAAACATACGGAGGAATTGAGTACCTCCGTCTTTTGGGAAATCGGTCAACAAACGTACAAACATCCATCCATCCATCCATCCATCTAAACTGTCACATTTATAACATTAGTATGATTTATAAATATTTGCTATGAAAATAATAACTATTTGAAAACGGTTCAATTGTATTCAAGAAAAATAAGGAAATTAATTGAAAAGTCCCTGTGATGTCACAACTAAAACTAATATAATGACTAAAAGGCATATTATGGCTTTAGCTTAAAGCTAAATTAAGTATAATTATATTTACAACTTATATAGTTATTTGGTGGAATAATTTTCACGCCATCTTTTTATAAGGGTTCCTTCAAACAGACCGGAGTGGAGAATCCAAGATTTATAGTGCAAATGAAATTCAACCTTATGCTATTCACATAAGGTTTAATTTTACTTTTACTTAGTCTCAATAAAATAACGTGCATATAAAATTGAACCTTATCTTAATAGTATAAAACTCAATTTCATTCGCTATAAAACGGTCTGTGTGAAGGAATCTTGATTGTAATAAATAAATCGATTAAACAAACTGTGTTAAGAATTATTTATATATATGTTTTATTTACAATAGATTTTATGTCTAGATGCACTTTTCCTTATGGAGTATAGGCGTATGAATACATATCTATCAAGCGTCTTTTGTAGGATTTTTTGCATCGATCTGTATAAACGGACAGGTGATTGTTTGGAAATACAGCTTTTTCAACATTCCCACTTGGACGCTTTTGTTAATAACGGTTAACCAACCGTAACCATCAGCGCTAAATTGACAGAAATAAAATACCGCAGTATAGCCTATCCATTTATAGAGGTCAGTGGTTATGTGACATTTTTTAGTTATGAGAAGATATGCAATTGAAATTAATCACAAATTAATATATAGTTGGAATGTGATAATCTTGTTTTTAGTCAAAAGACTAAAATATCGCACAACAGTTTAGTCAAAGGTGTGCTCTCTTAGAGTTTAGATACAGTATGTGTCAGTTTGAGTGGTTCCGTGTGGGGTGCTGTGCGTGGGGCGTGTGTGGTGCGTGGGGTGCGTGGGGCGCGTGGGGCGTGTGCGGGGCGTGCAGCGCGGGGTTCGCCACCGCTATAATGCTGTCGCCGCGAGACGCCACCACTTGCGGACGGGATTCTTCTGTCTCCTGTTTAATAAAAAAATAATAATTATGGATTTATACATGAGTTTTATGACCTAGCGGGTTTAATTAAGTTTATTAAAATTTAAACTGTTATTTCTTTCTTATCTGGCTGTGGATGGACCTAGCGCTATTTTAGAGCGGGAGCACACCTGTTGACATTAGAATTTTAAAAGCCTTTTTTATGGTATTTTTGTATTAGTTTAATATAATTATTTTTGTTAAGTATAACTACTAATTTCTACCGAGGTACATGTAAAAACAGTTGGTAGTTTTTAAGGAAAAAAAATAAAGCGAAATTTGAGGGTGGTCGGCATATAACTAGTACGTCGACCGGCGAACGAACTGTGCGCACCCGTTGTTTGTGAAACCCAGTGTTTTATTTCGTGTCCTCATCGCCGCATCCCTTATAACACCTTTGACTAAAGTTTCAATTCAACTGGCGAGACTAAACTGCGATAGTTAGGTGTGAGGACGTTCTTAGTTTTTTTATTCTCCCACCGGGCCGGAGAAGTTTATCGAACTATACATTGATGTTATTACCGGTGGCGGAGTGCTGGCGCTGGAGTAGGAGCACCTGGAGTCCGCGTCGTCACTCTCCGTCTTCATGCCCCACCAGCTGCAACATGTACAACAACATGTATAACAACATGTATTACAACATGTATAACAACATGTATAACAACATGTATCGAAATATGTATTACAACATTAGTACAATTGACAATGGTAATGCCCTTAACAGTGTTGGCTAACTCATGCTAAGTCCGAAGTCATCTTCAGTATACATGATTCTTCGACAAAGGTTCATAACGGCTCTCGGCAATATTACACTTATACAGGAGGTTTATTTTAGTGCTCTTTTTCCACCATTCTCAAACAGAGAAAATATTGGATTTAGATTTCGCGGGAGATGAGACGCATAGGTAAGGAAACTATCCTATTGTGCATATAAATGCGGATTAAATTTTTATTTACTAATATGACAAGGAAAAGGGGAATTGAATTCCAGATATGGAAAGTGTAGGAGAGGTGACCTACCTATGATTAGAAGTACCTCTGCCCGCGTCAGGGCTCGCTCGAACTCCGTTATCATCTCCATCCTGGAAAGTATTAGTATTGTTATAATAAAAAAAATACTCAATACTATTATTTCAACGCAGTCACTTATTTTCACTAAAAACTCAGACGCAAACGTGAGTAGCAAATGTGGCGGTGCTGCGACACTACGCTACCAATACAGTCGAACCCAATAACCAATATTTATTTCAGATATAATGACGTAATAAAAGAATTAAAAAGGTCCTTTTTCATTTTATTAGATTTTTGATTACTAACAGTCTAATACTGAAACGGGTCGCTGCGCCAACGCAGTAAGTAAGTAATACAGAAACACTTAATGTAACGGCGTCTTTTTTTATATAACATAAGATGGCAAACGAGCAAGCGGCCACCTAAATCCGCCAAAATGGCGAAGCGACCGCTGCCCATAGACATCCGCAATTGCAGATGCGTTGCCTACCCGTGTCCGTCAGAGGAGACGGACAAAGAGGATATTTCCCTTTCCTATGCTTCTCCTCCACCGTCAAATCCACTTCCCCTTCCCAACCCCTCCTTAAAAGAAAAGGGTAGTAAAGAGAAAGGGTTAAATTAGGCCTCCGGCACCACTTCAATGATAAAGCCACACTTAACTCCAAATTTCATTAAAACTGTCATTTGACACATTATAAGCGGCGCTTACGAAGTGAATTTAAATGAAGTAAAGTGAAAAGTTTATTATTCGTTTCAGTAATCTACCGTTTGATGAATTAAAGAAACAAATTGGATATATCAAAAGCAATGGTTTGATTCGAGATATTTTTGTTAGGTTAATGATAAAATTTAACAATACATAAATTATTATTTCATAGAAACATGCATAAAGTAACAGAAAAGAACTTACCGCACATGCGACAGCCTAAAGAAAAGTAATCAAAAATGCAAAAGAATAGATTTAAGCGTTAGTGTACATGCTTACCTTTACAATAAATATTGTAATCTATTTAAATAAATAGATTCAAATACTATTTACCTAATCTAAAAATCTATTGATTTTAAATACATATTTACAAGAAACAAGCATATTTAGCACCAATATTCTGTTTTATTATGCAAATAAAAATCAAATTAGAATTTAATCTTCCTAGATTTATTCTAGACTCTTATTAGAATGTTTATTTAATATTCTAGTCTCTTAGTTATAAAGAAATTCTAACAAGACTCATTAGAAATATTTTTAAAATAAATGAATTATTTCCAATAGTTAAGAGAAGTCTTTTTAAACTTTTTTAACGGCTTGTAAAAGTTAGGTTATGTTTCAAATTGTTAAAATAATTAGGTTAGATTTAGTATTGCTACAAGAGACATCCAGACTAGGCTAGATTCTGTTAGTTAATGTTAGGTTCTAACTAATAATCTATAGACTAATCAGTTAGGTCTACATGTGTGACTGGCGCAACCTGCCGCGGTCGTTTACTTGGTGTCTCCTCCTCATCCCTATCTCTCTCCTCTGCAGTTGTTGGCGGGAGACTGGAAAGATAAAATAAGTTTATGTTAAAAAGCTGCTTTAATTGAATACTTTTAACCGAACAGTGTGGTGTTTTTAATGGTTTCTCAATATTATCATCGCCCTGGTCTTTTTCTTTCCGTTAGGAAAGACGTAATAGGTTTTATATTGTAAATGTAAAAAAAATATCTTTGTACGATCGATCGATCCTAGTATCACATCATACTGACCCATGCTTGGAGTAGTGCAGGCCAGCTCGCCGCACCAGCTGTCTTGCCAGCGGGAACAGCTCGTCCCGCCGCGTGAGCAGCGCTGGCACGCACCGGCACAACTGGGCCGCCGCCTCGTTCACCATCACCTGCATATACAGACATTTGGACTTAAAAACTTGGACTTAAATGTTTACCTTAAATTTTAGAAAGACTAGCCGGTTTTATTACCTCATGCAATGTCAACGGTTTTTCCGGCTTCCGTTTGCAATCGAATCTGCCGTATATCGCCGCGTACTTTCTGATCTCCTCCATTCTACGAGGGTCCGTCTCCGGCATCATCATAACTAACTCCAGGTCTTTACACATCTTCTTTTTAGTGTTCTGAGGTTTTGGTTCTAATTGGGGTAAGTGTTTACTTAATTTCTCCGCCGCAGCCGCTAACTTCTGTACATGAATGTCTAAAAGGACTGGAGTTAATTGGACAGGTGAAGTAACTGAGCTTGGACTGGACCCTGATGAAGCTGGGGGGCAGGCGCTCTGAGGGGAGAAAGATCTTGCGGTTGTGGTGATTGGAGCGGCGGCAGGAGACGAGGGAAGGACTATCTTAGTGAATGTAGCTTGACTATGTACAGGACTGACGTTAGGAGCTGATGTGGTGGAACCACAACTGTTGTCAGGCGCGCCAGGGGATGGACTGTACATTGGTCTACTACTTTCAGGAGACGCGACAGTCCTAGGAAGGACATTAGGTATAGAAGGGGGTATACTTAAAAGTCTTTGGTTGCATTGGATGAAAGGGTTCTCTGTACAAATGTTGGGGACGATGGGAATCTGGAAGAGGGAGGGGTTGTTAACCCACTCCTGTAGTGCTTTCTGCAGTCGCCGCACGTGTAGTGGTTTGGACGCCATGCCGACAAGCGCCATTATTTCTAGAAACTCCTCTTCTCCTGCGTCACATAATTGTTGGACGTCGTCACCTCCTGGAAAAAAATAGGTCTATTGATAAACTTTTGCGAATAAATGCATAGTAATAAAAGAAATACTCTTAACACTACGCGTACAATTATGAGAAAACTCAATTCACTTTCCTAATGAGAACGTCTACAATTTCTTAATTCGCAAAACCAAAAAAAAACTTAAAGAATTGATTGTCATTAATATGCAAAAGTATCTCATAGTGCGAGTTCATTCCGAGGTTATTGTTCCTACCGCTAGCGTGTGATTCACCAAAAAACTTCGGTTCACACTCCATTTTAATTTAGACTAGAATATGCAAATGTCTTACGTGACCACGTTACGAAGGGGCTAAGAAAAAAAAACAAAAGAGCTAAAGCCGGCCAAACCCTTTCACGGACCGGATAATTGCCAGTTAAAAAAGTAAGAAATTAAAAAAAAGAAATTTGCATGGGACGTCTGCGATGTTTTTTCGCGTATGGTAATGTATTTTTTGATTTCTTAGTTCGGGAATGATGAGAAAATGTTTTTTTCACTGTTCCTATGTTGTGTTAGTAATGATTTTCTTAGAGTCATTTATAATACATGAAGAGTTTTAGTTAGATTTGTTAAGCAAAGAATTTTTAAATTTGACGATAGATATGAGAGTACAGAAAATACGTATGCGTTTTAAAAACACAAACTTTTATTTCAAACGCGTTTTTTTTAATAACCTTTAACTACACAATTTTTCAAAAAATGTATATACAAGTTTAAAGAAATATTGCACACACTTCACACCTGTTGCAAGAATATGCGCTTTGTAAATAAATACCACAAAAGTTAATGGAATTTGCGACTGCATTCTTCAATATGAAAAGGTGTGCAAACGAATTGTGCTAGTATCGACGCATCTGATCATTTCATGTTATCAGGTATTTCAACCTAGCTGTTGCTCGCGATTTCGCCTGCGTGAAATTAAAAAATATAGCATTTTTTGCTCGCAGATAAATTGGTTAAATGTTGCCAGTAAAATGTTGGCAGTACAATATTAGTAGTTTATTATTATATTATCTGTGCTGATTATATTATGAAATTCAATTAGAATTTATTACAATTAGACAAATAACAATCTGGCAACATTAAAATCATTGACTTTACATTAGTGCATAAGAAACTGTATTCTGTTTTTTTTTAATAACAACAATAAATATTTTTTTTACCCATCTCAAGCAGCGTGTCATAGTACGCCAGTAAGCTGGCTCGCTGCATCACCCTGTACAACTGCAGCTCCGCTTCGTTCGCCGGCGCTGAAGTTACAACCACTGCAACAAACACATACACAACATTAGTTACTAGCTGTTGTTCGTGACTTCTTCCACGTGGAGTGCGTGTATCTCACTCAGTGATAACGCAGCTTTTTAATTGTGAAAGAAATTCGGAAATAGGTCCAGGAGTTTTTGAGTTATTTCAATACATACAAAAATGTAATTATTTCTTCCTTATAATGTTATTATAGATAATCATAAAGTGCATATAGCGTACTCTAGCTTTAGTAAGGCGAAGGGAGACTTGTGTTTTAAATCTTACAAATATTATAAATGCGAAAGTTTAGATGGATGTTTGTTAGAGTTTGTAGCCGAAACGGCTGAACGGATCTCGATGAAATTTAATAAAAACGTAGAGAATAATCTGGAAAACAAATATTCACTTCTGTTTTTTTAATTCCACGCGGACGTAGCCGCGGGCGAAAGCTATTATTAAATAACAAAGTAGTTCCGATGGTAAAAACATTTCTGTTATAGAAAAATAGGTTACTTAGAATGTTATTTTGCTTAGATAAATGCAATTAAAAATTAGCTAGAAGTGTTACTATGAATAACTGATCGCTAGTTTAAAATTGTCTATTTAATGGGCAATTTATCTTTCGATATTTGTAACGATCTACAAAAATCGAGTTGTGCGTGTGCCAAATAATTTAGTGGTTCAAATCGCGTGCGGAGCGAACAACACAAAAAACATCCCCCCCTTTTAATAACATCCCTAAGCTATTACCGAAAACGCGACCGTTAGCGGACGAAAAAATAAATGAATAAGTTTTACATAAAGGGGTTCGAGTCTTTTGTTAAACGGAACGGGTCTGGAGTGACGCGCCAATGCGATCTTTGCGCGGGAAAATTATTGATCGATGTTGCTCGTTAGAAAAAAATGTTGCCACCCTTGTTGTGCACTATTCGCTTTTTTTGTTTAGAAAAAAATGTGGGGTGGATTTTAGCTCCACCCCTGGGTTCAGGTAGAAAAAATTATGGACAAAAAATTGTATATATTTACTAGGGTATAGATAGTTGTATTTATGACTATATTATGTGTTGCAAGAACTAATTACATGATGGTATAAATATATGAAACGCGAACTTTTGCCTACGACTGTGTCCGGGCGGAGGTAAAAAAAACTTCTTTAGTACACTATGTGTTCTTCCAGAATATTGACTATATGTTCTACATCTGTGCTAAATACAACGAAGTCTGTAGAGTGAATTTTTGGAGATACCTTCTAAAGCGTACTTAACACTTCTGAGTGTGTGTATTTAATAAGATTATTGTCATCTTGTTTTTCTTTTTTTTTATAACATAAGGTGGCAAACGAGCAAGCGGCTACCTGAAATCGCCAAAATGGCGAAGCAACCGCTGCCCATAGACATCCGCAATTGCAGATGCGTTGCCTACCCTTATACGACGGAGGAGGAGACGCACATAAAGAGGATATTTCCCCTTCCTATGCATCTCCTCCACTGTCAAATCCACTTCCCCTTTCCAACCTCTCCTTATGAGAAAAGGGTGGTAAAGAGAAAGGGACTTAAATTAGGCCTCCGGCACCACACTCATCAAACGAAACACGGAATTGCTTCCATTTCACGCCTGTCTTCTGTGTGGTCGTGGTATTACACCGGGCGTGCCGGCCCATTCGTGCTAAGATGTTAAAGCGGGCACTTCCTTCCAAAATCCTCTCCATACCATAATACCAATGAGAAGAAACTAATTATCTAATGTCCCTATATTGGATAATCATTCATAGCTCCTGTCTTCCTTATAAAAAAACTATGGGAAATATAATCCTTGTCTCTTATTTAACAAGATTAACCGGTTTATCGTTAATTAAACTATTCATAATTCCCTAACCAACATTATCGAAGCAAAAGAAAAAAAAGTTTTCATCCCCGAAGAGTATAAGAAAAAACTTTCTTAAATCTATAAAAAAAAACAAAACCGACTTCCAAACAAAATACACGAAAAACAAAACAAAATGCACTAAAAACAAAACAAAATACACCAAAAACAAA
>NW_013528360.1:246237-456002 GCF_000836215.1 Papilio polytes | reverse complement strand
ATTTCGTTACTTTTTAGTGTACTGTTTTTTTTGAGAATATTTTGTTTTTGGTGTATTTTGTTTTGTTTTTAGTGCATTTTGTTTTGTTTTGTTTCTTAAGATTTTTTCAATCGATGTGTTTTTTTTCGTGGTGAATATTAAACAATGTTTTTAGAGACTATTTCAGAACGTGTGACCTGAATAAAAAAAAAGATTTTCACTTAAACAAACGGAAAAGTAGATTTGTAAGACATTTTCAAAAATGTTGTTTATTTTATTTTACTATGCTATGATATTTATTTATGTCAATACTACGTTACAATTCATACCTTGTCTTTATCTTGATAAAATAAAGAAGCATATGACCTGTTTCATTTAAATAGATCTCGTAATTATCTTTATTGTCTACTAGCTGTTGCTTGCGACTTTCCTCGCGTCGATTTAAAATTAAATAAAAAGTGCAACCTATGTGACTGATATCGTAGCATGTAATAGTGAAAGAATTATAAAAATCGGCCCAGTAGTTTTCGAGTTAATTCAATACATACAAAAATACAAATCTTTCCTCTTTATAATTAGTATAGATAACATTTAAAACTACATTTCTATCTGCAACGCTATAGTAATACGAACCCAAATAGGTATCAAATATAATTAACTCTCAAATATCAAAGTTAACGTAAAAGAAATACATCCATAAAATAATCTACATAATAAATGTCACCGTACCGGGTAATTACGATTCGCCGCAAGCATCAAAACACGTGTAAAACTTCATGCGAAATGATCCCAGGATTGTATAGCAATAGGATTGTAATTAAGGAGGTAATAGAAATCCAGAACAAACCCGTCCCTTTGTTGTCATTTGAATAAAACCTAAGCGAGATAATACAATAATTTTACCTATAAACAAAAACTGTCTATTGTCACATTTGACATAAAAGATCTGTTCCCAATAGGGTGGATATGATTTGAATTGAAAAGGACATTCCGGATTTTTAAACACCGGGATTATTGAAGCATTTTGTGATTTAAATATTTGATGATTTTTTAGATAAAATAAGAAGTATTAAATATTTAAGTACTTTTAAATTTTTTATGTTTGTCGATATTTAGTAATATGGAATCACAATTATAAAAAGTAATTAATGATTTTTTAATAAAAATTAATTATGGTTCGAACTACGAAACGAAATTTCTTTTTGTCAAACTACAAAATTGTCACCCTACTAAAAACGTCGCTAATGACAGTTAACGTCAACAGACAAAGATGGCGGGATAGTAGCGGGATGTGCGCGCGCATGTGATTAGCGCCTTTTAGCACTTGCCCGTGATTGATATGCGCAATATTGTCGCACTTTATGAATATTAATGCGCGCATTGTGCAGGTTGCGCTAACGACTTCCAAGACACCTTTTTTTGACAGCTCAACTTCCGTGCGAAACCCGTGTGAGCAAGTCTTAGCAGATTAAAAAAAGTTTTTTAATCTATGCTCGAGGTATAACCGTTTTGGCGCCAAATCAACAATAGTACTGCTTGAAATTAGTACGGCGTGACTTATGGTTATACAGTTTATGATTTTAGGGGTCTAAATAATATGAGGAAAAAGACAACACTACCGTGTTAAGAGTAACTAATGCTTGAAACAATAAAAATATTGCTAAAAAAGATCATTTTAAAATTCTCATCCACTGGGAAACAACTCCAGTAAATAACATCAGCTAGATAATCTTATCCCAAAGCTATGGGTCATCTCATTAAAAATATCTTAAAGTGAAACTCTAAACCTGCATTCCTAACCTATAATTATCAACCCTTACTTTAAATAGAATAATAAAACTTCCGTTCAGAATCATCTGTCGCTACGAATCAAAAAGAAAATAACAAATTGTCTTTGTTTTATTGTCGATAGTGTCGAATAACAAAAACTCTATTACGGATAACCTCAAAAATCACCGACCCATATGTCTTCTGTACAAAAAACGTGATTTAAAAACAATGACTCGGCGATTAACATGCGAGATTAGATGTAAAAAACGTATCGGTGGGCTTTTTGAGTTTTTTAAATCGAAAGTGAGATTTGTCGGGCAGGTGCCTAAAACACTTTTTCTATTAATTAATCTGGTTTGCATCTGGCCGGTAATTACGCTTCGGCCACAATTTGAAGGGTTAATCAAATATAATAAAGAGATTAGAACTCGATGGACATGTGTTCTGCCTTTTGTTTCAATGTCTTCGCTTTTAATTATAACCTAAAAAAAATCTATAATTGAATAGGTTATTATTGAAAATTACCAAATCCTGTTCTACAACTCCGATTGTAAGTAAATAAAGATAATAAATAGAAAAAAAACCTATTAAAACACTGAGAAGGCATTATTTTAAAAAAACATATTTTAATTGCGCTAATTTTACCTTTACAATCTATTTTTAATTTTTTCAATACGAAAAACTGTTTAACCACAAAATGTGCGCCTCGGAGCGCCACTTAGAACTTTTACACATGTTATTTCATAAGTCAGTCTTCTAATTGCCGCTGCCGGAGCCCCAGGGCTCCGTAGTTAGCACCTCGCGCTTTTTATTAAAAAATGGGGGTTGAAAAACGCCGAAGAAATTACTCGGCCACCCCTGCTTTTAAAAGCTGTCGTGGTTAGGGTTGCCAATACAGTGATATGAGATAATCCATTCATTATTATAAATAAACGCTATACAACAGATTTTAATGTTTTCAAAACTAATAATGTATACTTACTTTTAGAATTTTATTTGTATAGTAATTGCTACATAAAATAATTTTACGATTAAAAAATTGCGACTTCAATACGAAATTAATATACCCTAAAAATTACCAAAATCCTAAAAGGAAAGTTACAAACAACATATTTTAACGATTAATTATGGTATACGTTTAATTTGTGCAGTTGCAGCCCTGCGTCGCGAGGGCGCGCCATCTGTCAGGAAAGGGTTGGTCTCGGGACGGACTCGGAGGGTCATTTCTGCCTTTGTTTGTTTTATCACTGCGTTGACATAATAAACTACATTGAATCGACTTCGTGCTCCACAAAGTCTTGTAATATAGTAAATACTATTACATACTATTACTACATACATTTTATAAGTTTTATATGTTTTTTAAGCTACAAAATTTATCAATAATCTAGTCTATAGATCTTTGTCCGTTTCTTAAGATATCTATACTTCTATACTTCTACACTAATATTCTTATATAAAGAGAAAATATATGTATTTTTGTAAGTATTGAAATAACTCAAAAACTACTGGATTTCAATTTTTTTTTTCACCATTATTAAGCTACGTTATCAGTGATAACATAGACTAAGTAGCACTTTTTTATTATTTTTTAATTTCACGAGGGCAAAGTCGCAAGCAGCTAAGTTATTATAAAACATGTTTATATTGCAATAACAAATTATAGCTTAATAAATGCAGCAATCAATTACACAATGCAAAATGTTTGAACAGTCTGCGTTTTTCGACTGTTATAAGAGTCTTAACATCACTTTTAACGTAAAATAAAACAAAACACAACTATGGTCCAGTCCTTTCATCTGTCCGCATCCCTTAGTTATGGTAACATCTTCCCGGATGTTAAAAAATATTAAGAGAGGGGTCACTCATTCCCACAGTGAGCACCTTACGGACATACCGACTAATAATTTTAATACTGGCAACCCTTCCGCGTTTTTTACCGCCAACTCGTTTAGTCCATTCAATCTCTTCCGTGAGAATGTCAAACAAACGTTAAGAAAAAAAACTAAAGACTCTATGGTCTAATAAAAAATATTAAATTGGGGGCGCGAGTGGACAGTTGCCAGACTCAAAAAAGAATTTATAGCTTTTGAATAGATAATAAATAGATTTATCTGATTTTTGTTTAAGGCACTTTGGTGGCGTTGTAAAGGGTTAGGTAATTGTCTTTAAATAATATTTTCAGGGATCCGTTTCATAGTTTCTTCTTCGAGGTCTTTACTTGTCCGAAATTATTTTACGTTAAAGAAACATTTTGAGATGTCAGATGTGTGCGAAAGAGATGTTATAAATCTATCTTTTGTTTCTACATTGCATTGTATTTGAAAAAATAGATCGTTGAGAAATCGAACGAAGCTAAAAGCTGTAACTAAAATATGCCCACCTTTTACCATTAATTATACAAATTATGTCGACATTTTAGACTTTATAATTAAAATATTATTAACTATTTAAAGCCAAAGCTTTCCGTTAACCGTTATTAACGATTCACATATGATTTGATAAGAAATGTTAGTAGATAAAATAGATTTTATAGTAGTAATGTTGTAAACTCCTTGGACTTGTAAATTCGTAGAATGTACCTCTTGCTTTTAAAATGCTTTATCTCTCCTTCATTTGATTAGCTTGCTTATAATAAGTTTTTAATAATGGTTCTATCCCCTTCTAAAATAACATCAATCAAAACATTTCTCACGTTTGGGTAATTACAAAGGTTTTTTAAAGTTTTTTTGGAGTTTCTCACAGCCCTCCGTTGTCTCTCCCTCGCTACAGGTGAGGCGGGAGAAAAAACAAACCACAGCAATGTGTATTCCCGCGTTCTTATTTGACCTCTTTTCTAAGTACGCTAGCGTTATGAATATTATTAGGTTTATGTAGTTCAACGGGGAAAGATATAATTTCAATGAAAAATAAATCTACTACTAAATTCTTGTATTCTTGTAGCAGATGTTATCAATAATGTTGTGTTTAGGTGGGTCTATTTTGTCATAAAATCAAATATAATGACGTTTGAACTACTAAGACATATGCTATTTCCGATCCAGTGGCCACTAAAATCGGTTAGACCCTCTAAACACGATGTTCACATCCGCTTCGACCAAAATTGACAATTAAAAAGAAATAAAACAAATCTCTGGCGCTGTCAATGTCAAAAAAGGGCGGGAAGAGCAACTGACGTCAACAGGTGGCAAAGGGTTGTTCGTATGTTAGCTAATATTTTTAAAGCATTATCTATGGCTAGAGAAAGCGTGACAAAAGTACTGAGCAGTCTAAACATATGTTCCACTCATTAGCTGATAATCGGTGAAATTGAAAGTTAACCCTTTCCCTGCGGGCTTCTTAATTATTTTCTTTCTATTATGACCACCTTTCGCCTTTCGGGTTAGAATACATTAACGCGCCCCGGGGTAAATGCATTTACATGTCTTGTTTCGTTTTAGTCTATTTTATATCGTAAACAATAATAGTTAACGACATGTGGATCAAATTATTTTAGTTAGTTGTTTAACCAGGTCAAATAGACATGACTAAAATTTCGTGTCGGAAGATCATTGAAGAGGTAAAATTTGTAGTTCAATTTTTATTATTTGCTAACAACTAATGGTAATAAATCTTCTAAATAAACCAGTAGCATAATGCTAACGATTAAAAAAGCCATAGACAACATTTTAGAAATACATGAACGCAAGCATTCATCGTAACTCATAACCTTAATCTTTTAAAGATCTGTAGCTAAACGAACTTTACATTACCTTTTACGGTGTCCGCAAATTGCTGCCTTTTTTTCATGTGCAGCCTTATTTTTAATAATAGATTTATATATCCACAGATTCTTTTCAAATGTCACAGTAAAGCCACATGCTTGTGTCATATTCGGGTCAAATGACAGATGTGGAAGGCGCGCTTATTTCATAGTTGGAAGTAAAAACAAGTCGACATAGGTCTAATTATTAATAGTTGAATATAATTTTTGTTGTCAATTTATGGTCCGGTTAGATAATAAATAATAATATCTACGCTATCATAAATAACAAATATGTCCTACTTGTACGTTTCAACATACGCTCAGATTCTTTAATCTTTAGTAAATTATTGATTTATCTAAAAACTTTGATGTTACAGCCCTTGTAATTCACCAATCGAGATCATATCTAGACCAAATATTAATGAATTTTTACTACAACTGAAAGAGTAACTACTAAAAATTATATTTATATCTATACTAATATAATAAAGCGTAAAAACACACTACTTTGTGGCGAAAGATGTCAGCAATCACAGCATATTTTTGAATAATTCCTTCTTTAATAAAAAGCCCTACACTTACGTCACGCTTTAGGCTTTATATTTTCACGCTATTAAATTTAGAGGGTCAATAAATTGGATAAAAACGCTTATATGGGAAAGGGACCATAAGCTACAAGCTGCCAACACCAAGGAACTAAGATTGCCATAGTTTGTCATCAAGTTATGTCGTTTTGACATTTACAATTGATAATTTGACACATGTAAGTAATAAAATAAGATTTTCATAAATTCATGCGGTTGAAGCCGCACGGGAACAGCTAGTTCTCATATAAAAATCAGAAAGAACTGTAACAATAGTTCTTTAAAAGCGAAAGCCTTCACAGACTTCATCAAACCCGAGTTGGACAAGTTAATAAATAATATATTTAACGTGGGCTGTCAACATTCAACAACTGGCAACACCTGTCCCAAAAGCAAACAGTCAATAAAGTATCAATCACGACGCGGCAAAGTTCACCGACCTCACCGCTGCCAACATTACAAATCAATTTATAACCTAAAACCTATTATTACAGTTTGATTTTAAATACACCCAATCCTAGATCAGTCGTCAACAAAGTTTATAATTTTGTTAATGTTTTCTTACATGTTAATATGAACTTTATTTCTGTTGGTAGTAGAACTAATATTCAATATAATGGTTATAGATTTGTTGTCAAACTTTTTGTTACCGCCAGTCCATCAAAACATCTGCCGGCAGCTGTATGATCAGATTAGATCGGACCTGTCCAGTCGTACTTCGATTCGGGGTTGACTTTGAAGGGGTTATTTTTTTAGTCCAGTACAGAAGGAAAAATAAGTACTTATACTATTTACGTGCCTTTTAAAATTTTTTGACATTTGATTGGTAATTAAGGAAATGCGAAAATGCAATAAAAAAATACAAATAGCTCGGGGAAGTAGATGTTGCCATTAAAAGATTCGCTTTTAATCAAAAATTTGCATAATAATTGCTATTTTTTTGTGTTACATTTTTTCTTTAGTAAGTTTCTTGATTGTACTGTATTACTTTCTATATTTAAGACCAAAGCTTATTACACTAATGTAATAGATATATTAATATTTAAATATCATGAGTTAAAGAATAAAATTACATACAGATACATTGTCGTCGTTGTCAACACTTTTTTTTAAATTTAATACGGTGTTCTCATGACTTAAACAGTTGGATTCCGCGCTTTTTGCCAGTTCGCGCGAAATGTGTTACATTTTTCTCTGGCAACATTAGTCTCAATATTGTCTTGCGATGTCCTACATTTTGTATGAAAATGTTTATAATAAACTCTTCCTTTTATTGTATTACTAATTTTCCTGCCCATTATAGGTAAAGATGTCCCAAACAATTGACAATTACCGTTTAAGGTGACCATAGTGAATGGCGATATTTTTTTTCACGTCGATTTATGGCTTAAAAACCGTATTCCACCGGTCATTGGGCGTCGAATTGCAAGCTGCGTATGAATTGTTTTTATAAAGACTTTCAGGCCAAAGTCCGATGCGTACCGTTTCAATTACTTTTTTATTCATCTTTACCTTAAATTGTTATAATTTATGGCGTGTGGTTTTTTATCCTTGATATTTTGTTTTGCGATGACACTAATAAGAATTTATTACACATCTACATGTAAATAAATTTTAAAAATAGTTACGTACATTACTGAAACACTTTATTTTAATTATTGCTAAATATGTAACTATTAAATGTCGGATATTGGTGGACTAAGTAACAAAAACGCACACAGACTATAATTCTCGAATACAAATTATTGAATTAATGTTAGAGGTCGATAAAAAGTTGGCGCGGGAAAAAATAGTCTGTGGCGCCGCGGTGACAGCGCGCGAAAGCTTCGTGCCTCGTGACATAAAATAAATATCGCAGACGCAGGCCGTACAAAATAAACATGGCGGACGTGATTCGGCGCTAGCCGCCTATTATAAATAATTAATGATTCCGTCCGCTCTTATGCACGATAAAATGCCATTACGGTTTTCATCGAGGATTTGCAAAAAACATCGAAAACCGCCGCCATCCCGAACCCGTCTCAAGCAAAAAACGTGCTTAAAAGACTGCGCGGGCATCGCTGAAATTCCCGCGATTTCTTATTGCAGCGCGGTCATTTGACTCCGGCCATTATCTGCGGAATTAACAACGGTAAAAAAATACCGATTCGATAAAGGTATATTCGCGGTGTCGGCGACAGTTTTTATCATATAAAATAAAGATTACATGGTAAGGGCGAAAAAGCCACGATCCGATGCATAATTGCATCGATGCTATAAAAGATCTTGCTCATGAAAATTCAGCGCCATTCGAATATAACAATCACTATGTTTCAAAAGCTTCGTTAAAGCGACGCTAAAAATAACAGTTACGATTCTATTAAACCTAAAAGTGCTGCCAACAACTTCAGACAAATAAATAAAAAAATGAGTCCTTATCTATGGTTGCAATGGACCGTTCCAATATCAAAAATGACAGATGCGTCAGACGTTAACGTTCTATTCGGACAGTAGAACAAAAGTTGATAAAAAATTGTAGGAGCAAGACAATTAGATTGGATTTGCATATTCACAGACGCATTGTTAAATGAGTTGACTCAAGAATGGAGTACGAATGAAAGGCGGAGGCAAAAAAGTAATGAAAAAAGACTCGGCTGAGTGCTGCTGTTTTCAAACGCATCTTTGCGTAACCAACCGCACGTAGATTGAATGCTACGCGGTTTATTGTCGTCTTTACAAATGTTATTTATAAAAAATAAACATTCAGAGTTATCTTGTACTTTTAACTATCAACCAATTCTTATTAATATTTTAAGCAGTTTTGTATGCAGTTATTAACGCTTTTAAGCTATGCTAAAGTACTATGCATTCTTACCAAACAAATAAAACATTACAAAAATTCAATATATGGTACATTCTTTAGAAAAGACACAGTACTATAAAATAAATGTTGCATAAAACAACATAAAAAGTCCTTATATTTGCATAATAAGCAACACTTTATAAAAATGCTTAAGATAAGAGAATTAATTAGTCAGAATATCTTTTAATTCATTTTACACGTTGTCTGAATTCCATAACATACAAGGATACGGTGAGATGCGACAAAAACGAGCGATACTAGCGCCACGGAGCCACGACCATAGACGACCAGTTATGGCTGGCACGTGTAAAAACTACAGTTTACGCGGGTAAAAATAATTCCTTAATAACCAATAAACAAATTAAAGTCAGCTAATGGCATTTATGTTTTCTAAAAGCGTCTTATATCCTTTTTAAGTATTTTTATGTTTATAATTCTCCACTCATTTGTGCCTTCTATTAAATTACCGCGACATATTGAATGTAAAATGAATATTAACACAAGGTTTAAAAATATACGTTTTTGCAAGTTTCTTATAGCTCCATAACAATACAAACTTTACTTATAAACACCGCAAAAGTAATTAAAATCGATGCTAAAGTTAAAAAAATAAAACCCTTTCTATTTACCTATTTCAACTTTATGAGTTAATCAGAATATATTTATCTATATCTATAGTAGTATTATAAAGAAGAAAAATTTGTATATTTTCATGTACTCGATTCACGTAAAAACTACTAGGCAGATTTTAAAAATCCTTTCACCTTAATAAAGATAATTAATCTGTGAGTAATATAAGTTATATTTGATTATTTGTTGTCAGGAAAAATTTACTGTAGAATAAAATTAAAAAACAGAATTTAAATTACACTAATAGTTTAGAAGATATCGCGAACATAAACAATAAAGGTATGCGTAAAATCAGCTCGCAAGCTACCGAGCTTAGAAATTTGCAATCTTGCATCAGTAGTTATCTGTTATTACGTAGATTATTACTAAGTGAATACTTTAGGTAATAGGTTTAAAATAGGGGCGAACGGTAGTGTCGATCTTTTAAACATCACGCAAACGAAGTCGTGGGCAACAGCCATACAAATCATCTCTACAAATGTCAAAAGTAGCCGCAACTTCGAATATGACCGAATAAGTCAGTATCTCCGTCCTATTTTACTATCCTATTAATTTCATCCTAATACTATTTCATATAACGTACAAACAAAAATACTTCAATATATTTTTATAGCACATTTGGCAGTTCGTACCAGATTCAAGCGCCAAATACCAAATTTTAGCGGAGTACGCGTACCGTACCGGATTTATATGCGGTGGTGACTCCGGTATAGCGCGACTGAACCTTCTTAACCGTTTCGTAAGGACCGGCTCCGCCCTGTCTGTAAAAACCACGATGAAAATAAAAATACTGCACTGTGTTTAGGGTTCCTTTAGCGGTCACAATAAACCTTTATTTTAACTAATTTAATCGATTCATTCAATGCTTTATTGAAACGTAAGTAATGAAAATAACATTTGATTATATTGTTTTGTTTCAATGTATTTTTAGATAAGCATAACTTTATTTGTAATTAATTAAACAAATATTTTAAATGTCCATTTAGAACTTTGTTTTCTATATTTCTAAGCTAATACTCTAACTCAAAAATAACTGGGCCGTTTTCAAAAATTCATTCACCATTTTAAAGCTACGTTATCAATGAGTAGCATAGGCTATGTTTATATTATTAACTAAATTTACATGGGCGAAGTCGCGAGCAACAGCTAGTACTAAATACAGCTAAAAGAATTTCAGACAACGTTGCTGCAGCAAAATAATATGAATACGGAACCCGCATACCGCATTACTATTCGCGGACCGATTTTTTTTTAATCAACCACTATTTGGTTTAATTTCGCTGAGTTTTTCAGGCGCCCGCCGACATAGTTATACTTTATTATTGCACAGTTAAAACTTTGCAAGAAGCGTTTTTGCGGCGTGCATTTTTATTCACTTATTTACATAATATCCTTTTTTGTTTGAACCAGCGTATAGCTTATGGGAGGCATTATGCGGGAATCGAACCCAAGTCGCCATGTTGGCAGACTACTTATGTTTTAATTCACTACTACCTTTCGCCCGCGACTCCGACCGCGTGGAATTAAGAAAAACAAAAGTGAGTAGCCTATGTTTTCTTCCAGACTATCCTCTACATCTATACCAAATATAATCGAGATCCGTTTAGCTGTTTAGGCTACAAACTCTAACAAACATTCATCCATCTAAACTTTCGCATTTATAATATTAGTAATAGTAATTAGTAAGATTAAAATTTCACTATTAAAATAAAAAATAAGCCGTATTTTTAATTTCATAAATATTTAAAGTTTTAGTTAGTTTGCATGTAACATTTTTTGATACGTTTATAACTTCAAAATTAGGACTTACCACGGTGGAAGTTGATGTTAAGGGTTAACGAGAAAAGGAAGACATTAAGTAAAAACTTATTTATGTCTATTCATCCGACTGTTAAATCATTTATGATTTGTAAATTTCAAAAGGTTTGAGGAATTTTTCATGCCAAGATGAATCGTGTGTAGAAAAAAAAATACAGACGAATTGAGTACCTCCTTCTTTTCGGAAATTGGCCAAAAATCTATATAAACGTATCATACTAACTACCTAATTGCTCCATTAATTTGTGTGAGTAATTCTAAGTAAATAGAATTCTAAGTAATAGATAACAGATTCTAGGTAAAGGTAAAAACCCTTTTCTTATAAGCAGAGGATAGGAAGGGGAAGTGGATTTGACTGAGGAGGAGATACATAGGAAGGGGAAATATCCTCTTTATGTGCATCTCCTCCTCTGTCGGATAAAGTTAGGCAACGCATCTGCAATTGCGGATGTCTATGGGCAACGGTCGCTTCGCTATTTTGGCGCATTCAGGTGGCCGCTTGCTCGTTTACTACCTTATGTTATAAAAAAAAATAATGCTGGCCTATTGCGAATAGATTTACTAAGCAGATCTGTTAATTTTTTCGCTGGTATTGCAAGCTACACAATAATATCAAATAAATGTATATATGAAATACTAAAACACGTTTGTATAAGACACTAGCTGTTCCCGTGCGATTTTACCAGCATAAATTTATTTTATTGTTTACATGTGTCAAATTGTCAATCGCAAATGTCAAAATGACATGACATGACAAAACTTGGTAATCTTGCTTCCTTGATGATGGCAGCAACTTATGGTCTCTGTCCCACGTAAGGGTTTTAATCCAAAATATTTACTCCCTTAGTTTAATCGCGTGAAAATATATAGCCTAAAGCGTGACGTTAGTGTAGGGCTTTTTATTAAAAAAATAATAATTCAAAAATATGGTGTAATTGCTAACATCTTAGGCAACAAAGTGTGTGTTTACGCTTTATTATAATAGTATAGATTGAGCCAGGACCTCTAAATTTCAAGTGCTTGCCAAATACTGCACCGACGCTCTTCAAAGGTGAAACTGCAAACTCTTTATAAATGACTTGGGAAGATGAGATACTGCAAATTTACGAGTGATCTAAAGACGAAAGAGTCACAAGAAGTTGATTCTTTAACAAACGACAGGGAACTTTCCCGAGGCTGTAGTTTTTGCACGGTCGCCATGTGAGCGCAGTTTTTCCTACGTTACCACGGTTTTTCCGTCATCTATGTACAGTAGAGTGAACTTTTTGCTGCATCGATTGTGAATGTAGGTGGTTAGAAACGTGTTGATACTTGAAATATTATATATTGAAAAAAAATATTTTTTTATATATCTTTTTTTTAAAGTTTCATACGAACAAATATAAAATACATATTTATATGTGTTGCAGCGATTCAATTATGTTAAGTTATTATTGTTTTTTCTTTTATGATGGCATTATATTAGTAAAATCATAATTATTTATACATTTATAACAAAACATTCTGTAAAATTAAATGTAAATCAACACATTAAAAAAAAGATTCAATGTTAATACAATTCAAATATTTCAAAACAAGCAAAAAACAACACAAATATTTATAAGTATTTAGTAAGGATCAAGATCGTTCAGTCCCGGCCGCATTAAGGTTGTCACAAAAAAGTCTTTGTAAGACAAAGCGGTGCGGTGGCTCAGAAAAACACAAATTACGTACGGTAGCGTCTTCGAATCGAAGTCGCATCATGCGAATTTACTTCTCGTTCGCTAGCATATGTTTTTGCGTAACCTCACTCTCGGAATTGCAGATAAAAAACGCAATCGTCGCAGGAAATGTGACTATAAATGTGATTTCATTAATCATATTCTGCAGTTTATGTTACAGAACAATTGTGTACATCGCCAATGTCTAATATGACTAGTCGAATTACAATTTGTCGTATGCAATCGCAGTAATTTAACTATTTATCGATAAAAACCTTTTAAAGAAGTTACGCGGTTTCCCAGATTTTAGTTTAAAACATATTTTTCTCTCAAACCATACAATAATTTCTTTGAATCTTAAGTTAAAAACATTTTTTTAACTAAATGTCGGAATAACTAAGCTATTTCGTTCTGTACATTTTTTGTTTTCTTTATTCTCGTATTTCCATTCATAAAATCTCGGCAAACAGACAAAGATATCTTTACTCGTAGAATAAACATTTTTAAAGTACATTTTTATTTTTCAATATTGCATCGTTAGTAAGTTCAATATATTACTTATTGATTTTATATTGCTAACATGTTTTTTACTTTTAAAAATATATGAAAACAGTCATACAAAGACTTCTTAATTGAGTAAAAAACCTACACTGACTATAACCAATTAGGACACAGTTTAGTAGTAAGACAAAGTTCACGTAAACATTTTTTTTAATAATTAATAAATTAATTTACTAATATTTTCTTTTACCATTCCAGCTAAGTTCTTGCCTTGTGTTAGAATATGGTTCACAATAGTCGAACGGCGGGATTCGAACTCTCGACTTAATATCGGTAGTCCGTACCAAACCATTACGCTATTGGCACTTAAAATATAAATGTAACTTCTGAACTAAGAACTTACCTTCTTTATCTTGTAACCAACTCAATTATATCAATTTATTATGAAGAAGTAGATACAACTAGTTGAGTTTTTTTGTTCATCTTTCCTCGAAGTTAACGCGGGAACTATGCTAATGGCCACTTGGTACGTACATGGCCAAACTGTTGCTCGGGAATTTATGAAAAAAAAGGTTTTATAGCTCTATTTATGTATCTGTATTGACGCAAGAAATGTTTAATTGACAAAAATAACCGATGTAGGACATTAATTAAGCTATATTGTTCGATAAATATTTTTACTTGCATGCCTAAATACGAGTTCTTATATACAAGATGAAAAATAGTTAAGTTAACGGTATTCGATACTTACTTACTTTTTAATATTATTCGAACTTTGTCATCTTATACGCAATGTAAGTAATATTTAAAATAATTTATATAAGTTAAATCTCATGTCTTTGTTTGTTAATGTAAAAAATTACAGTACAAAGCTTTAAGTTTCTGATTCTTATTGGAATTTAACAAAGTAATATAATATAACCTAGAACCAATTTATTTTTGTAGATCATACGAGAAATACTTTGTTCGTGAAAAAGCGCGCACTAAGTTTAACGCGTTAAATTAATTGAATACTGCAAAGTTTTTCCTTACTTGTATTTTGATTGTTACATACCTCGAGGGCATCGTAAAAACATTATTCTATTAGCAATGCAAATATGTCAGTATGGGAGATACTAATTGGTGAATTAATTCAGCCTTATTTTTGGCTGCGATGCGTAAAAAACTTGTTAAAATGATATTGCACGAGGTGACTTACTGGTCCCATTCACGTTTCGTCCGATGATCTTATTGGATCCGTTGGGCTGCGACGCGGCGGGGGCGTGCGGCGCGGGGGGAGCGCTGCGTCCCGTTTCCTCGCCCGGGCTCTCCATGTCGCCCCTCTCGCTCGCACACATCAACCCGCCAAATTGAAAACTTCACAAAATTTTCAAGTGTCAACTTTGTTTGACATTATAACCTAGATTGAAAAACTGTCACAGATTAAAAAGTTTATTTTTTTCACACGTCCGATTAAATAATTCGGATATGTTTTTAAAATTAATTTAATTTATTGAATGTGTAGCCGTGACGTGAGCGGATTGAAGTTCGCGCCGCGACTGTCGGCCGGGGCGCGGGCCCTACGAGTGCAGCTGCACGCCGCTCGCCCCGCCCAGCGCCCGCCGCCTGTCACCCCCCGCCCGGCACCCCACGTGGCCACGGCCCCACCAGCCCCACGGCAGCTTTCCTTGCCCTCGACTCTTACATAAAAAACCAATATAAACTACTACTGCGGCCTACGAAATTCTGCTAATGTATGCGTGACTTACGCGAGTGTTTGTGACTCTATGTAGAGGGTCGGAAGGGTAAAGACTTGAGGGTCGACGGGTCGCTTTTTAATTTAAAAATCCGACTTGCGTATCGATCGAAGTTAAGTAAAAAAGCATAGTAACTTCGAGCTAACTGCACTAACGGTCAAACATTTTTGCCCTATCCATAATCGCGATTTTAAAATAGGAAACTAATCTTGGTATTAATAAAAAAAGATGTGATCTATCTATGGTTTTATTATGTTATTTTTGAGAGGCAATTCAAGATTTCATAAGAGCCGGTTCAGAAAGCGCGGCCGGCCTGATTAATACGTGTAACCTATATTTCGGTCTGAACATGGTTAGTTTTTTGCAAATCACCCAGTACCGTTGTCGGATCGGCCATTTTATAAGTTTTTTATAGTTTCCGAGAAAACGGACTGCTTTCGGAGCCCTCGGACGAATTAAGCTTTTGCAACTGATTATCATTTTTAATTTGATCACCGCACGAAAGGGTCGAATGGTATTCAGTTTTTGTAACTATTGTGGGATTTTTGTTAAGAAAATACTTTAGGCGTTTTAATCAATTTTAAGCTCTAATAGCCTAGGTTTGGGGTACGGACTACCGATCTTGCGCTCGGTTCGAATCCCGTCATTCTATTATTGTGAACCATATCCTAGCACAAGTCTAGAGATTAGTTCGATTGGTTAAAGGAAATTAAAAAAAGAAGATAATAAAAAAAAATATCTAAAATAATTTTAAGCCAGTGCTTAATCTTTGGTATTTTAATAATTTTATTAAAGCATGTCTAACATATGTCCATGTTGGTAGCCCTGATCTCTTGCCGGCAATGCGGCGAAGGAAAGTGACGGACCATTTGCCGCACGTGGGAAAATAGTTGGCGAATATTTAACATATTTACAGCCTTATTAAATTGATTACGACTATCAACGATCGTTCGATACTGATTTAAAATACTATCGCTTTAATTTCCCATGAGAATGTTTCAGATTATTTTCTTACACTTACGTGCATACCACCTTCCTTAAATAGTAATATTGTAACGTAACACTCATAGTAAATCATCTATCTAAATATTACAAATGCAAAAGTTTAGATGGATGGATGGATTTGATAGCATTTGTAGCCTAAACGGCTAAACGGATCCCCATGAAATTTGGGACAGGTTTAGAGCGTATTCTGGAAGAACACATAGGCAACTTTTTATCCCGGTAATAGTGACGGTTTCAGAGGGATTCATTAATTTAGTTTTTTAATGTTTACTCCATCATTCTGTAACGGTTCAACATATCTTATTGAAATTTGGCACAGATATAAAACAAAATCTGGAGTACACATGGGATATGGTTCATCACCGAGAAATGTCCGGTTCCCGAGGGATACGTAGCTTTTTGATATTTATTTAGTTCATAGTTCATAGTTCATAGTTCATATGTTTTCTAATACCACGCGGACGAAGTCGCTGGCAACAGTTAGTTATTAAATAAATATTAATATTCTATATACACATTCAATTTAAAATTAGTTACAGATGACATAACAATTGCGAAATACCTGGTATCTTCCACCATAACTTCTCCCTTTATGTAAAATACTAAAGTGTTAGAAACAATTTTTATTTAAGTATACGTTGTAAATACTTGGCAGTGTTTAACAGGGGAATAAAGCCGGTGGCACACTTGGGATTCTGCCAAAAAAATTACCCGTAGACGTGACATGTCATATAATTCCGATACTTACTTTAATATAATACTTAAGTGAGTTTAATTATTTTACACTAGCATTCGCCCGCGACTCCGACCGCGTGGATTAAAAAAAACAAAAGTGAGTAGCCTATGTGTTCTTCCAGAACATCCTCTACATCTATACCAAATTTCATCGAAAACCGTTCAGCAGTTTAAGCTACAGACTCTAACAAACATCCATACATCTAAACTTTCGCATTTATAATATTAGTATGAAGTATGATTGGTTCCTTAGAGATTATTAAAGTGTCGATTATGTGATCAATATTTTAGCGTAATTACGATACTTTGATTTAATTAACTTTAGTACTCTCGTTAATTTAGTTTGATGATTTTTTTAGTTCATAATGACTTACTGTAACTTTTAGTTAACTTTTTTCTTCAATCAACCATTAAAATTAATATCAAAACACGTTAAAGTTTCTCTTAACATCAGCTTTTTAATATGAACAGTATTCTCTCACAGTTTAGAAAAGCGTTATAAGTTTTTCCTGGTCTCGTCTGAGGGCAGCGTGGCGGCGGCTGCGGGGCGAAGGGCGGGAGTCTTCAATACATTTCCCACACTACCGGTGCCGTTGGTCAGAGGTATCGACGGCATAGTTCCAGCGATCCGTCGTCACGGACGCCTTTCACCGGCCATAAAGAAAAACTGATACCGCCTTAACAGAACCTTTGATATTATTTGCAGAAAAACCGAGGCTAGGAAACCAGCGACAACTACAGCGAGACGTATTAAAGAATTTAAAAATCAAATTTTTATTGTATAACAAGGACAAGTATTCGATATCACATACTGATGTTTAAAAAGATTTATCTATAGAAGGTAAAGAAAAGTAAAAAAAGAAATGATGATGCGTAAGATTTTATTCTGTTTGAATTTATTTTTATTACTTTCATCATCAACTTGCCCTTATCCCTAATGGAGGGTCGGCACAGTATGTGCTGCTCTTCCATACATAGCAGCCGTCATATCTGAATCCACTCCTTTCTTAAGCATATCCTCTATATTAATAAATAATACCTCAAAAGACTTAATTTACGCATCAAAAATATTCACTTATATAACATTAATTTGTTAATAAACATTTTTCATTCAATATTCTAATTGGATGAATTAAATTATTTAAAATTCTAATCCGCTGTTTTCATGGCCCGTGCTGCAGTAAGCCACTGCGTTCAGTTATTTTCTCACGCGACGCGGCCTTGCGACGAATTCCTTATCACATCGTATTTATATCGTTTATCTGCCGTATTGCTAAAACATTGCTAAAAGCAACGCCCACGTAACACAAGATACGGTACACGCCTACTTAAAAAGCAGTTTACGAATTGCAATGATCGATAGGGTTACCAGTGCTAAAGTCATAGAAAAAAAATTGTTTTTTTAAATAAAATACATAAAAGTACATTTAATGTAAAAATAAATACATTTTATTTACATACTAGAATTTGTTATTAGAATTTTGTGTGTCAAATTTTAACACGAACAGACAAAATTGATTCATATTGTCATTTGTAAAGAAACTACACTAATCTTTATTTTTCCACCATTATAAATAACTAGCTTTCGCCCGCGACTCCGACCGCGTGAGATAAAAAATAATATATAACATATTCTATGTTACTCACTGATAATGTAGCTTTTTAATGGTGAAAGGATTTTTGAAGTCGGAACAGTAGTTTTTGAGTTATTCTATTACAATCAAACAAAGTTTTCCTCTTTATAATATATATTAGAAGAGATATCCAAATTGTATTTAGTTTTAATGAAGCAAGGAATAATAAAAAAGAGTAATTTCAATACACTCATTTTTTGCTATTAGAGATTTTTTTTATTTAAAAACTTACAAAAATATCCGGAATTTTACACTTGAATGGTCACCGTGCGTATGATTCATATGTACTCTGCAATAAACGTCGCATACTTGGATTTATATAAGTTTTTACATCGCCTATTTTCAAGTTTTAAGTTACATTAACATTTCTTGATATATATTTATGAGTTATATAAAAAAATCCAATTCAAATGACATTAAATTTTTTAAAATATTACACCAGAATTGATTTATTACACAAGCTGAAACAAGTAAAAATTAAAATTAAAAATGAAAAGTTTTTTAAACCTAGCCTTAGTGCGCGCAGTCCTTTGACAAAACTATCACACAACGGTTGTGCGATTGTCGATTGTTTCGCAGCCAATTCAACTGTTTAGCACAACTGAAAATCAAGTAGTGTCCGCTCCATATACTATTATAATAAAGCGTAAACACACACTTCTTTGTTGCCTAAGATGTCAGTAATTACAGCATATTTTGGAATAGTTCTTTTTTTTCGAGTCAGTTAGTGAACTTCATTTAGTTCTTTTTGTTCTGATGAGTGTGGTGCCGGAGGCCTAATGTTAGACAATTTCCCTTTCTACCCTTTTCTTAAGAGGAAAGGATGGGAAGGAAAAGTGGATTTGACGGGGCAGGAGACCCATAGGAAGGGGAAATGTCTTTTTGTGGGTCCCCTCCTCCGTCAACAAAAGGTAGGCAATGCATCTGCAATTGCGGATGTTTACGGGCAGCGGTCGCTTTCCATTTCGGTGGATTTAGGTGGCCGCTTGCAAGTTTGCCACCTAATATTATAAAAAAAGACAAATTTACAATTTAATTATATTGTTTTTTATACACATTACACAGATAGAAAACAGTAACTTATAAATAGAAAACACATAAAAACGTGTCGTATGATTTCAGTCAGGTTAGGTCGCCAGGTTGGCATACGAACAGGAAATGTAGAAAGCGTCTCTCAGATAATTTTAAAATGACAAAAACAAGGCTGAAAGATACCAGCATAGAGTAGAGCGGGTTCACTACAATCTCAGTAAAAACCTTGTTATTAAAAGAAAACGACTATTAGAATCGATTTTTACATAACATCGATCAGCTACTACTTTGGGAATTAACAAAATCGATAACCAAATATTTACATGCCTCTCTTTGTTCACGACTTCGTCCGCGTGGATTAAAAAAAAAACTAGTAACTAAGTACGCCTATGTGTTCTTCCAGACTGCCTATGTATGTTTCAAATTTCATCGAGATTCGTGAGCCGTTTTTAGATATTTACTTTTATTTACAATAATTACAACAAGTAAGTGTGTATGAAACATTTAAAGCGTATGTCAACGCACTTGATTCATTTCTGCATGGTTTAACATTTTTTATCTGTTCCTTCAAGAAGAATGAAAGAAACAGATCTTTTCATTCACACCTTAAAATAAAGTTATTTAAAAAAATACTGTTCATTCTCATTTTATTACTTTAATGAAACCGTAATTAAAACAACTTTTAAATAATTAGAACAAATTACTAGCAAATACAGGTTGCATTACAATGTATGTTAGCATCATCTTTGCTGTTCTATAATCACCCTAAATTACTCTCTTACAGACACGAACGAATGCAGCAGTTGCAAGCCGTACTTCTGAATAAAATTAAATTTCACACTACGTAGTTATTCAAGTAAAAAATTAACCAATTACAAAATTTGTTAGGGTTATAATAAAAATACTTTCAGACAAGATGCTAAATTCTCGTAAGCTTAAAAACGACAGAATAGTAACTATAACAATTGTACATTTTGTTATTATACCAATAAAGATTTTCATGCAAGTGCGTATGCTAAAAAAAAGATATAGTTTTCTCTTAATAAGCAATTCACCTGCCGCTCCTGTGCTCTTGTGAATGTTTTGTTAAAAACATTAAACACCAACCCCTTTTATTATTCAATAAGCATACATTCCATATTTTTTACTTGACAAACAATTTTAGGAACGCGACATCATTTCGAAACGGTCGCGCGCGGGAAAAACTACAAAATGGCCGACGTCGGGACCGATGCAAATTGCGCGCGGGAAAAAAACACTTTTGAAAATGTAAAAACGTAGAGGAACTCATAGTATTTCATCGCGACGCGAATTATTGAGTGGAGTGAGAGTTTTTATTGAGATTCCCGTGCTCGCGGCTCGGCGACTCGGTCGGCTTTTTGTCGGTCGGGCCGAGTCTGGGAACTCGGCTCTGTTGGAAGGCAAAAAGCGCTCGAGAGGGCCGCCATAACGCTACCAACCGACGCAAAAACGCAGAGACATACGGGTAGAATTAATGCGGCGACTCTTTAATTTTCTTCAAGAAAGCACAAGAGGAAACGATGTAATGAGAGTGCTGTACCCGCAAAAAATCTTTGTATAATGATGTTACTCGTTGATGAGATCTATTTTTTATTATTAACCTAATTAGTACAAAATATGCATTACGAGTTTTTGATGCTGTTCAGTAAAAAACTGCTATCTTTAGTTCTTTCATATACTCAGTAACTTTGGTGAAGACCATTGGGTTAAATCAAAAAGTGTTATGCACTTTTTTTTATAATTGACATATGAATCGATAAGAGACATTAATGATTAAATCATCAGTGTCGGTCTTTCTTGATGTGGTTTTGAACTTTGACCTCCGGACTCGTAGTTTGTTGGTACAAATCATGGCTTTCCGATCATGCTCATGGTGAAAGTGAGGCTGCAATTAGGTGATTTGGAATTTGAGTGAAAGTTTATTAGTTTTCTTCATTGTTTTGCAAATTTACGTAACATTGCTTTTGCTTTTATTTTTACTTTTACTTCAAAATGTAGACTTCCCTAGCTAATTTATTTAGCTGCCATCTAGCGGTAATAACTAGCACTAATTGAACTTGCCATTTTAAAATTTAAAAAACAACATTTTTAAATGAAGTTGGTTTTTACAAGCTAAAATATTAGTAAGGTATTGTTAAATTATATTATATAAAGAATTTAGTTTTTGTTTAATTCGATTCATTTCAAAAAATTTTTAAAGATTCAACCTTTTGTGTGAAAGCATTTCCGAACATACTTTTTTTGCTGTAGCAACACTGACGTAAACGATAAATTTGAATTTGTTTGAATCTCGATGTAACGTATAAAGTGCTGTCTAAAACTTTAACGAATATCGTTTGATATTGTATAAACTTTGACGGATTTTTATATATTTTCTACATAATTTGTGTCATAAAATTAGTGCACGCATAATTTGTTAAGTGTTTTTGGAATAGTGCCTCGAGATGACGTCCGAAAAAGGAGGCAGGAAAGAAAAGAATCAGAACATTCAAGTTTTTGTTCGTTTGAGGTAAAATTAACAATAATTGTTTAATTACTGTCTCTTATCTATATAAAATGTATTAGAAGTCATATTTACATCGAGTAGTTGAGTTTGAATGCCATGTAACATCATACATGAGTGTTTTTATATACGGCTTAACCGAGCACAATTATGTACTTGTGTTTCGATATAAAGGTATTTGAGGCACTGTTTACAATCTTGTACCAATTCACAAACATTTTAAATGTTACTAAGACAATGTGTTAGTAAAAACGTTGATGTATTTAATCACAAGAGGGCTTTTTGTATTATTAAATATCAACACTAAGAGCAATGTAAGCCTCATGACATTAATTGTTGCTTCTTATTGCTCCTAGAACAAAAATCCACAGTATATCGTTAATAAACATGATTACATCTTACAAATAAATTACCATTTTATATAAATGGAATGAAAGAAATCAAAAGTTTGGGAGTATAGTGTACATGTGATCTCTGCCATCCAAGATACCTATACCTATAGTTAGACAGAGCATTGTTAATATTTTTAGTGATCAATGTTACTTTTAATAACTTGTAATTCTTTTAATTAACATTTGAATTGTTAAAAATATATTTCAGACCTCTAAACCAACGAGAGAGGGACATCCGATCTCTTGGTGTGGTTGAAGTTGTCAATGGACGGGAAGTGGTAGTCCGTCAGTCGCAGCAGACTGCACACACCAAGAAGTTCACCTTTGACAGGGCCTTTGGTCCTAACACCAAGCAGGTATAGAAACTTTACAATAACAGTTTTATATTCACTCATATAAAACACTGCTTGTCCTCATCAAATTAAAATGTAATTAAAAATATAGTCTTAAGTTACCAAAAACATAGCTTTTTAATTGTGAAAGAATTTTGAAAACTGCCTAGTATGTTTTGAGTTTTTTCAATACATACAAAAATACAAATCTTTCCTCTTTATAATAAATATAGTGTGATAGAAATAAATCAAAATTATATGCTATTAATCTGTTAGGGTTTTTAAATATTTTTTAACAACATTAACCAAATTTAATGTCCAAAAGGTCTAGTCCACATATTTATTAAAAACAAACATATTTGTATGATCAAGATAGAACAATAGACAACAGAGAAAAGTCTAGAATTTAAAATAATCGACTGCATCTCTAATAAAATTTCAAATAATATAGCATTTTTGTAATTTCAAATGTAAACAAATTCCAGGTGGAAGTATACCAAGATGTAGTTAGCCCTCTGATAGAGGAGGTGCTGGCGGGGTATAACTGCACGGTGTTTGCATATGGACAAACTGGCACTGGGAAGACTCATACTATGGTTGGTGAGAATACCGGCAATGAGACAACATGGCAGGATGTAAGTAAAAAAAAAAACATTTAAAAACATCTCATTTGTATTTGTATGGATGGATTGTGTTAAAGAGGATATGCTTAAAGGAGTGGATTAAGATATGATAGCTTATAGAAATGTATGGAAGAGTAGTCCATACTGTGCCAATCCTCTGTAGGGACAAAGGCAACTTGATAAGATATCTTACATGTAACATGATCAAAAAAAGAGTAATGACTGAGATGACATATGATAGAGTTATGTGGAGGACAAAAACCTGCCGCTCCCACCCTACGGGACTAGGATAAGAATGAAGATTGATTTTACCTGTAACTCATGAAAAATAATATTTAATTGTAATATGTATTTTAAATCATTGTAAGGGAAAACCAAAAGTGATCACTTGGTGGGAGAGATGAAATAAAAATAACTTCTAAAACTTTCATTTCATGTCATACTTCCTCAGGATCCTCTTGCTGGTATAATTCCTCGTGCCCTCAGCCAGCTATTTGACGAGCTCCGACTGACCAACACGGAGTACACAGTGCGGGTTTCATACCTGGAATTGTACAATGAGGAACTGTTTGACCTGCTCTCCACATCGGAAGACAACTCCAAGTTGAGGATATACGAGGATGTCACCAGGAAAGGATCCAATATTGTTAATGGCTTGGAAGAGATTACGGTGAGTTTAAATTGCAATATAGCTGCCCGCGACTATGCGCGGAATTAAAGGAAACTTGTAGATTATGAGTTTTTCCAGGCTATGTTCTACAAATATGTCGAATTTTAGTAAGATCTGTTATGTGAAAATATAGATAACTGCATAACTCCAAAAGCTTAGTTTTTTAAGCAATTGCTAATTATTTATTGTAATATAAGTTTAATACTAAAATATAACAAAAAAACCCTAGTTTTAGTCAATTATCGTTGATTTACAGGTTTATAATAAGAATGAGGTGTATAAAATAATGGCGCAAGGACAAGAGAGGAAAAGAGTTGCTTCTACGCTTATGAATGCTCAATCCAGGTGAGATTTAAAAAAAAAACTTGTCCGATTAATTTGTTTTCCATATCAAAATTGGATATTTTTATAATTTTGTTTAAATCTTTCGAAATAAATGTTTTAAAACTATTCTGCTAATTATTACTTAGTACTATAATTTGTATTTTTCGATTTGTAGTTTATATTTTTTACATTGACGACGAATTGTTTTGAACATTGCAGCAACTCAAATGAAAAGTTAAACTCATCGCGTTTGTAAGTTATATTCTGTTACATAAAACTTGTTTATGTTTCCTCCCATAAAAAAAAAAGCTTTTCTATTAAAATGTATTTGGTTACTGCAATGTTCTTTAGAGGAAGCATATGCAAAGTATCTTAACATTTGTGTAGTGTATTTGTAGCTAGTAATTGTATTACAAATATATAAAAATACCTTATGTTGTAGGAAATTGTACCGAAATTTAACAAAATTGAAGTAATTTTGATATTATTTGTAATGTTAGAACTTATAGTTTTTAGTATAGTAGTTATACATGTAAGTAAAAATCACTGTTTAACTTGAAAGACTCAAACAATTTAGTAAAAAATGCATAAAAGAATAGAGTCATTGCACATGCTTCTTAAATAACTATAGACTGTAATTAAATAAAAAAAAATAACCAAGTATGTCGTAGACAAACATGACAATTTTTTATTTTATTAGTTTTTTTTCTGTGATATCTGCAGCCGGTCGCACACAGTCTTCACGATCGTGATCCACATGAAGGAGAACAGCCCCGAGGGTGAGGAGCTGGTGAAGATCGGCAAGCTGAACCTGGTGGACCTCGCCGGCTCGGAGAACATCAGCAAAGCGGGCTCTGACAACCCCGCCAAGCGCGAGCGCGCGCGCGAGTGTGTCAACATCAACCAGTCTCTGCTCACCCTCGGCAGGGTCATCACCGCACTCGTAGAACGTCACCCTCACATACCGTACAGGTACCATCACCATCATCATCACCAGCATACTGTGCTCAATAAAGACTCCTTGTATCATCTAGAAAGTTTTACAGTTAATACAGGATGTACAAAAAGATATTTCCTCTTCCTATGTCTGTCCTCCATTAAAGCTTCTAGCTACTTCTTCTATCGACACTTTGCTCTATAAGAAAACATTAGGAAGAAATTAAAATAAGGCTTATCGTCAGTCCCACTAAATGCAATGTGCAAAATATGCGATGGAATTGATTTTGTTACTTTATCTGACAGTGACGGCATTTTAAGTTTCTGAGCCTCTATCAGTCAGTGGTGGGATAGGCCCTAAGGGTTCGGCTCGCCCTCGTCTTTATTATGTTGTTTTTCTAACGAAAAGAACCATGGCACCTTCTTATTCAGTTTTAAGTCATATCCTCTTAAAAACAACTCGAAACCAAAATCGCAACTTCTAAATGATTTAAATCCGAAACTTAGGATTGTATTGTTTTAGTTTTTAAGAGAATTCAAAATAGAGAGGGCTCTTAATTCGATCGGTATTTTATGTGTGTAAATCGATTACTCTGCAATATACAAAATCTGCCATTCGGAACATTCAAAACTAAAAACTATACAGTAGTTTTTGAGTTTTCCTTAAAAGTCTGTTTTCTTTCATTAGGGAATCCAAACTGACCCGCATCCTACAAGAGTCTCTGGGCGGTCGCACGAAGACCTCCATCATCGCCACCGTGTCTCCCGGACATAAGGACCTGGAGGAGACGATGAGCACGCTGGAGTACGCGCACCGCGCCAAGAACATACAGAACAAGCCTGAAATCAACCAGAAGATGACCAAGAAGGCCATACTTAAGGAATATGCCGAGGAAATTGACAGGTTGAAGCGAGATCTACAAGCGGCAAGAGATAAAAATGGTGAGATATCAGAAATACATAATTTTTTACTGTAAATTCATATTTTAAAGTTATCTATATGTGACTTTTTACTAACTTACTAATTTAAATACATGGATGTTTGTTTCTGGGTATTTTCAAAACTGCTTAACAGATCTCAATAATATTTGTTACATGTAGAATTATTTACTAATTCTTTTTTATTTGGTACAGACGAAGTCGTATGTAAAAGCTAATCTTGTAAATAATTATCACTATGAAAACTTAATTTTTATTAACATCTTATTATCGTAAATATTTTCAAACTAGGTCTAACCCGCGACTTTGTTCAAGTAAAGTTTACTATTACAGCCTTACAAATAAACTCCGTATAAACTTAAATTTAGGAATAAACCAAGCATAAAAGATATTAGTACAAATTTTGCTTATACCCAATTTGACTTTTTAGCGCGTTTATTTATAAGGTTGTTAGTGTTTTAATTAGTTAAACTAATTCTCAGGCGTATATCTTGCCAATGAAACATTCACGGAGATAATGATGAAGCAAGAGGAGCAGCGTAAAGAAGTACAAGAACTCCTGCTGAGGAAGAAGTCGGTAGAAGAAGAGAAGGAGAGGATAGAGACGATGTTTAACTACCAGGGCCAGGAGCTGCAGCGCCACCTCGCAGAGCTGAACAACACCAAGAATATATTGAACAGTACTACAGATAAACTTGTACAGACTAAAAATGTGAGTATCTCCATCTATCTATACTAATGTAAAAAGGAAACACGCATATTTCATTTTTATGTAGAATGTCAGTACACATTTTTTTTAATAAATCTTTTTCTACTAAAAAGCCGTACAATTACGACACTGCTATTGGTTTGAATAGCAGCAAAAAAGCAACGTTTCTATTGTTACTTAATTTCTCAAGCAATATCTTGCAAAGAGTTGAGGTTTCTGTGTTTGCTTATCTATAATAATATTATAAAAATGAAAGATTTGTGTTTATGTATACGTATTAATAACAAGACTGGACCGATTTAAAAAAAAAACGAAATTTAGTTTACTTTTTAATTTCATGGTGACAGTGGCGTACAAAAGTAATTAGTAAAAAAAATTAAGACCTTAGCGTCGTTTTTATGCAGTAAATCCTTTAAAAGACTGTTTCAGTAACCCAGTTTCGTTTCCCAGATGCTGGAGAGCAGCCGGCAGCAGGCGGAGGAGCAGAGGCAGCTAGTGCGGTGCCACGAGCGCACGGAGCAGCAGCTGTGCGCGCACGCGGCGCAGCTGCTGGCGGCGGCGGACACGGCGGCCGCGCACGCGCACTGCCTACACGACACTGTCGATAAACGGAAGTCAGTAGCCCTAAGTATTTTAGTAGCCTTTAACTATTTTTTTTAAATTAAATATATCGATGGCTGAAAAGTTAGTTTTAAGCGCCGTTAGGTTCCACTGCCTACATGATATTCTCGATAAAAGTCAGTAAACCTACGTATTTTAAAGTCAGCATGTACTTTTACATGCTATTACCATCATATCTAAAAACACTATGTTCTTAAGCATGTCTTCTGCAACACAATCTATCCACACTTCTACTTTTGTAGCCACCTATCCGATGAATGTAGGGAATATTATTTTTTGGACCTTAAAAAGTTAAACGCAAACCTTGGCATTGTAAAGAATTTGAATTTTTTTTTTGTTATTAGATAAAAATAGGGCGATATGAATATTAGACATTTGCCATTTTTTATTTATTTCGATAAACCAACAGGACAAAACATTTGTACACAATACAATGAGTAACATACAGATAATTTAACTTAATTATAGGTTTACTATTGTAGACTTTTATGTATGTTGTACAAAAAAAAACAAAAATAGTAAAAAAGTAGGCAGATATTTTTTTAATATTGTTCTATTCTTATTTTAACCCAAAACGTACAATTAAATTTCAACGATAAACTCTTGTAGATTTTTTAGTTTATAATCGACTTCGCAATGGATATCGCCATACTAGTCGATAAAGTTAATTTTTTTAACTTCTAATTAACGAATGGTATATCAGACGTGTGGAGGAAACCAACCTGGAGGTGCGCAGTCAGTACCTGTCTGCGGCGGGGCGCGCGCGTGCGCAGGTGTCGCGCGCCGCTGACACACTGCTCACACGGCTGGCGGACAACTTCGCTGACATGCAACAAGCACTACGTATGTACTGGCTAGTTTTCACCCGTAACTCCATTCGCGTGAAATTAAAAAAAAGTAATCTAAGTGTTCTTCCAGACTATTCTCTACATTTACGCCAAATTTCATAAAGATCCGTGCAACCGTTTAAGCTACAAACTCTAACAAACATCCATCCATCCGAACTTTCGCATTTATATTAGTAACATATATTGCGGCAGAATGAATGGATGTTAGTGTACCGAGTAACTGAACGGATCACGGTGGTGTTTTATTCTGCGCTGTTAAAATCATAGGCGACTACTAAAACAAAATACATGTAATCAAATAACAATCGAAATTAAAAATTTGACAAAGCTAAAGCATCTGTTACTGCATTGCATTGCACTGCACTGCAAGCATTTGTACAGACTTTCAAATATTTTTGTCAAACTACTTGTCTAGTTATTAAGTTGTGTAAATATAGAAGTTAAAGCAACTATGAAATATGACTAAACAGAGAGCTACAACGCGGCGAGCGCGCAGACCTGCGCCGACAACAGGGCGCGGCTGCAGCAGCTGCTCGCCAGCGCCACTGACACCATCAACAAGGTAGCTAGCTATAGTGACTAGGGTCAACTTATATTGGATCATAATAACGCACGTGATAAGATGTAACAAGAAAAATGATTATAAAGGGGAAGGGGGGAAGCAGATGACCAAAGGTAGTTTAAATAATACTATTTTTCTGGTATCTTAAAAATAGTTGTAAAAAATACACGTTCTTGGGAAGAAATACTTGAATCGATACCTAATATGCATTTTTTTTATCTAAGTTTGGTCTTGGTAATATTCGAAAAGTCTAGTTTAATCTTAACGGGAGTTAAACTAGAATATAATTAACATATTAGCGAATATTACACACCATTTATTTAAATCGATAAGGAGAAAGTTAATTTAAAATTTTGTTCACCAGATGTCGGCATTACACAGCGAGTTAAGTGCGCACATCGACAGCAGCAGCAGCGAGCAGCTGTCGCTGCTGCGCGGCGCAGTACTGGCGCAGGCGGGCGCGCTGCAGGCGGCGGTGCATCGCGCAGGGGAGACAACAGCTGACGCACTTACTGCTGCAGATGTCGACATTAGCACACCACTAGCTGATTATCTGGGACAATGGGTTAGTTATATGTTTCACTCTAAAACTACTGAACTAAATTTAGTGGCATTAAAACTAGTGTATACAACAGGACATGTATGATATTTGGCAATTTGTTTGATTTTGTCGTATTTAAAATTGTCAGTGTTTACTAATGGAGTATTCTAAGTAGATTTGACACTAAATGTATGTTTAGGGCGACCAATTTGTTTCAAGTGGTTATATTAACAAGAATTACGTTGCCAGTCGTTAATTACACCAAAAACTGAATATTGGAATGTAATTGAAATACGTTCAGCATTTTAAATAAGGACACATTCAAACTACAAATTCTTACATCTATCAGATTGTAAGGTCGCTTACGCTATTTAAGTTTCTATTCTGTATTTATCCAAAAAATCGACAAACTAGTTGAAAGTTACCATTTGTACTTGTTGCAGTACGCGAGCGTGTGCGCGAGCATGTGCGCGGTGCGCAGCGGCGAGTGCGAGTGGTCGCGCGCAGCTGCTGGGGCTGCGGCGGCGCGCGCAGCAGCTGCTCGGCGGCAGCGCGCAGCTCGCCAGGCGCATGCGCAGCGCACTAATGCAGCCATACACGCACGGATTGCGGTACGTTTCATACTTCTGTACAATACCGATTATCTGTCTCTATGTGTCTATATTAAAAGAAAAATTCCAGATTTCGGGAAGATGATGTATTTGCGTTGCTGATAACGATTCCTAAATATTTGTCTGTCTGTCTGTCTGTCTGTCTGTCTGTCTGTATGTCCGTATGTTGCGTTTGTTCCGGGCAATCTCCGAAACGGCTGGGCCGATTTCGACCGGACTTTCACTGATAGCTTGCTGACATAGACGGACATATTATCGGCTACTTTTTTTTATCTTTATATTGCGTCGACGACTAATAAAAAACTTAGAAATTTCGTTGTTATGTTCATAATTGATTTTTTGTTTGTAATAGAAATTTAAGGTGTAACAAGGTGTACAATTTTTTATATTAAAAGTCGACTCATCTAACTAGCGAAAATAAGATAATTTTATAAAATGTTTCAAACTACACACATCAAAAACACTGAATTAAATTACATTTTATAATATTGATATTTCTATCTATTTTAGTAGTTTGTAATTTTAAAAAACTTAAGCTTTATTAATTAAATAAAAAACCGTTGAAGATATAGATATTGTCTAAACAGATTTAATTAAATTTTAATTAACTTTCTTACAGCTCATAATGGAAGACAAAACAAATATTGAAAAACAAATAAACGACCAACTTCAAGACATAAATAACGAAAGAACGGAAATGGAGTTCCGTCTAACAGAATGGATGGAAGAAGAGAGACGTCTTCTAGAGGAACGCATCGCGAAACACGTTGAGAGAGAACGAAACTCTTTAGAAGAGAGGATAAAGTTAAGGTTATCAAGAATAGAAGATAATAGAAGAAAAATGGAAGAGAATATATCACATAATTTGGAATGGCATGAGGCTTTGTTGAGGTTAAATGAACAAGAGAGTGAAAAACTTGATGCAGAAGTGAAGGAGAATGAAGAAGATGCTGAGAAATATTTGAAAGAGATGGAGAGTTTCAAACAAATTTGTGATGAAGGTAACATAATAATTTTCGAGTTATTTATGAGATAAAAATTACAAACAACTACATACATCTTTATAGCAGAATAAAAACCTATTTGTATCTCAAAAAGTAATCAAAAACCTTAACCTTGATTTTAAAAAAATGTAACATCTAAATATTGCTTTAAAAATGAAAAAAAAGTTATGGGAAGCGAGATTCGAACTCGATTTTACTCCAATTCTACATAAATATACTAGCTTTTGCCCGCGACTCCGTTCGTGTGGAATTTAAAAAAAAAAAGCAACTAACCTATGCGTTCTTCCAGACTTACATCTATGACAAATTTCATTGAGTTCCAAACGGCAGTATAGGCTACAAACTCTAACAAACTTCCATCTAAACTTTCGCATTTATAATATAAATAATGTTGTAGGAATGAACGCGGTATCATCGGAAGTAGATTCCTTGACCGGAAACGTTCTGTCTGTGGTTGGAAAGATCAGGAACAACATGCTGGATGTTATACACTGCGCGAAACAGAAAATTGAGGTTTGTACACTCATATTGAATACATATTTCTAACAAATAACGAAAACCGACTTCAGGACAAAATTTTCCGACCTTCGGGACGCTTTTTTTCAAGAAAAACTCAATATTATTGGATTATTTGTAGTATTGGTTAAAAGAGGGACCAAAAAGTTCGTATTCCGCATAGAATAAAAAAATATTTACGTAAATCGGATAATAAATTACAGAGTAATCGATTTACATACATAAAAATACTATTTGAATTGTGAACTTTATCATTTTTTTAATTTTAATGATATCTACTCATTTTCAGAAACATGTTTATTTTTTTACAGCCTTTTTTTTTATTATCACCTTTTATAGTTGAAACATAAATAAATATTATAAAACATTAATACAGACTATTATTAAATAATTATTATTATCTTATTAATAATTACAGAAGGAAACAAAGGATATGTTATCAAGTAATCAACAAGCGTCAGAGCAAATATACAACAGTGTGGAGGTGGCTGTACAGACTGTCGTCAAGGATTGTCTTCAAGCTGTCACTGGAATGCTGGCACATGTTAATGTAAGTACTGTATTTTCATATAAAAATCGTTCAGACCTGTTACGCCATTTTACGTAGAAATATCCATCCTTAGAAATTATTGCATTATCTATACTATTATTATAAAGAGGAAAGATTTGTATTTGTGGATTGTATGTATTGAAATAACTCAAAAACTACTTAACTCATTTCAAAATTCTTGCACCACTAAAAAGCTATGTTATCACTGTGTAACATAGGCTGTATTTCTATTATTTTTTTATTTAATTTCATGCGTGCGAAGTCGCGAGCAAAAGCTAGTATTTCATTAAAGTGAAGACGAATGCTTTACTAAAATCGCATTATTCCATTATTGGAAAAATACAAATAATTTTTTATACTTCAAATTTGTAAATGGTCGTAGTACTTAAAAAATGAAGCAATGATACGAATTTTGAACTGTCCATTTGCAGGAAAACACAACAACAACAATACAAGAACTGACAACAATATCAACAAACAACACAACATTAGAAACATCCACCTCCGGCCAGTCGGAGGTGCAAAGCTCTCGACTCACCTCCGCGCAGGCGGAGGCGGAGGCGTTCTATTCCAGGCTGAAGGAGGAGATGAACACATTGGAGGAGGTGGAGGAGAAATGTCTCAAAGAGGAATACAAAGTATACTCACCTACTGGTAAGAACATTTGTAGGTTTATTTTTTTTTGTCTGGGCCTGTCCCACCAAATTGTAAATTTTCTGATAACGTGTAAAATATATAATGGAAATATCGGATTTTGTTCCCTTAGCTGACAGTGATGTTTTTATGCTATCTGAGCCTCTATCAGTCAGTAGTCGGTCGTGCGTAGTTCGGAGATTAGCAACATTAGAAACACTATCCTTAGTTGACCACCATCTTAATTGATAACTTCTCTACACACTCTAAATCGAATTGCAAACATTTACAGAGATTAACCAATTGATTTTACAAAAACAAAGTACATTATTCCACCATCCAAACACAACTGTCATCAGTCATTCTATCTTCGTCTTGACATCTATCAAACGATGCACAATCAGCCAGTACTCGAAATTATTAGTTGCCAGCTACTTTAATCGTACAAAAAGTATTAATAATTTCGCCACGTTATATATAAAAAATAAAAAACTACGGGAGTAGAAGTAGAGATGTTTTTTTTTATATAATATAAGGTGACAACTATTAGACAACTTATTTAATTGATACTGTCGCTTTTAACTCAGAGCAATACTTCTTTCTTTCTTCGTCAAGACTTAGGATGCGCGCCAAATCTATCCATACTTCTAGTGACATTGACAGCTGTCAGCTAGGGACGTGACGTTTATGCCGATAATCTAGAGTTGCGCCAATTCTATAGCACGGTACTAATTTTATTCCTAACACAACCGAGCAAGTGACCACTTGAATCCACCAAAATGGAAAGTGACCGCTGCCCATAAACATCCGAAATTGCAGATGCGTTGCCTACCCTTCATTGACAGAAGACGCACATAAAGAGGACATTTCCTCTTCCCATGCGTCTCCACCGTCAAATCTACTTTTCTTCCCATCATTTAACAAGTTCTAAGTTGTATAAGTTACCGTTATGTTTGCAATGACTATGTGTGTAGGTCGCACGCCGGCGCGCACGCAGTACAGCTACCCGCGCGCGCTGCCGCACACCTCGCCGCACGCGCGGCTGCTGGCGCGCTACCGGGCCCGCGACACACACCACGTATGTACACACAACCCCACTATCATATATATAGCTGGCTATCCCCAATCATCCCCCATACCTCCTCCATCATACATATACCTTATTACCTTATCTATACTATTATAATAAAGTGTAAACACACACTTTTTGTTGCCTAAGATGTCAGCAATTACACCACATTTATGAATAATTCTTTTTTTAATAAAGACCCCTACACTTACATCACGCTTTAGGCTATATATTTTCACGACATTAAACTTAGGGGATAAATATTTATCTCTAACTAGCCTTCTCACGCGATTTCGTCCTTGTAGAATTAAAATAATGACTTGGTAGCTTATATGGTCTTCCAGACTATGTTCTACAGCGATGTCAAATTTCATCGAAATTCGTGTATATAATAATAAGAACTTTCCAATTTTTAGAAAATAATTGTGTTTGTATAGTATTGCATTATCTGGCTGAGTTTAGAAGGGGGTAGACGCCCCCCTACCCTGATAACGATGTCATATTGTGATACCAGGACGACTGCATAATGGTGGAGTGCGAGGAGACACGAGGCCAGAGTGACTGCGAGTCCTCCAGCTCCGAGGACTCCGCGGTGGTGTTTGTGGCGCCCTCCCCGCCGGACCACCCCGCACCACCTTCCCCGCCAGAACACCCCACACAACCACCCCTCACCAAGTGCACCTCCGAGACAGACATCTATGTACGGCAGGTCAGTTCACACAAACCAATATACCTTAGAGCAGTAGCAAACATTTTTGGCACGTCGATAGTTATAAAAACGCTACGAAAAAATATGAAGTAGATGAAAATGTAATAATCGCAGTCAAAATTATTCAATGACATATCTAAGACCGCATTGTACTTTTAAGAAAATGGCACTTTTGCATTAAATTAAAAAGATATAGTCTATGTTACAGATACCGTAGCTTTCTAATGATGAAAGAATTTTAGAAATCGGCTCAGTATTTGAGTTAATTCAATACATACAAATATACAAATCTTTCCTCTTTACACAAGTATAGATGGGGTTTCTATGTGTAACGTACCATATTAAAAATTAACGTTTTTCTTTATAGCGTCAACAACAGCAAGGCAAAGAGAACGTGAATCGGTCAATGAGTTTTAAGAAACCCTCCAAGTTGCCCGCCCCCGCCCCCGCCCCCGCCCCGCCCTCCGGCAAGAAACCTCTCTGCGAACGCAACGCATCCTGACTACACATTTATTAAAAAACTAGCTGTTCCCGTGCGACTTCATTCGCATCAAATTATGAAAATTGTTTTATTGATTACATTTGTCAAATTCAATTGCAAATGTCAAAATGACATGACATGACAAAGTATGGCAATTTTGCTTCCTTGATGTTGGCAGCAACTTATGGTCTCTTTCCCACATTAGGGTTTATACCAAAATATTTACCCCTAAGTTTAACGGCGTGAATAAAATAGCCTAAAGTGTGACGTAAGTGTAGGGCTTTTTATTAAAAAAGTGTTATTCAAAAATATGCTATGATTGCTGACATCTTAGGGAACAAAGAAGTGTGTGTTTACGCTTTATTATAAAAGTATAGATAAACACTATTATTAAGTATATTTCACACGTAAGGAATTTATTTTCCCAACTAATTCGTATGACCGTATTTAACGCTAGAGTAATTAATATTTTATAAGTACTGTGTACCCTAATTAAATATTTGCAGATTTATGTGTTTGTTTTTAGTTTTAGGACAATTTTTATGTAAAAATAACAGAAAAATTCCACTATCGAAATATTTTTGTATTGAAAATTGTTTTTTTTTTTCATTGTATTTAATTTTAACTAGTGAAATCTTTTTCTTTACTATTATTTTAATAATAAATTAAGTATCAGGTTTATTTGAAGTTTGACCAAAACTTGTCAATAATTTGACCAAAGTTATGTAAAGAATAGTACACAAACAAACATATCCGATATTCTAATAGCTTTTTTAAATTATTAAAATCGTATAAAAGTTCTAATATAAAAAAACTGCAAGTCAGTTTAAAAAGCATAGAAATCAATTTGTATCTTTTAGAGCCTTTCCCATCACTGGCTGATAGAGGCTCAGATAGCTTAAAAACGTCACTGTCAGATAAGGTAACAAAATCCGATATTTCCATCAGATATTTTATAAGTTCGATTGTTATCAGACAATTTACAATTTGGTGGGACTGGCCCTTAATTGTTCAGAATTTAAAAGATAAAGGTGTGTCCACACCTGACTACTTCGCATAAAGCGGTGTGTGTTCACCTTATTACGTTAGATATTATGTTTTTAGTATGTTTGTGTGTTTGACGTAAGTATTATATTTTAATAAATTTGGATACACTCGTATAGTTTTATATGAATGAATATATTTTTAATGGATTTTTTGTTTTATGAGTAATATCTTTTCTGGTATGTAGTTGTAATTGTGTACGAAATAACGATTTATGTATGAATTATAAAGATTATTAGAATTTTTTTTTCATTTTTTATCCAACACTCGAAATTTTTTAAAAAATACAGGTCTGTCTGTTTGTCCGAAATCCACACAAAGCGACAATTTAAACTAATAAAAGAATATGAGTACTCAGCTAAAGGTAAATGGAAAATAAAACAAAAACTAATTTTTAATAAATTTATTTTTCAAACAAGTGTATCTGCGCGTTTAGTCGCAACACTGACCTTAATAAATGGACAAGCTAATTTCTGCCGACATGGAATAGGTAATTTCTGCCGATCTGATTTCTTTTTTGGCGCTGACGGTCGTTGGTAAAAGTGAGTAATGGTGAGAATTGGAATTAATAATAGATGTATTAACTAAAAGCGATATCATTTCCAAGCAGACCTATCCATTTATACAGATCAGTGGGCGCAGAACAAACAGCTAGCACCAAAAATTATATTTACAACATGACGAATAAATAATTTAAGTGACATTAATGGCTTGAAAGAAATATTGCATTTATTTAATTACACCATAGCCTTAAAACTATAATAAATTACTAGAATACATAAAAAATGCATAAAATTTACTGTTTGGTCTCATACTTATACTAAATTGATCCCACGGGAACATTGCTGTCACTAAAAGCAGGTGGAAATATTAAATAATCTGAACAACATGGCCATAAATATAAATGCAAAATAGGCCATAATTTAGGATACATATTGTTTGAAATTATATGCTTTTTAAATAGTTGCTGATTTTATGAAAAATAATGGTGGGAAAACAATAATAAATGCCACATACGACTTAACTATAATAAATAAATTAATCTAAATATAGAGAAATAAAAGTCTATTTACATTTTTTTATTCCTAATAAAATTGAAAACTTTATAAATATGCTGTCGTTATTTTCAAAGACGCCATGTTTATAGCCTGAACAGAAATATAAAATAAACTATCGGGTTGCCGAAAAATTTTTATATTCTTGCTCATGCTAAAATAATTAACGACATAAAAAAACTGTTATTTCACTTTTTCAAAGATGACAATATTTTTGTATGAAAATATTGACAGTGGAACTTACGGTCATTTTTATATAATTAGGCGTCTTACACAGTTCACAATTTTATAGAGTTCTCGTTTAAAACATAAATCTAACATGAGGTCTATTTATCTCTAACTGGAAGACTATAATAAAATAAATGCGAATTATTTTGGTTATCAAAATGTTTCTATAGTATTCTAGGTCAATAATTTTTTTAGGTTATGAAAATAAAAAATTGTCTATGCTTTTGCTAATTTGTAGGTTATAATTTGGATAGTCTTCCAGTGTTGATGGTCTATGGATTGTTGACGGATATGATCTGGTTGATCCAGCCGATGAAAGAGGAGACCTTGACGTAGACGCCGGGCACGTCCTGGCGGCCGCAGCCGAAGCCCCAGGAGACCAGCCCCACCAGCTCGTAGAAGCCGTCATCCTGACACACCAGGGGACCGCCGCCGTCGCCCTGTACACACGATAATCGTTTTCTTGGAATTCTTTTTAACAGACAAACTGCCATTTTCGCTTAAATTCATAAATGTTTTTGTCAAAAGTTACAAGTTTTTTCGCATAGCTTTTTTTTGCCGACTTCCAAATTCCAATTCTAAGGTACAATACAGAAATATTTACTACAATAAAGGAGTTCTAAATAATTTTAGGTCATATTTCCTTACTTATAGTGTAATATTTTTTGAGAATGTTTTGGTACGTTGTTTGGAAGTCGGTTTTGGTTTTCTAACAAATATAACTAGTTTAAAATTTTACTCAAGACTATCACAAAAAAAGAGTTGAAAATCGTAATAGCTATTTACGTTTAGACGTTCTTTTGTTTACTTTATTTCGGTTTTGGAACGAACAGAAGACAAAAGATTGACCTTCTACACCATTTACTAACATTATAAATTAGAGGTTAGAATTTAGTTAAAATTTGTCAATTTTCCTAGTTTAGTTTACCTGGCAGGCGTCGTTGCCCTCCTCCCCGCCGGCACAGAAGGAGGAGGAGGGGAGAATGAACACCTTCTCAGTGACCGCGTTCACCTTCCGCACGCACTCAGAGTCATTCACTATGGGCAGCTCCGCCTCGCGGATACGCAGAGGAATAGGACCCGCTGGAAAATATACTTTTCATATTTAATTTCGTTAACAGACAATTTTTCAAATTTACTAAGATTAGTAGATTACTATTTTAAGATCAGGATAATTCAACAATCCTACTGCTGGCAAATATTCGCTAGAGATTATCAAAGGTAAAGAAGTATTTTATAGACAAATGCACAGATAACTACTTTAAAATCTTTTGATTAAACTTTGTTTTAGATATTTTTTTTTATTTAAAATTTAAACATATCAAATGTACTTATAATATTTAATACTAGCTGTTGCTCGTGACTTCGCTAGCGTGAAATAAAAATACACCTTACTTTACTAACTTTTTAATGATGATAGATTTTTTGAAATCGTCCTAGTAGTATTTGAGTTATTTCAATACATACAAAAATTACTAACATTATAAATGCAAAACTTTAGATGGATGGATGGTGTAGATGTCTGGAATGACATATAAGTTACTTGGTTTTTGTTTTATACTACGCGGAAGGAATCGCGGGCGAAAGCTAGTACTAGTATAGAAGTATGATGTACTCACTCTCCCCCATGTACCCGTAGCCAGTGACGGTGCAGCGCTTGCCGGCGGCGTGCTCCTCGTCCCGCGCCGGCAGGCACACCAGGCACACGCCTGACACACAGCCATTGCAAATATTTAGAAAACAAGGTAAACTCGCAAGCTAACTACAGAAAAATACTTGTGTAGCCGGCATTCTGCGGCCAGGAAGAATTTCAGGGGAGGACATCTTTATTCAAAATTGTTTAATCTTACAAACTTTAATAATGGCCGGTTTCCCAACTGCTTTTAACCATTCGCTAGTATTTCGAATTTCATGAATCACGTTTTAAACTACCTAAATAGAGTTTAACTTTGAAAGTTAGTTCAACTTAACACTAATGAATGACTAGGTAACGATAGAATAAACGGAAACTTGAGCAACTGAACATAATTCGTTTTTTGACCGACTTCCCAAAAGAAGGAGGTACTCAATTCGTCTGTATGTTTTTTTTATTTTTTTTTATGTGTTACGGCATAACTCCGCCGCTAGTGGACCGATTTTGATAATTCATTTTTTATCCGAAAGGTAATGCTTGCAGGTGGGTCCCATTTTTTTGTTTGATTTTTGGAGTCAAAGACTACGACGTAGTTAAATAGTTTTTAAGTTATCTAGAGGCTTTAGTGTACTGAATTATTTTACATTTTCAGGGGTTCGTAGCTTTCTCCTGCTTAATTAGTGAAATCTGTATGGTACACATTACACTGTGTATTTTTAAACAGAAAAATAGGGTTTTATGAAACAATAAGCATATTTTAAAAATGTAAAGTACATGTGACTGACCGTCTTTCAGCTCCGCTTTAGTCTTCAGTTTCAGTAATGCGATATCGTTGTCGAGAGTCTGGCTATTGTGGTTGTGGTGTATATATGTAGTAGCGACCAGCAGAGTCTGAGCGCTGGGGGAGCCGTACTTGCGCGTCAGGTCGTTGTCACCAACGCGCACGAAGTAATCATCACCGGAACGTACGATGCTGGAAATTTAAACAAAGTCTTATAATAATTGCAAAGATTTATAAAATTTACTTGTCAATAGTGTACAATGTTCATACTTGGTGAGGCAGTGATAGTGTACAATGTTCATACTTGGTGAGGCAGTGATAGTGTATACTTGGTGAGGCAGTGATAATGTACAATGTACATATTTGGTGAGGCAGTGATAGTGTACAATGTTAATACTTGGTGAGGCAGTGATAGTGTACAATGTTCATACTTGGTGAGGCAGAGATAGTGTACAGGGGACATACTTGGTGACGCAGTGCGCGGCGGTGAGCACCCACTGCGTGCCGACGAGCGCGGCGCCGCACACGTACTGGTTGTTGTTGTTGATGAGCGCCACCTGCCAGCACCACTCGCCCGGCAGCCCGTCCTCGCCGCCCATCACGCGGCCCGCGCGCGCCGCCGTGCCTGCGCCACACAACAGTAACTAACGAACACATACTCGTAAAAACAATAGACGTTTTTAAATCAAGAGGGAAAAATAATTTTAATAATTAAAATGCTGCTCGCGACTTCGTCTGTGTAAAATTAAAATCGAGTCTAGTCTGTGTTACTCAAAGATAACGTGGCCTTTTAATCGCGATTGAAGTTTCTCAAGTTATTTTAATACAAACAAAAATGCAAATCTTTTCTTTTTGTAATATTAGTATAATAACTGGATATAGATAAGCAAAAAGTTGTTGATCGACAAAAATCACACTTGCTTTCTCACGCAACTATGTCCAAATGGAATTAAAAAAGAACAAAAGTGAGAAGCGAATGTCTTTTTCCAGACTATTCTCTACGTCTATGCTAAATTTCATCGAAATCCGTTCAGCCGTTTAGGCTTCAAACTCTAATAGTTAAACATCCTTCCATCTAAATTTTCGCATTTATAGTATTAGTAAAATTACAGTGACATTTAAAATTTACTGACTAGTCGAGTTTATTTTTTTATGTCAAACCTTTAACACCGCAAACGTATTTATTATATTTCTCTGCAGAATGCATCATCGTGGTGCCATAGCTCGGCTCGTAGGGATCTGGAACATAGATGATAAACAACATTTCTACGGTGAAGACATTTTTAGAATAACCAAAGAACGTAACAATTGTAATTGGTAACGGAGGCCTGGTTCTAGTCGCTACTCCTTTTCACCATTTTCTTAAGAGGATGGGAAGGAAACGTGAATTTGACGGCAGAGGAGACGCATAGGAAGGGGAAATATCCTATTTATGTGTGTCATTTTCATCGACTAAGGGTAGGCAACGTGTTTATGGGCAATCGCTTCGCCATTTCGGTAGATTCAGGTAGCCGCTTGCATGATCGCCAATAAACTAGCTGTTGCTCGCGACTTCGTTCATGTGAAATTTTAAAATATGGCATATGTTACTCAGCGACAACGTAGCTTTTAATGGTGATAGAATTTTCGAAATCGGTCCAGTAGTTTTTGAGTTATTTCAATACATATAAAAATACAAATTAGTATAGTTAAAAATGGCCTTACATGCGATACGATCAATAGGCGTGGTGTGTTGAGGCACGTGGGACACGTGAGGCACATGAGGCACGTGAGGCACTATCTCGTTAGTGGTGAGCGCGTGGTGCTTGTAACCAGTGGTGGTGGTGGTGAGCGGGTAGGAGTCATTCCGCTCAGGGCCGCCGACCACTTCGATGATCTTGGACTTCGGCGCACAGCACTGAGTGCCCGCCTTCTTGCATTTAAATACATCTGTTATTTCCGCGTTGTCTGCAAACATAAAAAACAATAATTATCATACTGATATTATAAATGCGAAAGTTTAGATGGATGGATGTTTGTTAGAGTTTGTAGCCTTAACAACTGAGAGGATTTCGATGAAATTTGGTATGGATGTAGAGGATAGTCTGGAAGGAAACATAGGCTACACACTATTATACTGCACAGATTTCAATATAGTTAATTAAGTAAAAGGTCTTCTTTTTTGAACCGGAAAAAAATATGTAACTTCTCTGTTTATTTCTTTATTTCTAGGCTCAAATTACTGGTACTTTTTGTACTGCAAGTGACGTTACATAAAGGCTTTTGCGGAACATTAACGCTTATTATAAATAAGCACCATAGCTGAGTGTAAGCTCCATTATCTTCTATATGGTCGATGAATTAATCTTTTCATCCTAAAGTGGTCATAATCAATGCTTTTAACAAGGTCATGAAGACAGGATAAGTAATACTAACGGAAGCAGGTGAAGGACAGCAGCGGCACTACGCAGGAGCCGGGGCAGTCGGGGCGGGGGTCGGCGGGTGCGGGGGGCGCGGGGGGCGGCGTGGTGGTGGTGGTGGGCCGCGCCGTCGTCGGCCGGGGGGTCTTCGCCGCTCTGAAATATCACACTCCTTAATTATTGTCCAGTTAATTTAAAACTCTGAATTTAAATTTTGGTCCAATAACATTTTTACGGACTCCCGAAAAGTTTTACAGACAGTTTAGTTGGAATGGTTAAAGAAATCTTAGTGAAATAACAATAAAATAAAACAAAAATGAAATTCATCATCCACTTGCCCTTATCCCTTTACGGAGGGTCGGCACAGTATGTGCTGCTCTTCCATATAGCTCTATCAGCCGTCATATCTGAATCCACTTCTTTCTTAAGCATATCCTCTTTCATACAATCCATCCATACTTTCTTCGGACTTCCTCTTCCTTTGTAGCCATCCACATTCAATCTTAACACTTTCTGGTTTATGTCCCCATCAAACAACAAAATTCAACAAAATTCCAGCTGAAATCTTACAACTTACAGTAGGTACATTATTACAAGAGTTTCAAAGTAGTTAATATAAGTTTGAACCTGGTGTTATCACAACAGAACATGTTGGCGAGCCGGCAGTTGGTGTGCGCGTTGATCTCTGAGGGGTATTTGCAGAAGGCAGCCATCACCGTCGGCAGACAGAAGCTCGGGCAGCGTGGCAGCGGCGGCTGTGGACATACAGTATATATTAACAAGATTACAAATACAACATTACTAATAAAGCGTAAACACACACTATACTTAGTTACGAAGGAAATCAATCACAGTATATTTTTGAATAATTATTATTTTACGAGCTGTTGCCCGCGACTTCTACCGCGTGGTATTAGAAAACATACAAATTACAAAAAGTTACGTATCCCTTGGGTACCGGGCATTTCTCGGGGATGAAGCTTATCCCATGTGTACTTCAGACTTTGTTTTATATCTGTGCCAAATTTCAATAAGATATGTTGAACCGTTGCAGAATGGTCGAGTAAACATTAAAAAACTAAATTAATGAATCCCACGGGAACCGTAACTACTCCCGGGATAAAAAGTAGCCTATGTGTTCTTCCAGACTATGCTATAAACTTGTGCCAAATTTTATATAGATCCGTTCAGCCGTTTAGGCTACAAATGCTAACAAACATCTATCTATGCATCCATCCATTTAAACTTTCGCATTTATAATATTAGTAAGATTTTTTAAAAAAAACCCTACACTTACACGCTTTAGGTTATATATTTTCATGCTATTAAAATTATGGGCTAAATATATTGGAAAAACTCGTCATTGGGGAACGGGACAAAAACTAAAACTGACAACATCAAAAAAGCACGGTTGTCGTGGTAACGGTTATTGTTATCCAAAGTCAAATTCATTGTTATTTGTACATTTGACTTATGATTTCAATTGGAAATTTCACAAATGTAAAGAATAAAATAATGTTTTCATAATTGCATGCGGATGCCGCATAGAACCAGCGCATTCACTAATAAAGTTATGTTAGTATGTATCTCACCGGTGTGGTAGGTCGTGGCGTGGTGGTTGGTCTTCTCGTGGTGGTATCCTTGCTGTCGGTGATGCAGCAGGTGCCGCCGTCGGCGCAGGTCGCCTGCTCGTCCACGTGGTCGCACAGCAACACGAACAGCCCGCTGATGCACTCCCCGCGGCACTCGCGCTCCTTGTGGCTCACTGCTGTCTTCTTCTTCGGCGGGGGCGTTGTTGTTAACTGCAATATAGTTTAAATTCTAATTAATAACATGATCGTCGGTAGCTCAGGGCTTTAAGCACTTGACTTATAATCAACAAGTCCTGGGTTCGAATCACGTCATGTGCCAATGTGATTTTGAATTTCATATGTATTTACCTGACGTTCTAACGTTGAAGGAAAACATCGTAATGTAACCTGCACATATCGGCAAGTCAACCCGCAGTGGGCCGACAACTAGTGCCTAGTTGCCCCTATAGGGTGAGCTCCGAGACCCTCATTGGGAACGTATAGTGAACTCATGATGATGATGATATATCTTTTCTTCCTCAAAGCGCTATATCTACGTAAGTTAAAAATTCCCCTTACAGCAGTGCTAGGCTTCTTAGTATGATGATGCTGTTTCTCATTAGGCACCACGAGGTCGTCAGGCGGGCTGTCACCATAAAAGTCCCTGGCGACGCAGCAGACGCGGCCGCTGGCGCACAGCCCCGGCGAGCTGAGGTACGCCTGGCAGTACTGCGCTAGTTGCACCACCACGCACACGTCAGGACACGCTATATTACCTGATAAAAAGAACAGATATCCCAATTAGATAGTACTTTTAAATAGGATAATCTAAAGATATCCAAAAGTCCATTGTGTGTGCTGTTTCGATTTTGTAAAAGCATTTGAAAGAGTACATCATGACAACATGATAGACATCCTTTAATATGTTTGTTTTTAATTAAAGAGCCTACGAAAATAAACTATACGATGGATTTAAGAACCGAATATACGTGTAGACAGTAAAATGTCTGATGAAAAAAAGGTTTTTACAAGGAGTGCTTCAGGGATGTAATCTTGGCCCCAATATTCGTAGGTTAACTTGTATCCTTGTTATTTTGAATCTATTATTTTTGATATACTCGCGTTAATGAAGACCTAATATGTAATATGTGTACCTAATAATTACCACTGTCTTTGTGTCTGTCGGGCGTCAGTGTGGTGGTCTCGTCTTCGTCGGACTCCGTGGTCGTGTAGCGCGTCGTGAACGGACGCCGAGTTGTGATTGCCGTATCATTGTCTGAAATTATAAAAATAAATACAAGAAGCAAAATTACTTTATTAAAAAGAAATTAAGTTTAAATAATGTGAAATATACTTTGATGCCAATTAAAATATAACTCACTGTTTTAAAAATTGTAAACTAAACTTTTTTAAACATATTGTAGAAAACAAATACAATTATTGCATAGTGATTCATCATATGCTTAAGTTATATTAACTATTTTGCAGAGTCAAATATCCTAATGTTATAAAATATGCAATTAAAAATGCTCGCCTTGCGGAAAATATGGCGAGATATTAATATCTTGGTGGAAAAAGTGGTCTAGTTAAAAAAAAAGTGCCTTAGTTAACAAAGTATGTATATTAAAATGTTAAATGTATGTCAGTATGCTAATAGTAACTACTAACTGTGTTAATTACTGACAGGAAGGGCAACGATACAACGAGACCGTTAAACTGCATACAAAGATTAGAAAGGCTTTTACAATCTCAAACAAAGTTGTTAACAATGTTGCGTTCACATGAATACCTTTTACAATTAAAATTATAGAAATAAACAATCCCACGATCTTGTTTCTACTGTTTATCTCAATCTAAGCAGTTGTAAGATTTTGAACAGTACAATGTGAAACAATGTCAAAGTGCGCACACCTTTGATTAATCGCACAACTGTATAGTCGCACTTTGACTCTTATGAGCTTATATATATATTTTTTTATAACATACGATGACAAACGAGCAAGCGGTCACCTGAATCCGCCAAAATGGCGAAGCGACCGCTTCCCATAGACATCTACAATACCAGATGCGTCGCCTACCCTTATCCGACGGAGGAGGAGACGCACATAAATAGGATATTTTCTCTTCCTATGCATCTCCTCCATCGTCAAATCCGCTTCCCCTTCCTCTCATAAGAAAAGGGTGGTAAAGAGAAAGGGACTTCGGCACCACACTCATCAGACGAAACACGGCATTGGTTCCATTTCACGCCTGCCTTCTGTGTGGTCGTGGTATTACTGGGGGCGTGCCGGCCATGCAGTACTAAGATGTTAAAGCGGGCACTACCACTGTTTTATGGTGCGCACACTACTTGATTTTTAATAAATAAACAATTGAATTGCCTTAGAAACAATTGACACTCGCACAACAGTTGTGCGGTAGTTTATTCAAAAGCGCTCGCTCTTTTAGAGTCAAGTAATCGAAGTATTCGCTTCGAATTTGAATGTAGCGTCGGTGGCGTAGAAAACTGATTACACCAATTTGCAAAAAATGTTTCTTAATTTTCGCATATTATAAGTAATAAGAGAAACCGTCAACCGGCATTAGGCTGTGATTGACTAAGACATAATCACAAAAGGGGTGTTACCTAAAGGTTCATCCATGCAGCACTTCATGCCGCTGGGGCAGTCGGCGTCATCACGCACATTGGAGCAGATGAGCGCTGTGAGGGTGTGCATACACGCGCCCGGACAACTGCGCGTCTCCACCTGCGTGTCCAATGACTCGAACAGATCTGTAAGGTAACCACACGGTTATTAGCCATCGTCATAGGTTCAGATACTATACAAATTGCATAAAAAGAACAGCGTAAATATCACAGGGTATTCTCGTCATGTTTTCTGTTATATGAGTGATTTTATGGCACGATAATGTCGAAGATATAAATAAAGATCAGGAAATACAAAGCCAATTTCATTGATCCTTTTAATAGCTTAAAACCTATAACAATGTCAGACAGTTTGAGGAGTTGATTGACTTAGCACAGGTCTTCAAAGATCATATATGTTCGTACAATCATTGCCCATAATTACCTTCTCCCTTTCCATTTATTTTAAATTAAAAGTCGCCGAGCAAACAGCTGCGGCTGAGAAAGCCGCCCAGCGACTTCCAGTGACGGCGACAACTTTGCAAAATGTTTTTTCCTTCATTTTCTAAGAATCTTTTCTCTGCGCTGCCTATATGTGGCAGCGCGGCGCCACTCGCGCCAACAGGCTAACACCCTCCCCCACTTCCCCCTTGATAAGCCATTTAAATATTTAAATTACGGCAATCGAACAACAATCCGAAAACTTTAATAATCCAGTAAAATAATTATTAAATAATAACTATGTAAATTACAATGCCTATAATACTTGTTAAATTTATTAAAACAATCCAACAACAATCAGCATTACCTTAGGTAGAATTCAATTGTTTTATAAAAATACTAGATGTTCCCGTGCGACTTCATCAGTGTGAAATTATGAATGTTTTTATTGTTTACATTTGTCAAATTATCAATAGGAAATGTCAAAACGACATGACATGACAAATCTTGGCAATCTATTGATTGATGATGGCAGCAACTTATGGCCTCTTTCCCACATTAGGGTTTTTATCCAAAATATTTACTCCCTAAGTTTAATGGCGTGAAAATAGCCTATAGCCTTAAGCGTGTCGTAAGTGTAGGGCTTTTTATTAATGAAAGGACTATTCAAAAATATACTGATGTTGGTTTACGCTTTATTATATTAGTATAAAAGTGTATATAAAAGTGCAAGCGAAAAATTTAGCTGAATCATGAATGAACACTGTTGTAAAGTTCAATGAAACCGCAAATTCGCCATTGACGGTGCCAAGCGAGTCTCGACCTTATTACCTAACAGTTGTCCTAAACCGAACCTACTGGACGACATTCCTGAAGATGGGCTGACCGTTAGGTCGACTGTCCCGGCGCACCTCGGCACACATAAAGACAAATGAAAGGAAAACAGTTTGTGGTCCGAGTTACCAGCGTTTGCGTCATACTAAGTAACTTGTTCTGTTCCTACAGTGAAGTTTACTTATAAAACGCGCACAGAAGTAAAATAATAACTCAGTTTTTCTAATAAGAGGTTATTTTTTGTGTGAATCAATGTTATAAACACGAATGTTTAGATGGATGGATGTTTATTAGAGTTTGTAAACTAAATAACTAAGCGGATCTCGATGGATTTTTTTATGTAGAGAATAGTCTAAAAAAACACATAGGCTACTTACTTTTGTTTTTAAATTCCACGCGGACGGAGTCGCGAAAGCTAGTATATTAATGAGATAAAAAATTGTATGATTTTGCATAGGAAAGTCACTTTTAGTACACAAAACTGTAAGGTGTTAGGTCAACATACTGTACAACTTGGGCCATTGGTTATAGGACCGTTACGAGATGACCTAACACGGGCGGCGTGGAGAGATCGTCCTCTCTCCCTTCAGGCCCCTGGACCCCACCTTGTGCGCCAGAAGAAAACGAAAGTACCCTACACGCCGTGTAACGAACTAAACAGTTATGTTTGATGTTCAAGGTTTCCACACTTGTGTGAACCCGAATATCATATGATTTATATACATACCTATGTCAGTGACCACTCTATGCCAGTCCAGTTATAGAGAGCTACTGACTATACCTCACTGGCCAAGTGTAAACAATGGAAAGATACAAAGAATCATGTTTTTTCGTATAGATAATAATAAAATAAGCTTGAATAATGAAATAACAGTTTGGTTTCGCGTGACTGCGGCCAATTTATCTCAATATAGCAAGTTGCAGTAATGGTGATGACTGAACTTAACAATGCTTTATAATTGATTCAAATTGTTTATTCTCACTTTAAGTGTTTGAATACGATTATGTAAAAATTAAACGAAACCCAAGTCTGAGAGTCGGTGACTCAGGAGACTTGATTTGTAAACCGCAAGTCCTAGGTTCGAGTCCCGACTACCAATGTGTACATTTGGTCGATGTTCTTAGGGCGAAGGAAATCATCAAGATGTCTGCAAATGTTTGGAAATAAACAATTAAAATAGATGCGTGAAGTCAACCCGTATGGGCCATTGATAGACTATGGCCTAATCACCCCTAACTTAGGGTAGGCTCCGAAACCCTCAGTGGTGCCAATAGTGAGGAGATGATGATAGTATACATACAATACTTAAATGTTAGATTGAGTTCTATTTAGTCTTCATTATTTTTGGATTATTTTTCTAAATTAATGTTCCTGTATAAACGACTAGCAGTTCGAGACTTCGAGCATGTGAAATATAAAAATATAGCCTATGTTACTCAGCGATAACATAGCTTTTTAATGGAGAAGAATTTTTGAAATCTGCCCAGTAGTTTTCGAGTTATTTTAATATACAAAAATACAAATATTTCCTCTGTATAATATTAGTATAAATGTAACAATTAAGTTGAAGGAGGTGTTTAGTTTTGAAAGCGTTACTGAGATTAACTTACGCAACATAGTTTAATAATTAATCATACAAGGAAAATAACAAGATAATGGTAAGTGAAAGTGGCTAAAATAAAATATGATTCACTGTATCTTATACAAAACTGAATCATTCAAAATTTTATTCGAAATTATCCTGATCTTTACATAGTACAAATAACTGGAAGCGTTATTTTATCTGTACTAATATAGTAAAGAGGAAAGATTTGTATTGTTATAACTACTGGGCCGATTTTATAAATTCTGTCATCATTGGAAAGGTAATTTATCTGTAAGAAACATAGGCTATATATTTTTGTTTTTAATTTCACAAGTTTGAAGTCGCGAGCAACAGCTAGTAATCTAATTTGACAATAGAAAAAAAACAATACGTATTGTAAACAGACATCTTGTTTACGTAACAATATTTTTTCAACAATGTCTACCATATTTTTATTGTTGTACTAGCTTTCGCCCGCGACTCCGTCCGCGTGAAAACATAAGTGAGTAGCCTACGTGTTCTTCCAGACTATCCTCTACATCTTTGCCAAATTTCATCGAAATCCGTTCAGCCATTTAAGCTACAAACGCTAACAAACCTCCATCCATACAACTGAACTTTCGCATTTATTATATTAAATTTTTATTGTTGTATTTATTTCCCGTAAGTTAACAATAAACTTGTAACTTAAGTACTTTTAAATGTAAGGTGTACAAAGTACGTTATAATCAAGAGTTAAGAGGAACGACCGGCCGCAGGACTTTCTCCGTGCCCCTACTCCTTACGGTAACAAACCGGACACCAACGCAAGGCGCACTTAAATTGAATAACGCACATAATTTATCAATGAACTTCAAACTTTATCAAATGTAATATTTGAACAAGCTTTGTAACTATATCTATACTAATATTATAAAGAGGAAAGATTTGTATGTTCATATATATTGAAATAACTCAAAAACTACTGGCCTGATTTTAAAAATTCGTTCGCCGTTAAAAGCTACGTTATCAGTTACTATATATTAAACATTTTGTATAAAATAAAATTAAGTTGCTTTAACAACTAGCAGTTGCTCGCGACTTCGCCCGCAGGAAATTAAAAATAGTGAAAAACATAGCTTATGTTATTTACAGACAACGTAGACAAAAACGACAAAAGTATATGTTAAAAAAATTTTTGAAATCAGTCTAGTAGTTTTTGAGAATTCAATACATACGAAAATACAAATCTTCCCTCTTTATAATATTAAGAAAGAAAGAAATCAGTTTATTAAAAAAAAATGAAAAGGAATTCATTCGGCATGTGCTCGGTGTACCCTGAAGCGCCGGTTTTCAATGATTCCTAAAAAACAGAACACGCAGTTTTACAAAATAGTAGAAGAAAAATAAAACATGTACTTAATGTTACACTCGGTCACAACTCGAAAACTTAATCTAAATCTAAATTTATGGAAAAATATAAAAAACAAAACACAAATAAAACACTTAGATCTTACTTAATGTACCTAAATTGTTTTAAAACTAACATTACTTATACTGGGTTGCTGAAGTTTCCATTCACTTTATCATAAGATATTATATATATTTATCATAAGATTAAAGATACAAACACTGTCTAAACAGTTAAATTCTTATTTAAGGTTTCTATGATCTCGTTACAGATCGATAATATTTTCCCATAAGTTTGTATTGAAAGCATATAGCGAGGCGCAGGTGTCCGCGAGGTGCAGGGGACGGCAGGGTAACGGCGCGCTCACCGTTAGCCGCGCCCCATATACCACCAGACGATACCAACAAGATACAACTTATGTACTTCGATAGTAATAGTAAATACCCAACCAAAGTACCTGTATCAAACATGCTATCTCAGTGTCTATGAAAAAGCAAACATAACTTCTGATGTCGAGACTGAAATCTGTACAGTTTATTTCAAAACATAACCTAAAAATTGTTAACATCACTTATTGAAGAATACAAACAAAAATAATCTATATCTATTCGAATATTATAAAGAGAAAAGATTTGAATTTTTGGATTTTTGTATGTATCCGATTCAAGTAAAAACTACTGGGCCGATTTTAAAAAATCTTTCACCGTTAGAAAAGTAGTTTATCTGTGAGTAACATAGACTATGTTAACTAATATTTCCACAGCTAGTATTATATATTTTCAACGGAACATTTATAACTTAGTAAAATGTTTTTAAGGAACGGCAAAAGTAACGTATAGTAGCGTCTCATAGAGGTTACAGATTCAAGAATGTCAATAGACAATGAGTAGAGTGGCGGCCATTAACATCCACAGATAACCTAAATACAGGCACTCATTTGTCTATTGTTAAGAAAGCGCTTGTGAATAGATTTTGGTGGGAAATCGAGATGTATCTCGACTCAAACTACATGTTAAAACTCTAATGTACTGTTATTTACTTACTGTTTTTTTTAAATTTAGTTAATTATAGTTTATCCCATTACTTCTAATAACAGTGCAATTTCGTCTACTATAAAATAAGTTTTGTTTTTCTTTCATAGACGTTTCATAGAGATTATTTAAACTATGAATGCAGTGGCTTTTTGTATTATTTATGTCCGTATTTATTTCACTGGACGCTCGCCTAACAACATTGCTCTAATCTGTACAATAAATAAAAAACAAATCGAGGTCATTGACCGGAGACAGATAGACTATAACTCGCGTTCTACTGTTGATATTTTCTTTATTAAAATTGAATTTATTTAAAACTAGCTTCAGCTAGTGACTTCAGCACATTATAATAAAACTTAGTAGTTACGTTATTTCAGAATGTAATCTTTTTTTCAAATTTCATTAATCTGTTCACCAGTTAAGTGAAGTTAGAGAGTTACCTTTCATCATCCACCAAAAGGAAGGAAGGCATTGGGAAAGGCCTATGTCCAGCAGTGGGCAGGTGAAGGCTGTTGATGATGATCCACCAAAAAAATCGACATGTATAATACAAATAATAGGAATTAGGATGTGGAAGCATGTATAACAATATATAATACTAGCTTTAGCTCGCGACTCCGCCCGCGTGGTATTAAAAAAAACAAAAGTGAATAGCCTATGTGTCCTTCCAGACTATCTTCTACATCTATACCAAATTTCATCGAAATCAGTTTAGCCGTTTAGGCTACAAACTGTAACAAACATCCATCCATCTAAACTTTCGCGTTTATAATATTAGTATGAAGTATGAAGTATGATAATAAATGAATCAATTATACTTGTCTTATATCAATTGTCTATTGTATTTAACAATTTGATTTTTTAACCTTTACTGCACATTCCGTCTCGAAGGAATTGAAGCAAATAATGATGTTATTGAATTTAAACAAATTATTATGACTTGTGGTTATTTAAAAAGTACGTACAGACCTACTTAAAGCTATATGTGTGAGTTAATTTTTATTATTTTTCGAACATAGTTACGTTCTGTCACAAATCGTATATAAATTAGAAGATTTTAGAATCACGTAATTTATGTGTAACATTTTATTAAAAGAATATATAACCTAAAAGTTTCAAATACAATAGTTTAAATATATGTATGTATACGCTAAATCTAGACAGGTAAGTAATAAGATATTTTTAATGATATTCATAATATCCAGTGGTCAAAGAATTAAAACATGTGTATAACTTAACAGTGGCTATTAGTGTAATATAGATATTATTTTTGTGTACTCGTTTTTGTCCTGTCATCGTTCACTACACGCTTAAAATCTTTTACGAAATAGTAATGTCGAAACATTGCGCAGAAAGTCCGAGTGCGGAGAAAGTATCGGCCGGCGGGGGGGCGAGGCCGCGGGGAGACGCCGCCAGGGGAGGGGAGACGTCATCGAATTTGCGACAAAACACTTTCCTACTTGCCCGCCGACAATCGATTCCACGCAATCGTTACGAAGCGATTAATCGATTTAAACTAAATCGATTTGAACATTCGATTTAATTTGAATATTCAAATATCAATAGCTATGTAAATACAATTTTATCATATGATAATAGAAAAGAAAGTAAACTCCTTTTAGTTTTCTCTGTCATTTGCATAGTTACGTGTTGGAATGTAACTTAGTTACTTAAGTAAGTGACAAAAATTTATTTCGTCTGCAAACTATTTTACTGTAGCAAAAGCTACAACTGACTTTTAAATCTTTCAATATTATGAAGTACAAAGAGTTTGAAATGTTAAATTACCCTTGGCCTCGAAGAACAGACTAGATTGGACCTCATGCGGAAGGGTATTGCATGAGGTCGGAAAAGTATTGTAATTGTACATGATTAAATGATTTTTAGAGATAATTTGTTAAAATTAAGTGCAAATCTCTTCTTTTTTCTATATTTAAGAGAATAAACGGGGTATGTCTCTGTTATAATAAATCATTGGATGTACAAGTTATAGAATTAAAAATGTATTATGCATAAATACAGTTTTGAAATGTTTGTTTACATGAAAAAGAATATCATCGAATAAGGTAATAAAGTAAAATATTCTGACATTTAAAAATTGGTTAGCAAAGTTATCTTGATTTTTTATTTATCGATGTTTTCAATTATAATAAAAATTTAAATGCATTTTATAGTAAACTAGCTATCGCCCGCGACTCCACCCTCGCGGAATTAAAATAGTTGAGTAGCATTCTTCCAGATAATGCGCTACATATTTACGAAATTTCATGGCGATCTATACAGAAGTTTAGGACATTGTAACTAAAATGATCCATCCTAAAATACAAACTTTCGCATTTATGATATTACATACAGTAAGATCATTTTATTTATTTTAATTTGAAATTGGATTGAAATCAATTAATTGATACATTTTATGTCTCGTTGAATTTATTGAATAATATCTCAACTGACTGAATTGTAATTAACCATGGTATAAAACCTTCGATATCACTACATTCATTGCTACTAAGATTCTCATTAGAAACCTTTTCCAAATGTGTATTAATTAGGCTACTTACTTACTTCAAAACTTTACCTATATTACTACATATTTAAAAAAAATAAAGGACATATGGGATATTAACATTCCTAAATAAATAAGGACTTGTAGTGTTGTGTTTTACTAATCAATAGATACTTTTACAAATAAAAGACTTAAACGGGAGTCAGTGATACACGTTCGCACAACACACGCCGACACGACGCGGCAATGTGGAGCGTTGTAACGGAAGTTATTTCAAAGAGAAATCTCATAAAACTTTAAGAAATAACTATGACGGTATCTACGACAAATCTATTCTACATTCTTGCCGAAATATACTATATATTCACATTATTGTATTCTCAGAAGCGATGTTTTTTTTTTTCATATGAGAAAAATAAATAAAAATTTTATAAATATCCAATTGGAATTTAATTTAGGCCCTTCTTATGGTAACTTTGGTATGTGGAACTATTATTCGCATTGCGGAATACAGAGCGGAAACGTCTCCGTTGTAACAAGAACACCAAATACGCAAACTCGATTTTCAATTCATACAACGTGCAACCTAAAATCCACAAGACTGTTACGGTCGCTAACGCATGCAAGTGGGTGAAAATTTGACCCAAAACAAGGCATCTCGGGCGGGAGAAAGTTTCTGGTGTACTGACCTGATATAAACGAACTGATCCCATTCTGTGCGCTCGCCGGGGTCAGTATCCCCAGGAGCAGGAGGGCAGCACTGACGCAAGTCATGACTGTCACTGTCACCTGTCACTGTCAAAGAGCTGCCGCAGCGCGCATGGCGTGGCGACCGGTCGCCGCGTCGCCTGATCGAGACTGACGAGCCCCGGTGAAAGAAAGAAAGGCGTTCGCAACATCACATAGACCAACGTTCGCCGGCTTTCACACTACACATTAATTTTACTGCCTACAGACTATACACCTCTCAGACCCCATGTAGCCATTACTACTTGAAGTCGCCTCCTCATAGGCAGACCTTCATTTATCACTAAAAATGTGCACTACCAGCAGCAGTTTTAAATGGGAATTTGTGTTCCATTTCTAAAATTAATTTATATTAACTAGGTACATTCTGTAGAGGGAATCTGAGGAGACAAATGGTATTGGTAGTGCACTAACCTCGAGTTAGATTCAAACATTCATAGCTCTGAAGCTATTCATAGCGCTGAAGCTACTCTAGTATTAGCGTGTTTAAAACATGTCTAACAGTCATTAACATGTGTGTTATTTCAATATTTATATGTCGCTTCTGCATTAACGTATAATCTTTGAAGGAATTATCACTGTTTAACGGCGAACAGGTAGGACGACGTAGCGAAGCGGCGAGTACTTGACGGTCACCATCAGACCATCACCACTATACACGTTTCACGAACTACGCTATCGTTGATAAGTCGCTTAACATCATAGACTGTCTACTGAGCAAAGACCTATCCAACAAGGGACTTATGTTTTTTTTAATTCCATTAAGTTACAATAAATAAAGCATGTGATCTTCAACTTATCTTTAGGAATGCTAAAGTATGACAACGCAAACAACAGTCGTCTAGTCCCACATTATCTACAATATTTAGGGTAACTTAAATTAAGTTCATTAAGGGATTAGTAGTGTGTTACTATTTCTACGAATAGAATAGTAAGTTAGTGATAATTTTTACGATATACTACAGAATTACTTAGTTCACTAAAAATATACTCGTAAATCTCTAAATAAACATATTAAAGAACGCCGTGATCCAGAAATACGCTATTTATTAATAGTTCCTCAATATTAGTAACAATTAGTAGCCTATGTTACTCACAGATAAATTACCTTTCTAATTTTGAAAGAATTTTTAAAATCGGTTCAGTAGTTTTAGCGTGAATCAACATACAAATATCCAAAAATACAAAATCTTTCCTCTTTATAACATTAGTATAGAAAAACTATATAATGAACATGCTGATTAAGCAATGACTAAATGTCAATTTCCCGGATTTGAACCCGCATACCTTTGTCAAACGTCACTAACCCAAGGTCTTACTACTTATCTAAATATAATAAAATCTACAAAAGCTACAATCGATTCAGAGTTAAAAAAATTATGTATGTAAATTTTAAATTTGAAACCGTTATAAATAAAACTATCTAAGTATACTAAGAACTTATCAAGAATTCGTGAGAACGTGTTCGTAACGTCATCGAAAAATTGTATTAGATTTATGCAGCGCCCCTACCAGCCGTAAAGTACATCAACAAATCTCATACAAATCGTATCGAATACGTTCTTTCGTGATAGAACCTCTGTTGATGTGTGGTCGATTGAGCTCAGGAATTAGTAATACTTATTAGTAATAACGGTTATAAAACTGGAAAAGAATAGGTCTAATACCTAACAACTAGAGAATCCCATAAATATTTACGATTCAGTACATACTAATGCAATATATTAACTAATTCCTTCATCATTTTTTGTTAAGATCATAGGACATAGGCGTCAAGTCTATTGCATTATTATAGTTAAGTAGTTTTTGTAACTATTTTACATTTGAATTCTCGACTACAGATCGCAATGAAATCTTATTCCTATTTCCTACAATATTATACATGCGAAAGTTTAGATGGATGTTAGAGATTGTAGCTATTGGCTGAACAGATATCGATGTAATTTGGCATAGACGTAGGGGATAGTCTGGAAGAACACATAGGCTACTCACTTTTGTTTATCTTAATTCTACGCGGATAGACTCGCGGGCGACATCTAGTATGTACATTTAAATATACGACAGAAAAAATTAACTTCTTCACAGTAGGGCAATAAATAGCAGAAGTTATTATGAGTACTGTAAATGTATAAAGGAAGTTCGGGTCATTTGTTGTTCATAATTAACGGCCACATTTCAGACCTCCTGCGGGTCAGTTGATAACTTAACGGTGCATTTGAAAATGGAATTCAGATGGTATATCATTATTAACTGAATTATAATTTTTATACAAGCGGATGCCCGTAACTCCGTCAGCGCGGAAGTTTAAAAAGTTAGTCGCTAATAAATGATCAGGTTCTGTTTAATTCTAATAAACTTGGTCGTAATTACAAAGAAACCAAAGTAAAAATTTCTTATTTTTCAAATGAGGGAAATGTTAAAATCGTATATCCCAGCAGTCGTAACTAAAACTCTATTCTCTAATTTAAAATTATGGATGTAACTAATTTTGTACGTGGTACGCAAACTGTTCAAAACGCATGAATTACGTTGGTAACGCCACGCCGTTAGATGTCTTGTTACGGCCACGAACAAATATAACGGTGATCGACTCGCGCCAACTCGCACTTTCTCCGCTAAACGCTAATCAAATCTATCAATAGTCAATAGCATGTGACAGGATCGAGCAAGTCATTCATACTTAGAGCGCCCACCTTGGACTAAACTATCGCACAACTGTTGTGCGATTGTCGATTGTTTCACAACCAATTCAACTGTGCAAACCAATACTAAAAATCGAATAGTGTGCGTTAAAAGGTTAGCATGGTAGAGGCATGTTATGAGGGATGAATCGCATGTTACAAGGAGAACGTTAGTAACGAGTTTGGAAGGGTACATCGGTAGAGGTAGACCTAGAAAGAGATGGATGGATTGTGTAAAAGTTTAACTTAAAACTTTGTTATTGAAGGGGTATTTTCAGAAACATTCGATGCGGAAAAAAATCACTCCAAAAAAAGTACAGTCATCACACTTCGCGGTGTTCTTTAGTGAAATATTGCCTTATTCCTTGCAATGAGACGCCTCTTACAAATACCTATTTATGTAGCGAATTTTGAAAACAACGAAATGATAAGCAGCCTTGGACTACTGATCATTTTTGTACATACTTTTAAAAGCTGTGCCCAGTGATTTTGCGTTGTCGTCTTAATGTGTACAAACCGATCAAACGACTTCAATTGTTAATGTGGAACACAGCCAAAATCCCTCACAGTACATAAATAGTGTGTCTAAATAATTTAGATTAGTTTGACATTTCATTTCAAATTTTGTAGGGATGTGTTGTGTAAAATCAGTCATGAATCTTATCAATTTTCGATTTGTATTCTTATCGAAGTTGGAATCCATAGATTTATTGTTATAACTAATGAAATAAAAAAACACTGTTTTCTCAAATTAATAATGACCATAACAATTAGTGAGAGTAAATAAATGTTTATTACTACTACAGCCGTACGTAATCGAATTGGATTTCGCTATTATTTCTGTCATCGCTAAATTCTCTACACTATAATCAATACTAGAATTGTCCTCTAAATTAGTGAATAAGAAAATAATAATTTTAGTTGAGTTTGATAATTATTTAAACCGAATATCGATAGTTCAAAATTGTTCGCTGTGTGAGTTTGTTTCGTCACTAAGACACCTGTCTATTAAGTATGGTATTTGCCTTCATACAAATTGAATTCGATACTTCATATGCGTCATTTATCATACTAACCTATTTTATCTTATTTAGACAAACTATACCATATTTTTTAATGGTTTTGTGATAGACAGGTTATATTTTGACCAAATGGAATAAAAACACATTGGATAAGAAAACTTCGTTTAATATTATTTTTATTTTAACGTATTTCGGTTTAAAATGAAAAACAGTTTCAATATTCACAGAAATGTAATATTGAATAACATTTTTTTTATATATTATTTACAAAAAAAAAACAAAGGTAAGCAAAAAGTGTTTAACAAAATAACTTCTGTATTTTATCTTTTACAATGCGAAAGAAAATCTATTAATACAGAATTACTGAGAATAGGAGACATTGAGTTAAGATAATAAAGAAATTATCAATAAAAATATTTTTTTCTTATAGCTCTCAACTGCAGTTTATTTTTTTCATACTGTTTGCATACAAAGTAATTTTTTTTTGTTCTCTTTTGAACAATTAAATTTAAATTTTACAAGTTTATTTATTCCTATATTTATTTTTAATGTCTAATATAGCTAAGTATCATTTACAATTTTTTAATATTTGAACTGTTTATCTTATTTTTTATACAAAAAAAAAACTACACTGTCCTTATTTGAAATTGTCATATTAAAGTTACAAAAATTATGTCACAACACAGTTTTAAACTAATATTATGTACGCGTTATATGCATTTTAATAATAAGATTTACCAATAACTTTTCTTCTGTATGGTTACTTATTTGTAAAAAAATTTCGTATGTCAGAGAAAAAATAGAAAATCATCTTAAAGTATAAAATGTTAAAGGCAATTATATTAACTGTATACAAAAAAATCACTGAGTATTTTAAAAGTAATTTAATAAAAAGAACAAAAGAATTTTATATAAAATTCTTAATAATTTAAAGCAGAAATCAACCTAACTTCTACCCACAAAGAAATGTTACAACTTTAAGACCAAACAAAATGAATGAAACCTAGTATTTTTATAATGTGTACCATTTTACTATTTTCATGAATTTGGGACTTGTTCTGTTTACCTAACAAAATATCTAACCAGTTAGGCAACAAGAATTTTTTTTTTCGTTTTAGTAACCGCTAGGGTTCACACACTTTTCTATTTTCCGGGCCATCTAGTACTATTATTATTGATTGATTTTGCATATTCGAGGCCTTACGTTGGTTTGTCGCCTTATGGTATAAAAATATAAAATAATAAAAAACGCGACCAAACCTAAAATGTCATTCAGATCGATATTAAATTGCGCTAGTTATGTGGTGTTGAAATCGACAGCTGATAATTTTAACATGGGATTGATGGCATGAAACTAGCAAAGTGTACCCACCCTAGCAAAAAAACATAACTCGTTACAAAAACGTAAAAAAAAATCTTATTATCTAACTGGTTAGGTAAATTTAATTAGGTAAACGGAATCAGTCATTTTTCGTATATAAGATAATTTTAAAGTATATGCCACTTTATGTCAAAAACATAGATTTATACTTCTAGATGGAGTATTTAGAGAATGTCACTTATGCATATTAGAAAACCCTATGGAGGCTTTTTGGTGGTAAAATTCCCTATAGTTATTTACATAAAAAATAAACGAAATACAATTTCGTGTTCTTTAATTTTATTTGTTAATTTCAAGTAAAGTTTAATAATATTTTTAAAACAGTAATTAATAATTTTATAGCAACATTACAAGTTTTACTATACTTTTAAATGTCATATGTTAGATGCTCCATCTAGAGGTATCATATCTATGGACATTTGTTATATTTACTAATGTCATATTTGCAAACTTAACAGATCTACATAATTGTATAAAACTTATAAGGAGTCCTTAACACAAACCTTGTAAAGTTGTAATCCTTAAGAAATTAAAAAGAAAACACCCAAATACTCGATATGTCAAATTATTTAGACTTTGTAACTCAAAACATAAGCTATTTTATTTATACTTGCAAATAAATCAGACTACAAAAAACACAAGATAATACCTACTTAGAATCCCCCGTCAAATACTTCTTAACTTGAAAACTTAGTAAATTTTTAGTATTTTTCTCCAATATATCAAGAATGCACTTTAATATTAAATATAGGTAGATAGTAGACAGTAGATAAATCACTTGAGGTTAATTTTCACACACTTTACACTGTTTATATCTTTGGTGGAGAAATTTTCAGTTTTTTTTACACTAAACACTGTCACAATCTATTTCCATTGCATTCTTCATATACATGTCTAATTCCTTATCCAGCACTGACTTGGTGCTGGCCATGTACTGGTCCAGTTGGGCGTCTAATTCCTCTTTTGTTGGCACTTTCTTTACATTCATTTGATTCCTTGTAATACCACCTGTAAATAAATAAAAATGGCTCTACATTACTACTGATTATATCTTTCCGTTGTTAAATTTTACTAAGTATCCATAACATAATAAGTGAAAATGAAAATGAAAAAAATATTTATTAAACCAAAAAGATTGTACAAAACAAATAACTTTGACAATACCTTAAAATTATACATACCAGAAAGTTAAAAATAGTCGTTATTTTAAGTTATTCTAGCTAAGCTTATCTGGTGATGGCCACACTAGACAATGCCTGTATCGTGGCCACCGGAAGTAGAAGTAGCCCAGAGGAGTAGGCAGAAACTTGATAAATCCATCTCACTTCTAAATTTATACATTTTTGTATACATTGTTTTGTGTTCTCTTAATTATCTATACTAAAATTATAAACAGAAATCTTCAGATTTTGAATGTATGAAACTCAAAAACTACCGAACCAATTCTAAGAACAAGCTACTTTCTCACAATTTTAAAATATCGTAGAAAATTGAAAAAATAATATTCCATGCATCTATCTATACTATTATAATAAAGTGTAAACACACACTTCTTTGTTTTGTTGCCTATGATGTCAGCAATTACTGCATGTTTTTGAATAATTCTTCTTTTACTAAAAAGCCCTACACTTACGTCACACTTTAGGCTATATATTTTTACGCCATTAAACTTAAGGGGTAAACATTTTGGATAAAGTCTCTAATGTGGGAAAGAGACCATAAGTTGCTGCCAACATCAAGAAAGAAAGATTGCTAAGGTTTATCATGTCATGTCATTTTGACATTTGTTGTTGACAATTTGACACATGTAAACAATAAAATTTTCATAATTTCATGCGGATGAAGTCGCACAGGAACAGCTAGTTATATAATACAATCTCTTAGTACAAACAATCATTTTACTAGAGTTAAAAATATAATTTGCAATCGGTATACCTTTGCCTCGTCCGCGCGTTCTTCTGCGTCCGTTCTGTTTGCGCTGAGTGCGTGTGTGCGGCTTGTTGGCCGCTCGGCCCAGCCCCCGCAGCAACTGCATACCGCCACTGACAAATAATACATTAAACACTGCTAAATGTATATCTATTCAATTTAATCTGCTAAATTAGAGAGAGTAACTTCAGAGATATGTATAGCCAAGAAGATAAAATACATGGCCCGAGGGTGCTTCAATCACCTTCAATATGGTCAATTAGTTCCATATATTTTCATTCACATGACATGGTAGTGACATGGTAGAGCCCGCTTTAACATCTTCGCACGAATGGGCCGGCTCGCCCGGTGTAATACCACCACCACACAGAAAATAGGCGTGAAGTGGAAGCAATTCAGCGTTTCGTCGGATGAGTGTTGTGCCGGAGCCCTAATTTTATCCCTTTCCTTTTCCACCCGTTTCTTGAGAGGAAAGGATGGGAAGGAAAAGTGGATTTGACAGTGGAGGAGACGTATAGAAAGGGAAAATTTACTCTTTATGTGCATCTCCTCCTCCGTTAATTAAGGGTAGGCAACGCATCTGCAATTGCGGATGTATATGGGCATTTCAGTGGATTTAGGTGGCCGCTTGCTCGTTTGCCACCTTATATTATAAAAAAAAAACAAGTTTCTTTTCTGGTTAAATTTTACATACTTCTTCATACATTATTTACATTACAGAAAAATACAATGCTTCTATTTACCGTAATCTACTTCTGGGTGTACCCACTCCCCTGCCTCGACGTCGGAATGCTTGCCCAAAAATGTTCCCTTGAGATAGATTGTTAAATGATGCAGAACGACTGAAAGGTGAATAAAAAAGACATTTTTAAGTATCATTGTCACTAATAGATCTGTAACATCAACTGCTGATTGACCAATGTCCATCTACTACACAATACAATGGTTAAAAAATTGTTTATGACTAAAAAAGTTAATAATTTTTTTAATTTTAAATTTAAAATCTTATACAAAATAAGGAATAAAGATATATGTGAATAATAAAAATAAAAATGGGATAACATATTATATAAAAAAACAGAATATGTTATCCCATTATTCATTGATAATTATTTTATTTTATTTTATTTCGTTTTTTATAAAAAATCATGTAAAATATATTATATATAAAAATAAGAAATAACAGATATGAGAAGAATGGGATAATAATAATTGTTTATTTATTTTGAATAACAAAGATTCCAAGTTAAACTGATGGAATAAGCATGAGCAACAATAGAGATGGAATAAGCAAGTGGTTGGCAGTTTATAAAACCATATAAAAACAAACTTTCTTTCAAGCAACACTTATAAAACCTTATGCTAGGCTAAGGCCAGGAATAAAATTAATTTCAATGAATATTTTATTAAGTAATTTTGTCCAGTAGAGAGTAATAAGTCTACATTTTCTTTTTATTGTCAGGTTTTTAATTCAAAAATTAATATTAATACTTGATAAATTACCTTAAATTATTATTAGAGTTTTGCCAGAACACTCTGTTTTTTATATTTTGCTTTCCATTTAAGCTGCTGAAGCTGTTTGCGCGCCTCAGAGCAGGCATGTTGTTGTCACTGGCAAACTGTTGACGCTGAATATTCATTCTGAGACGCTGTTTTATTGCTTGCTATAAAAAAAGAAACATCACAGGTTGTTCATTATATATTAACTTCTTCACTGTGTAATGAATAAGATTCATCTATTAATACGAAAACATAAATCTTGTACTCAGTGGATTAATTCCACAGCCGAAGCTTATTACATTTGTAAACTGTTAAACATCTTAAAAAAAAGATAATCAACAGAATTTAAGTGAAATAATAAGTTGAAAATACATAGAAAATATACCCTTTTAGCTTGTTGTATCTTTCTAGCTATCTGTTCTATGAGATCTTCATCGTCAAAGTTAAGGTTTTGATTTAAAATATTGCCGATGTTTCTTCTTGCCTGCGGATTCCTCGTACGTATCAAACGTTCTGGAACTACTGCAGCTAACATTGTGAACCGATCGTTCAGGCTTATGTTTGTCGCGCTTAAACCATATACTTTTTCTATGAACATTTTGTATGGTAGATACACTCCAATACACTGCTAATCACTTGTTTACATAAGTAATTATGCGAATAAAAATAAATTGTGGAAAAACAGGGTACTTCGAAAAAAAATACATCGACTTCAGCTATTGGAAATATTTTTTCACAACGCCGATCGCGCGAAACGCGGAATCAAATTGGTGCATTTCAAAGTCAAAGAGTAAATGTCATCTGTCAGTTTATTTTATCTGTGCGAACTTTCTGGTAAAATTAACATTGGAAATTGAAATTACTTGATTAAGAAACAAATGAAAAAGCTCAAATCTTCATATACTTACACTTTCACTGTTGTCACATTTAAGTGCAACCCTAAACACTGCTCTTATCGTATTCATCTTGTCCTGCATCCTTTATCTAGCCCATTCAACTGCCTTCAACCGTGACCATTTATATTTTACTTGAGTTTTTGGCTACATTGCATTGATGAACATTTTTTGTTTAATTAAAGTTAAACATTTCAAAATCAATAATCGTCATACTTTATATTTATGGTGTGTCCAAACAATTTAGATTAGTTTGATAAATGACGCATATGAAGTACCGAATTCAATATATATGAAGTCAAATGCCATACTTAATAGACAGGTATCGTAGAGTCGAACAAACATATATAGCAAACAATTTTGAACTATCGATATTCGGCTTAAATTATTAACAAACTCAACTAAAATTATTATTTTCTTATTCACTAATTTAGAGGACAATTTTATTTATTTACTCTTTAGACATTTATTTACTCTCATTATTTGTTATGGTCATTATTAATGTAAGAATGCAATGTTGATGTTTTTCTTTCATAAGTTATAACTATAAATCTGTCGATTCCAACTTCTATAAGAATAAAAATCGAAAATCGATAAGATTCATGACTGATTTTACACAACTCATCCCTACTAAATTTAAAATGAATTGTCAAACTAATTTAAATTATTTAGTTACGCAACTCTTGTGTTGGTGTTGCATAATTGACATTTAAGCTGTCTAGTCATTCTGACATTGACGTTTATGTTACTTTTCAAGACAGGAAGACTGAAAACACGGAACTAGGTAATTCGCTGTGAAATTAACCGCAAACCTGAATTAAAACACTGTCGGTTTAACCTCGTAATTAAAGTTTCGGGCTGTCGGCACTGCAAGTTGTCGTAATACGGCATTTTTGTAGCATTGTTATTTGTTTATGCGGATCGTGGTGCAACCCCAACAATGTTGATTTGCCTTAAAAGCGAGCGCTGCGAAAGCAGACCGCTCATTTCGATCAAACCTACGATGTCGGACGTTGACAACGGCTTCCCAGTCGACGAAGTTTGCTTGCTCGATATGGACGCTTGCTATGAAACATTTGACAAGGATGGGTATGTTACCATCTCTTATGTCATCTCGTAAATGTATCAGCACCATGTAAACACATTCAAACATCACTCCCATTATCAATGATTACTAATTTTAATGTTTCAGCAGTTTTTTTGATGACTTTTATACTTGTACATTTATAATAAAAGTCACTTGTTTATTGATCTGAAAACTAAGGTATTCCTAAGGGAAAAAGAACTTAAGACTTAAGACTACATTTCATATACTTTATTGCGAATTTAGGGTGTATTTTAATAAGTAAACAAACATCCAAGTCTTGTAGGAATTCATAATATGAGGTAATAAAGAAGCAACTTCTTAGCTTTTTTGTAGCTTTTAAAAATTATGACATTAAAGCTTCATTGTAAATTTAATTTTTTTAAGATAAATTTAAATAATACTCTGGTTTCTAAATCTTTTAACAACATTTAATCCTAGTCTAAATTTATTTAATTTATTAAATTAATTTCGAATAAAATTGTCTTTAAATTAACATTTTTACAGCACATAACATACATTTTAAAGAAATTTCCCATTAGACTCAAACTAAAATTTATTAATGCAGCTATATGCAACAAATATAGAGAATTAAGAACAAATTAAAACAAAAATGAGATTATTTATATCCTGGTTAAATATCTCTTCTGGCAGAACTGTGTTAAAAATCCCATTATCGTTACATAAGGGCTATATACTGGGGATAATAATTCTTATTAAGAACTATAGATGTATTATGTGTTTTTTTTTTAGAAAAAGCATTGGTAGATTTTTGTTAATCATACTATCTAATATTATAAATGTGAAAGTTTAGATGGATGGATGTTTGTTAGTTTGTAGCCTAAATGGCTGAATGGATTTCAATAAAATTTGGCATAGACATTGAGGATAGTCTAGAAGAACACAAAGGCTATTCACTTTTATTTTTGTCAATTTCATGCGGACGGCGTCGCGGATGAAAGCTAGTTTATTAATATTTCCTTTAACCATTCCAACTGAGCTGTAGACTTGTGCTAGGATGTGTTTCACGATGCTCTCGTCGTAATGGCGGGATTCGAACCTTCGACCGTAAAATCGGTAGTCCGTACCACATTACACTATTGGCGCTTTTATTTCTGATGTAGTTATGGGTGCAGCAGCTTTAAACTGTGTGTATTCAGCTGTGAATCCTCTTGTGTCCCTTTGTGTAGAATAAACCACGCTAAAGATATATGTACTTTGAATAGCATAGACCTCATGATTTAGCTCATAACAATAAAGAAGAGCCAGTATAACATTTAAGGCCTGTCCCACCATTGGCTGATAGAGGGTCAGATAGCTCAAAATGACATCACTGTCAGATAAGGTAACAAAATCCCATATTTCCATCGCATAATTTTACGTGTTGGATTAATATCAGACAATTTATAATATGGTGGGACAAGTCCTTACTATACAAAAAAACTGTTGATCCTGTTTAGTTGAATATGTGTTTAATTTAAATTATGTTAGTTTTTGTTAATTCTTATCATTTATCATCATCATCACCATCACCTCACTATACGTCCCCACTGATGGGCACGAAGCCTATCTCAAGTTAAGGGTGACTTAAATTTTTACTTTTCGTAATATTTTTATCTATTTTCCTGTTGTTCTCCACATTACTTAGACTTACTTAGTTTGTTATTATTTTACTTATGTTATGAATATGAATGTTTGGTTGTCACGAAACTCTAGAACAGCGTGGATAAAATTTGGCATTGAACATAGACTGGAGGAACGCATAAGCTATTTTTTATCCCGCGTTCACGGAGTCGCCGATAGCTAGTTTAAATATTGACAAATTTCCTAGATTAGACGAATTTGTGATTTACCGGGTTTCCTAAAATTTTCTTCTACAAACTCATAAATACACAGGTATAAAGAGGCGCACAAACACCCTTTATAGGCCCCGAGTTGTCCTACTTCATCCAACCTTAACGTCAGTACTGGTATCGATATTGAATTTGGTGTAATCAATAACTAATACCTTGTTTGTGTAATCATGTTGCAATAACCATGATTGGATTTAAATCAACGCCGCGCGGTCATAGTAATGGTTATAATATCTACCTGCGATAAAGGATTGACGTGTGTGCAACAACCAACAACATTATTGAATCACCACCTAGACTTAGTTCCGATCGAAATCATGTTTTATTCAAACTTAGAATATTAAACAAACTCATAAAACCCGCTACCAAGCCTAATTCATATAGTTTTCTCCAAGACGAAGTTAGAACTGACAGATCTACGTCTTTAGTGGACTTTGCACGAGCTATAATTTTCTATACTAATATTATATAGGAAAGATTTGTATTTTTGTGTATTGAAGTAACTCAAAAACTACTGGGCTGATTTTAGAAATGTTCGCACCATTAGAAAGCTACGTTATCGCTGAATAACATAGGCTATATTTTTAAATTGTACGTGGAACAAGTCACGAGAAACAGCTAGATAAAAATGATTATATAACGCACGTTATATGATAACAGAACTTTATTTTACTCTAGCGATGGGCAGCTGAACTTCGACGAGTTCCGTCTGATCTGCAAGGCGTTGTTTCGGAATGATAAGGGGCACATTTACCCCCTGCCTGAGGACAAGGCGCGCCACGTCTTCCAGATCTTTGACAAGAATGATGATGGCTTCATTGATAAAGAGGAATTCACCTTTTGTTGGAATCATTGGATTAAAGTTGTAAGTTTTATTCGATTCTGTTAAGAGCCAGTATTCTTAAGATCGCTACAGACGATGAAATTTTCAACAAAAGAGGTTGACTGTTCAGTTCAAACTGCCAGAATTAACGTCTATAGCAGGCTTTATATTGCTAATTACCTTGGGATAGTTGGTTTGGATCCCGCTATCACTTTCATCAGATAAAACGTTAAAGTCATTCGTACTTGAATGGTGTATTTTCAGTCTGAGTCTACCAATGTTTAGAAGTGACTGTTCCCCAGATCGTGCGTCCTGTGAGCGCCTTCCTGGTAGTGGATGTGCAGAACGACTTCATCTCCGGCACTCTCAACATCAGCAAGTGCAACGCGCAACAAGATGGCAGTGAGGTAAGATATAGTCCGATGTATTTATGCGACCCGGTGGACATTACACTTGCATACAATAGTCTATTAGACCAGTAAATAACACATTTTAAGCAAGATTCTATTGAAACTGTGTTGTCTTTTGTGTGTAATTTTGACTTCTATATTATATACAAGCATTCGCCCGCGGCCCCGTACATTTGAAAAATGAAAAAGTACTTGTTCTGCCTTAAACTTAACTTAAACTTTCGCATTTATAATATTAGTAAGATTAGTAAGATAGTAAGATATTATGATTAGTATGTTTATGGAAACTTTCGTAAGACATTATAAAAAAAAAAACCAAATACCTCAGTTAAGCCGTCTAATTCTTTTCAGAATGTGTTAATGAATTGTAAAAATCTTGTTTGTTTTTGCTTGCTGTTGTACTTGTATATATTTATAATTGATAGTTACCGTGTACCAATTAACTGTTGACGCAAATACATGCTCAAGTGGCTCGCCTATCAATCGATCTAACTTCCTCCTATGATTACCGCTATACGCGGAAACCCTTAGTTACCTGCGTTTATAAACATACTGAGTTATGCCCGCGACTCCGTGCTCGCGGAATTAAAAAACTTAGCAGTTAACCTGTATATGTTCTAGACTTCTACATCTGTGCCTAATTTAATGGATATCCGTTCAGTTTTGACATAGTTAAGATAACTTCTAACAAACAACCATAAAAACATGCAAACTCTCGCATTTATATTAGTAAAAATAAGATTTAATTTCAATAAATTGGGTTTAAAATAACATCAAATAATGAAAACTAAAAAATCCGCGACTTTTACCATAGAAATGTAACCATTAAAGTAAAATATGACTCAAGTAAAAGCCTAAATAACTTTGAATAAGTTTGCATGCCGCTGAAAGCATTTGAAACTTTTGAAAAAAATGGAAAAGCTCGTTATAATCTCAACTTATACCTGAAAATTGCTCAAGTCATTCCCTTGATATGTTTATAGTCAATCTAGATTTTATATTATTTCTAGATTTTACACATTCGACTTTTTAGTTAGTTGTTTGATTTATCTTTTGACTAAATAGTATAAAACAATGTCGCTTCCCACTGTCTATATGTATGTATGTTTAGATATCTAAAACTAAGCAACAAATTTTGATGCCGTTTCTTAATCATACTTCATTCTATCATAGAAGTTTGAAGATATTATAAATGCGAAAGTTTAGATGGATGGATGGATGGATGGATGTTTGTTACAGTTTGTAGCCTAAACGGCTGAACAGATCTCGATGAAATTTGGTATAGATGTAGAGGACAGTCTGGAACACAGACTACTCGCTTTTGTTTTTTATTTTAATTCCACGCGGACGTAGTCGCGGGCGAAAGCTAGTAGAGTTATACAAGAGGAATGTTTAAATGTAATACAGTAGAGATATACTGATATTTAGAAGTTTCTAAGGTGATTAACACAATTTCGTATCAGCAATGGATCCGTGCGAAGCCGGGGCGGGACGCTAGTGAGTAATAAAATTAACTGATGCCGATTTTTTATTGAGTTTTTCGTAGAAGGAAAATATGACCACTATTTTTCTCTGTCTTACTAATATTATAAATGTGAAAGTTTAGATGGATGGATGGATGGACATTTGTTACAGTTTGTAGCCTAAACGCCTGAACAGTTTTCGATGAAATTTGGGATAGATGTAGAGGATATTCTGGCAGAACACATAGGCTACTCACTTTTGTTTTTTTTCAATCCCATGCGAGCGGAGTCGCGGGCGAAAGCTAGTTCATACATAATAGTATCAAACAGTATATATAAACAGTTTATGTATTATCATCATTTTATTTTAATTTACAAGACATTGAGTAAAAAATAGGCATTTCCAATGTAAATTGTGAAACTTAATTTTCTTTTCCCAATACTGACAGAATTGAAATTAGGCTCGCGTGTTCAGCAGGCCTAAGTTTCTCCGGCCCTGTGCATACCGCAACTTATCGGTTACTTGGCCAACTTTAACCTTTCAAAAGTGCAATTAATCAATGTTTTTGGAACTAACCCAAGACTTATGTTTCGTGTTGGTAAAGTTTCAATTACTTTCCAAATTACTTCTGTACATTTCATTATACTAATATTATAAATGCGAAAGTTTGAATGGATGGATGGATGTTTGTTAGTTTGTAGCCTAAATGGCTGAACGGATCTCGATGAATTTGGAACAGGTGTAGAAATTGATTATTTTTCCCTTAAAGCTCCGAAATTACTAAACCGTAAACCGATTTGAAATATCATTTACCATTAGAAAGCTAGGTTACTAACATAGGCTAGACTATATTTCTTATTATATTTTTAATTTTGCCCGGACAGTGTCACCTAACTTATACTGTCAAATTATAGTTCGATTGCGTGAATCCATTCAAAACAATAACGAAACAAATAAAAACAATCTAAACCCATTTTTGGTTTGATATCAAATTTGCAATATTTTTAATGCTCGATATCGTTTACAACCATCCTATTTAAACAAGACCTAACCACAACCTAGTTAATAGACCTAAAATAAAACCTAATTCATATCTAAATTGCGACTCAATTTGAGTGACTGGTACTGACGACCGATTTATCAAACAAGTTTTGCTTTTTTCTATTACGTTATTCTCAAACGAGCATTTTTAGTTATTGTATAATGTCCTTGATATGACCTCAAACATTAAAAACCAAGCTTTAATAAATTGGATTTGCAGAATTGTCAGTTCTATTCTTTAAAAAAAATAAATACGTTTTTGCCTTTTAAAATTATTAATCATAGTCAACAGACACTTTGTAAATTACCAATGACTACCTATAATAACACTAGCTTTCTTCCGCGACTCATCCGCATAAAAAAAGCAAAAGTCTGTAACCTTTGTGTTCCTCCAGACTATGCTATGTGTGTGGCAAATTGAATCGAAATCCGTTCAGTGGTTAAGGCTACAAACTCTAACAAACATCCATCTAAACTTTCGCATTTATAATGTTAGTAAGATATTAGTAAGACTACAATTAAAGGCTCAACTGTAGTTCCTCTGGTGTCGGGGAACCTTAGATCTATTGCTCGTTTGCCCCTCCAGTTTAAAAAAAACTAAGTGTTCCAGTGCAATTTCGTCAGCATAAAATTATTTTAATGTTTACATGTGTCAAATTGTCAATAGCAAATCTCAAAATGACGTCATGACTTAGCAATCTTGCTTCCTTGATGTTGGCAGCAACTTATGGTCTCTTTCCCATTTTAAGGTTTTTATCCAAAATATTTACCCCCAAGTTTAATGGCGTTAAATATATAGCCTAAAGCGTTAAGTGTAGGGCTTTTTATGAAAAGAAGAATTATTCAAAAATATGCTGTAATTGATATCTTAGGCATCAAAGAAGTGTGTGTTTACGCTTTATTATAACTAGTATAGGTATAGATTCTAAGTAAACAATAAAAGTTACAAGTACTTGTAGAACCTTTCCACTGGTGTGATAATATAGCGTTAAGTTAACAAATGGCTTTGCCAGCTTTGATGTTTAACCTTACAAACGATAGCTATCGGTGTTGGTAATTACCGCGCCTGGTACCGCTCACAAACCCTCGCTACAGGGTTGTAGGGTTACTCGGCTTACGAACTATTCGCCTTTCAATCTGATAGTTTTGAATGACTTCCATTAACACTTAGATGAAGATAAACATTGTCTACGACAAGAATCACTATAAAATATACAACAAATTCGCTTCCCGCTGTCAGTCTGTCTGTCTCTATTAGGGATGTTGCGAATATTCGCATCCGCATCCGCAAATGCGGATCTTCCGCATAGATTTGGACATCTGCATCTGCATCCGCATCCGCATTAATCAGTGCGGATGTTCATGCGGATGCGGATATCATGCAAGTAGCCGGGCAGGGTTCCTAGCGAACAAATATTTAGTAGCCCGGGTTTAATTTTTGAACCTCTGCGTAATCGCCCTGAACCAGAAAAGGCGGCAATACTCCTGTTCATTAAGTATAATGCTCCTATTTTTAATTTTAATTACTAATTTACCAAAAGGTGTTTAACATACAGGGTTATTGGTAATTAGACGTATCATTTGTAAAAAATTTGACCCCTATATGCAATAACCAAAAGTTAACCGTTTTCGAGTAATCTTGATGTTTCGATTTTTTCAAAATAAGTCAAAATTGCAACTTAAAAAATTTATTTAAAAATAAACTATCCATGAAAACTTAATTTTTTCTTAGTCTTAGTCTTAGGAACTTAGTCTGCAGATTTTTTTAAAAACATGCCCGTTTCCTTAGCTCTCCAAAAAATGCATAATAACCAGGAACTTGTCCCCAGGTCACTGTAATAAACACATGATTTCAAAGGAATCGGGCGGTATTCGTACTCGAACTAATGTTGGTTTTGAAAACTCCCATAAAAGTATTTAAAAACCATAACAAACGTAAAATAAACCAAAAATACAAGTTTAAATAAATTGAATTAATGAAATTAACAATGAATATTAAAGTAACAATCAAGTTATTTTGAAGTTTCCCCTCGGCCATCCAATAATAAGGAAAATCGCAGCTATCACCTTTTCTATTCTATTTTCTATTTATGGCTCTCCCTCAGCGGATTGGGCAACAGCTATCACCTAACATTACCACCAAAATGTGAAGGTCATCCGTCCTTCTTGTATGTCATGCTTTGTCCTGTTACCAAAGGTGGGTTTTCGAAGAGATTGTTTTAATGACAGTTATTTATTAAACTTACTGGTTCTAAATTTTATTATGAATTTGTGTTTTTGGTTTATTTGTCGTTTGGCACTGTTTTTAATTACTTTTATGGGAGTTTTCAAAATCTACCGTAACTTTAGTTCGAGTACGAATACCAACCGATTCCTTTGAAATTATGTGTTTATTTCAGTGACCTGGGGACAAGTTCCTGGTTATTATGCATTTTTGGAGAGCTTAGGAAACGGGCATGTTTTAAAAAAAATCATCATCATAATGATTTTTTTCGTTTTTAAGGCATTTCAGTGGATGAGAATCTCGAAAAATATTGAATAATTAATTACTATATTATAATATTACTCGAAAACGGTTAACTTTTCGATTATGCATATAGGGGTCAAAATTATCACAAATGATCCCCTCTATTACCTCCTAACGGGAATACGTCTAATTACCAATAACCCTGTATACTAATGTTTGATTAATTACAATAAAAAAATGAATATTAATAATAAAGGCTGAAATGATGATCACGGTTTACATATTATCTTAACATCCGCATCCGCATCCGCGGATGTAAGCCCTCAAAACTCCGCATCCGCATTCGCATCCGCGGATGTGAAAAAATCAACATCCGCAACATCCCTGGTCTCTATGTATGCTTTACGATAGAGTGTTTTAAGAGGAAAATTTGTATGTTAAAAATATGCATTTAGTAAAGCAATACGGATAGATTTAGATGTTTCTAATACACTGTCTTAAATTAACACATTTTCGTATCAATATTGGACCGTGCGAAGCGGGGGCGGGTCGCTAGTCATGGATAAACTGTAGCTATGTGCGTTGATATTTCTTTAAATAGTACTTCAAAGTTAAGTGGACATTAAGGCGTCCCTTTAATATCAGTGTGATAAAACGCAACTAAGTTAACAGTAATAATGTTGAAAGGTTTTATTTCTGGAAACATGTTATGTTCATAGAACATTGGTTTATTGATTGACGTAAAATGACGTCAAAACACAATCGCTATTGTTGAGAAATGAATTGAATTTTGAATATTGGTATTGACTTATAGCGTAATTAATCGGACATGTATTTCTTGAAAATACCTTTTTTTAATTCAGTAAATGTCTTTTACGTTAAATTTGGTAGATATAAACTTATATGACAAAATTTACCCGCTTCATTTTCGTCTGGGTGGTAAATCAAGTCTTCATATCTTTTCTGTCATACATATCCTTCCTGTGGAAGTAAATATAGCCTATGGTACTCAGTAATCATCATCTTCCCAGCCTTATCCTACTCCCGTAGTGTCGGCGCGCCGGGATTTCGTCCTTCAAATAATTCTATCATCCATCATCTCGGTCATTACTTCCTTCTTGATGGCATCTTGTACTTGTACCACACTCATAATTAACGATTGATAAAAACGTGTTAATTCGGCTTTTTAATGATGAAAGTATTTCTGAAATCGGTATAGTAGTTTTTGAGTTATGTCAATACAAACAAAAATATAAATCTTTTCTCTTGTGAGTAGTATACTACCGTATAGAAGGTCTTTATACTACTGTATAGATGACCTTTACCTGGTTACTAATGTACATGTATGTATGTATTACAACACAATAGTTTCCGCTCCAATAGTCACATACAATCGTAACGTTGAATGACGTATTCTTTATAATTTGTAATGCAGTTTATATATGCATTTAATTTATCACTGGTATTGCGATGACTTCAATGATAACTGTAATACTTTGTTTTTACATTATTTTAATTTTAAAGTTAGCAATATTTCCCTTTATTGTACCTTTTCCCTTCAAATCTACATCCCTTTCCCATCATCTCCTTATAAGAAAATAGGGCAAAGGTTAATAGACTATCTCATCAGACAACAGCACTGGAACCATGTCTTCTATATGGGATATTGTGGTCAAAATTCATACAGCAGTTAATGCTGTGTACTAACACCAGTATTTTGCAGGTGGTGGAACCTATCAACCGTCTTCTGGAGTCGGTGCCGTTCGAATGCGTGTTCTACTCGCTGGACTGGCACCCGCCGGATCACGTGTCCTTCATTGACAACGTGCATATGCGCGAGCTCCATGTCTCCAGTCCGGTGAGTAGTCCTACCTCGTACACCTTCAATTCAAATGGGGAGAAGAAGTATGTAGTTTATCGTCAGACTTAACTGGTGTCACCTACCTGGTCTATCACTAATCAACAACAATGATATGACAATTGGAAACTTTTATATAAGACTAATTTTCGCCCTTGATTCCACCCCCATGAAATTAAAAAATACAAAAGTGAGTAGCCTATGTGTTCCAGACTCCCCTCTATGTCTATGCCTGATTTCATCGAGATCCGTTCAGCAGTTTTGGCTACAAACTCTAACAAACATCCATCCATCTAAACTTTTGTAAGATTGAACAGCCTTATAAGTGCTTACAACAGCAGCCATTTTCATGTAATATTCAGAGGTGATACGGACGTCGCCAGATTTATAAGCTAGCCCTAACGGGCTACTGTTAATATAGTCTTCTATTTGAAATTTTCCGATTCTATCCAGCAGATTGCCTCTTCTGGCGACACTCATCAGATGTGATCTGAAAGTATTTATGCAGGAAACTAATAGCGTTAGGTAAAATACTGAGGATAATGGTAACTATGCATTTGAGGGGCTCCAGATAGTATACTGTAGTGTCGTGTATGATGTTGCCGTGGTCTAGGTGTCTGCGGACAAGGCGCAGGCGTATGACACGGTGGTGTTCGCGGGACCTCCGCCCATGAAGCAGCGTCTGTGGCCCAGACATTGTGTGCAGGACTCCTGGGGCGCTGAGCTACACACCGACCTCAAGGTCTGTGCAACCAGAGACTAAGTAGACTTAACTCTTGTTTAGTCATCATCAATCTGCTCTTGTTCATAGGATCGACACAATATGTCCTGCTCTATACATCTCTATCAGCCTCATATCTGAATTCAGTCACTTAAAATATCCTCTGCAACACCATCCATACTTCCTTCGGTTTTTCTCTACATTCTTTCTTCTACCATTCTTCCTTAATACTTTCTTGTTTATGTCCTCACCATTTCGCCGCATAATATGTCCAACCCACGCTAATCTGTTCCTTCTTAATTTCTCCACCATTGGCCCTACTTTCAAACTTCTAATATACAGATTCTTAACTTTATCCCTTCCCTATAAAAGGCTAAAGTAACATCCTTCAATGGAACAGCCTAACTTCTTCAAAGCCAAAGTCTCCAGTGCGGTATTGGGTTGGATTTCCAGGTGGTAGAGGGTGCGGTGAAGGTGTACAAGGGCACCAACTCTGACGTAGACTCGTACTCTGTGTTCTGGGACAACAAGAAGCTGACGGACACCAACCTGAGCGTGCAGCTCCGCGCGCGCGGCGTCACTGACATATACATCTGTGGACTGGCGTACGACGTCTGTGTTGGTACGTCGCACGATTATACACTTAATTGCTTAACTCTTAATGATCAATATCGCATAACACTTGTTTATAGCACGTCATTCGTGTGAGGGAATAGTCTTTCCGGCTTCAAATACTTTCTGTGCCACTACGATTTTTGATTATCTTTAGTAGCTTTAGTGCTAATAGTAGTTAAATTCTGCTTAGGTGCGGCTTAAACTTAATTTTATCGTTTACATTTCGTAAAATTTAAATGACCTTGAAGGTCGTTTGGAGAATTTAATTAGGAATCTTTGCTTCTTTCCTGCTATTGGTTTGTAGTTTTTGTCCCTTTCTCGCACGGCATTTTTTCTAATTTACACACCCGCTGAATTCAGTAACATGAAAATAAATAGCCTAAAGCGTAACGTAACTTTAAGTCTTTGTACTAAAAACAAAATTATCCAAAAATAAACCATGAATGCAGATATCTTAGATAACAAAGAATTACTAGCGAAGTTTATACAGGAGCAACAATAGCTGATGCGCTGGCCATCGGGTACCGCGCGGTGCTGGTGGACGACGCCAGCCGCGGAGTAGACCTCGCTGACATCGAGAAGACCAAGGCCACCATTCTCTCCAACCACGGCGTTATCGTGCACTCCGAACAAGTCAGTACTTGTACTTATCGACAAACATATAGCCATCTCTCTTACACACAAAACATAGATCTTTAAAAATAAAACTGCTGAGCGATCCTGATTGATTTTATTAGATGAATAAACGAAAACATGAAAAAATACTATTAGATATAAAAAAAATATGTCAAATGAGGTTTAAACTCAGTTTTTGTACTATTTTTTTTTAAATATTAATTCTCATGTCCACTGTAAGTGTTTTGTACCGATGTCATATATCTTATGACACTCCGGGATTGAAGACGAATCGAATGACACCGCATTTGTCAAAATCGATTCAGTCATTCTGTATTTAGGCTGTTACAAATGATTTTTTGTAAATACACGCGAAAAATATTACTGTCCTTGTCAGCCGAGTAAAAAAAAGTAAGTTGTTGTAAAGAAAAGAGAAAGAAATAACAGATTTTTTTGACAATCTTCCATATTCCAGGTACTATCCATGGTGGAGGGTCGCGACCGCCGACCTGAGCTAGGCTACAAGCTCGCTATGGAACTGAAGCACGCCATGGAAGACCAGGAGTAGATCCTCCTGGACCTCAGCAGCTCCCGAACCCTGGAGGCAAGTCAGTTCCTAATCTCAGAGGTTCTTTTACAAAATTGGTAATTTTATTTTATAGCAACACTTTTATGACACCGATCTGTATAAATGGATAGGTATTTGAGAATGACAGCTTTTGCTTCGTTCTGATGTAAACTCGCCTGTTGGTGTTAATTTCAGTTAAAATGTCGTGTTAGTTCCGATTCTCGCCACCGACAATCATTAGTGGCGTAAATGAAATAGGCATAAAATATAACCTGTCCATTTATTGAGGTCAGTGGACTATATGTCCTGTTTAATTTTGCTATCGGAACACTAGTAATTATTTAGAAAATAATCTGATTTAAGACGGAAATATGCAGTGCGTTTAAATAATGTGTAAACTTAATAACTTAAAGTGAAATAATGAAAGCGATAGCATGAAATGTTACGCTTTATTCCTACTTAATAGATCTGAATATAATTTATTAATTTATGTAAAATAATTTATTGGGAAAATTAAATTTAGTGACTTCTATATTTGGTCTGGATACCTTAATATTTATTGTGATGTTTTTAATTTTTTTTTTAATTTGACCTCTGAGTATTTATTTATTGTTTCGTCTGCTGGACAGATTTTTGTTATTTATATTTATTTAAATAGAAGAACTATATTAAAATGCGTAAATGACAATACTTAGGAAAATATATTGTCTATGGTCGATTTTGGCTTATATCCTATTACTAATGGGACTTTTTTTGCTGATTGGTAGACAAAAGTACAAAAATTATAAGAATTATGCACCTCGTGTGAAATTAGGTAGATTTAGTCTAATTATGACATTTAGATTTAGAATAGTTTAGGCATTGTCTATGACATGATATCTTATTTATTTAAAAAACAAACACCTTGCTTAATTCTTATGGTCCATTAGTAAAGTTGTAAGAAAAAATAGTTTTCTGGTATCTGCAATATTTTGTTAAAGCGTTGAATATATATCCGGCTCGAAGGACCAAAAACGATTGAAACGCAACCATTTTTTTTTGTTGTAATTCTGGGTTAATATTCTTACCATCATTTAGTTAAATAAAAGTACAATATTTTAAATTGTATTGCTTTAGTGCTATACATTTACCGGTGTTTTAGTTGTTTTTTTTCAGTGTTTAATTATTTTCTCAAATAATGCAAGTTCCTATTGGTATGTTTAATTTTTGGCATATAGAATAGGATAAAATTAATTTCTAATTCCACTATTTTTTTTTAAAATGTCAGAATTTTGATCATAACCTCTCGAATATGTATTAGTATATTTTTAATATATAAGTTAACGACACTGTACTTAAGTGGGCAAAGCATAGCTTAGCACTACGTCACAATGTTAGACATTCCTTTTAGATCTAGAAAATAAATGTCTAGGACATATGTATTATGTTTTAAACTTAGCTTACAACAGAAATGTACTTACATTTTTTTATTATTTGACATTTTTAAAGTTTCTTTTGTGAAGTTTCCAATATTTGTTTATTTTATTGTAATTTTAAAATATTTATGCACGATTTGTATGTGTTGTAAAAAGTGTCTCTAATACTGAATGAAAGAGATGGCTATATTTTAAAACAAGTGTATGTGCAATGGAAACTGTAGGTATTTTGCCTTTAGCAAGTGATAGATTGCATTTCTTTAGCTTATGACCGCAGAGAATAAATATATGTAAATTAACCAGTGTTTTATTTCTGTACTCGGGAAGGAAAGGGATGTACAGGGTGTCCGGGAAAGACGTGTACAGTTGACTACCACATCATCAGCCACCAGCTTACTAAAGGTCCCCACCGAGTGGCTCGGAGCCTGACTTAAGTTAGGGTGACTAGGCCATAGTCAACCACGCTGCACTGCGGGTTGGTTGACTTCACACATATTGAATTTCTTCGCCGATATGTGCCGGCATCACGATGTTTTCCTTCACCGTGAGAACGTCGGGTAAATTATGTACATATGAAAATTCAAAATTCACATTGGTACACGGCAGGATACGAACCCAAGACCTGTAGATTACGAGTCAAGTGCTTACCACTGAGCCACCGACGCCCTTACTTGGTCGAAAATACGACGATTTAACCTAAATACCACTTTCCAAAGTCGCTTTATTTGGTAGCTAGAGTAATAATTCCCCTTCCTGATTTGTCTGGTTATGTCTCGTGTATTTTGATTTAGCAGGGCCTGTCCCACCACTGGCTGATGAAGCTCAGATAGCTTAAAAATGACGTCACTGTCAGAAAATGGAAAAAATCCGATATTGCCATCACATATTTTACACGTTAGTTTGTTAACAATTTACAATTTGGTGAGACAGCCCTAAGTGTAGTTCATTATATCATTTTTACGAAGATAAACTTGTTTGTTTACGAGAAAATGAAACTAAAAGCCAATATAAAAAGCAAATTAAATTTATTTCCATCAAAAAGATTACATCATTATATTTATTATTATCTATGATACAGGATTCAAATAAAAAATACACTACATTTTACGCTAAAAAGGATAGATAGCAATTACCCAGATTTTAAATCTGAGTTTCTAAAAAAAATTCAAAATTTCTAGAACAAACATTGAAAATTATGAAAAAATGTCATGTTGTGTGAGATTTTAAAAAACCTGTGCTTATCCGATAGCTAACATGAATTTCAAACACTCGTTTATGCAAATAGTGTACAAAAACCTTTTTAGTACTAATACTTATTTACGATCACAAAACAGTTGACTTTTACCTAGGAACACTACTTTAGTATTCTAATGGTCACTAACTTCCATTTAGTGTACATTTATAATAAAGCAACCCTAAAGGATTACTAACGAGACACTACGAACAGTTTTGTGGAATTACATAACACAATACTGGGTGTAAAAAATATTTTTTGGTAACTTTGATTTCTTCCACAAAATCAAGTTATTTTATTCAACATTCAATATATACATATACTAGCTGTAGATTGCGACTTCGTCCACGTGAAAAAAAAAATCTTTTTAATGGTGAAATGATTTTTCAAATCGGCCGAGTAATAAGTTTTTAAGTTATTTTAATACATACAAAAATATAAATCTTTCCTATTTATACTCTTTATTTACGGTTTAGAGTGTTACACACTAGCGGTTTACCGCGACTTCGTCACCATAAAAAAAAAAACCTATAATCACATCAAAAAAGGTCTAGTATTCCAACCAATGGGGACTTGTGAAAATTGTTTAAAATTGGTCGTTCGTTATCAGCAACGTAATAATAACGTAAGTACACTTATTTTAGTGTACGGTTTGCTAAAAATACAAGTTAAATGGTTATCTTTAAATTAAATATAAAAAAATTGAAACAAGTGGTATTATAAACATTTTTTGGCAGAACAAAAACAAAAAATATTTTTGTAAAACGACCGTCTCGTTTTACAAAAATATTTTTTGTTTTTATTACACATATATTAAATAATTTTATAAAACAATGTTCATTTTAACAAAATTAACAAATGACACTTGTATATGTCTCATACAACAGCTATAATGTTTGAAATGTTTCTCTTTTATTCAGAGACTGAAATTGGTGTCATTATTCTTGTGATATTCCAAAATGGATTCATCAAAAAAACAAAATAATCCAACTATACCAACTATTTGAGCAAGAAAAAAAATCTACATTATAAATCCACATTCCAACCGTAACATTCAATTAAAAACCCAATCAATATCCATTATAGTTTACTGGAGACTATGCAGCGGTAATTCTAGAAATAACCTCGCGTCCCAATTTCTGTGCTATAAACGTACTATTTTGTAGTCAATTACATTTCACATATGTTCTTAATTACGTTTTACGATTTATTTTGACATAAGCAGTCAGTTTCAGGACGGTAGATGTCAGGTGACCAAAGAGCTTACGGAAAAAAATATTTCGGGAAAATCCCTTTAATGATTATTCAATACTGCCATTAAAACACGTTTTTTTTTGTGTGAATGGCAGCATGTCGCTTTTCTTCGCATAAATTCTTATATTATAAATACGGCATGGTAAAAAATAAAACAATATCAAATTGTTAATAAATTACTTGATATCTTTTTTATTTTATTTATTTAAAACAAAATTCATTCATAATACCACATAGCTTATTTAACAAATATATCATAAAATAATTACTATACAAACAATTGAAACTAGAAAAAAAAACATAAGAACCTCATTTAAACTTACGTAGTACATCGTCACGTCATTACGTAGTAAATATTGAATTTAACATTAAGATTAAATTCTTACAAATGTCTTCAGTCATCAAAAAGTTGTAAATAAATAAGCAGTCGTCGTGATTTCTACGAAATACACAATTACCAAGTCATGTCTAAAGTCAATGTAGGCAAGGAAATATGAAAATATCAGGGATATCAGAAAATAGCGTTTCACAGTTCAAAATACATTGTGTTTGATTACTTGTTAGGAGACATGCTTCTAATAGAACACAAAAGAATAGAAAAAGAGAAATTTAAAAATAGAATAGTGAAAAATAACTGATTAAAGTTTTGTAATCAACACAATGCCGGCAAGTTTGTTAGGCTGGTGTTAAGCTGGATAAAATTTTCTGTCCTAAAACGCTAGATGATATTTGAAGGATAAGCATTGCGAGTTGTTTACTGCAACTGCCGTTTTGAACCAAAAACATTGCAGCCTTTTTGTAATCGTCGAAACCCAGACCAGCTAGGTAATCGTACACCATGTCGAATACATCGGTTAATTTTGATTTTATTTCACTCCAAACGTCTCTCATTGCAACAACTAGAACAATACAAATAAATAAAATTAGAAAATTCAATGGTAATTTAGAATCTTTAAAAAAAAATTGAGGGTACTTTAAAAAAATATACATTTTCTTTGATATGTAACTTATGTCTGTTTTCTTTTTTTATATTATGAATAAATTGTTTTACTTACTGACGAGCCCAGCACCGCAAGCACCTCCAACGACTCCACCTATAGCCGCGCCAGTTTTACCGCCATAATGATTGCCAATCAAAGTTCCAGCGACCGCCAGTCCAGCGGTTACTATCAAAGCCGCCTTAGCACGAGGACTTTTCCATAAGACGCGGAAATCAAATTGGTCGCTAATTTTTAAGATTATATTTTCCAAAGATGAAGGGTCGAACGGTAAAGCGCATGAATTTCTTCTTTCAATGGTGCACAAGTCGTAGTCAACTTCACCCTCGTCATCAGATGAATCGTAACTGCTGTATCTCAAATCCATGTTATTCAAATCTTCTTTGCTTTTAATTGAACCTTTAATAAACTTTTAAATATTTAAAGATACTTCACAACTACTCGGCACTGTGTAGTGAATTTCAAATTAGAATTCTGGGTTCTGAGTTCTGACCAGTTCTAACTATGCCAGCATTGCCAGATGGATTTGGTTGTGTGTTGCTATAATATTTTGAACTTTAATAATTTAGTTGACTAAGAAGCATAACGAATTTAATGTTGTTAAAAACAAGATCAAAATATATCGACTGAAGTGCTTAATAGTCTTAGTACGTGTTATATTACTGTAAAAATATTTCGAGCGTTTCGAGCAAATATTTGTTGACGTGTTTTATTTACTCTTTGTCGTTAGTGACATTGAATAAACAAAACTAGTCTTTGGCATCAGCTGATTTTTGACAGGATGTCATTTCGCAAAGTTTTGTTTTGATTAAAAGTTGTTGATTTTAAAGTAATTCTTTGGTTTGTTGTGTTAAAACTATGTCGCAAAAAACTTTAATGAGCAGACTTGGGAGTAATATCCTAGAAGAGTCACAGTTACTTGCTGAGAAAAAATGGATACTGGATGCACTAAATCAAATTAAAAAGCAACGAAATAGTCTTCAGGTTAGTTTTGATTGCTAAAAACATAATATATTCAGGTTTTTTCTTTTATATTTAAATAAATTTATATTTATATACATTTTTTTGCAACAGATAGAAAGGCTACAACTAGAAAGTAAAAAGTGTCATCTCAAGGGGGAGACAAACTCTAACTTTGAGAATAAAACTACAGCGGACAATGAAGTGCCAGGCACATCCGCGGTCAATTTAATGCAGTTAGCACCACGGGGCAATGGGATTGCGGACATAGACAAGAATGGGCTCATGGATGAAGATATTATATGCAATGAACAGGAATTAGATTTGTTGATACTGTCAAATTGTTTATACGGTAAGTAGTGTGGTAATATCATCATCACCAGCTCACTATACGTCCCCACCGAGGGGCTTGGAGCCTACACTATTAAGGGGTGACTAGGCCATAGTCAACCACGCTGGCCAAGTGCGGATTGGTTGACTTCACACATATCTTTGAATTTCTTTCGCCGATATGTGCAGGTTGCATCACGATGTTTTCCTTCACCGTAAGAACGTCGGGTAAATTATGTACATATGAAAATTCGAAAAATCGAAAATCACATTGGTACATGGCTGGATTCGAACCCAAGACCTGTAGATTACAAGTCAAGTATTCAAACCACTGAGCCACCGACGCTCTTATTATAATCGTGGTAATATCATTACAATCTTACTAATGGATTTTTCTTAGAGATTCCCATTTTTTTAGACAGAGCATAGTCTGGATGAACACAGGTTACTTTTGTGTATTTTTAAATTCCACATGTCATGGGTGAAAGCTAGTTATTGATATAATAGTAATATATGCATAAATTTGTTTTCAGCCAATCAGAATGCTCAGAACAACATGGAGGAAGACGAGGAGGATGAAGAAGATGTAATAATTGACATGAATATGTTAATGAATGGTAACAAGTGACCACAAGTGGTAGAATGCTGTTAAGCTTTAGTGCACTGTTGGAGAAATACCACATTCAACAAAAATGAAATTATTGCAAGGTTTTAATTGTTCCTTTATTTCGATCTTGCTTTAAGTATGATTTTCTTAAAAGGTTAAAAAAATCACACATTGGGTTAAGATTGCAAAGGTTGACATAACTTAGAATTGGCTGTTCTTGTTCATTTTAGAGATTTTTTATTTAGTCTATGTTGGTTGGTGTATATTTTCTGAATTTTGTACATTGTGTAAAGTCTTATAAATATGAACAATTGTGCTATCATAGTTTTCTAAATAAAAATTGTCTTATTATATTGCTAATTATCTTGTATTTATGACTATTTCTGAATACTTTAGCTTCAAAATTGTCATTTATGCGCTTGCACTATAGCGTCATAGCGCAACAAATCAGTAAGTTAACCTTAAGTAATTAAAGTCTTCAGTAAACAAGCATTTTAGTGACTCCTCCATATACTTAGCAAAAATAAAATTGCATAATTTTAGGGAAATGGAATGAAATAAAAATATAAATGTATATTAACAAAGAATTTTAATAAATTTACCTTTTAAAGTATATTAAGTTTTAAGTATTATGTACAGGCTTCATACAACAGTAGTCAACTAAATGTCCCTTCCTCATAAAATAAATAATGCCTTACTTATCAAATGGCAACCCGGTACAGATTTATAAACCGATATTTTTTTTTTCTAGCATTGTCATAAAAACTAGAAATGTCTGAAAAAAAATTAAAACATCACTTAGTGAAATAAACGATTTATGTACATTTTTGATATAATTTAGATAATAGCATAGTATTAAGAAAATATTTTTTTTCAACTAAGACAAGAGCTATCTTACCATTCGCTTGGACACTGACTGATAATTAAATTTACAAATTTTTATATTTACTGGAAGTGTTAAAATCTTAGCATTAACTAATTAAGTTGTTTCAGTATATTTTAGTATGGTAATACCATTCATTATTCAGTCTTTCGTCATCTCAAAGTTCAATCTCGCTAGACTACACATACACAAAATTATCTATACCGAGAACATCCACCGAAATGTACACTGTCTACATTTGTATACATTTAAACTTTGACACTTGTATACAATAAAATATACACATACTAGCTTTCGCCTGCGACTCCGTCCGCTAGGAATTAAAAAAAAAGTAAGTAGCCTATTCCTTCCAGACTATCCTTTACGTCCATGTCATATTTCATCGAGATCCGTTATTCCGTTTTGGCTACAAACTCTAAACAAACATCCATCCATCTAAACTTTCGCATTTATAATATTAGTAAAATTTACGTAACTGTCAGAAACAAACTGATATGTGTTAAGTTATTTTGAAACCGAAGAATATAAATATGGGATCGGACTAGGTATATGAAACACAAAAATATGGTAAGTAATAGCCATCCAAAAGCCTTGAGGATACAATTTCATCAGTGTTGTTATTTTACCACATCCTAGCTCAAGCCTAGAGCTTAGTTGGAATGGTTAAAGGAAATATTAGTAGATTAACAAAAATCTATTGACATTAAAAAAAAAAACTTTATAATTCAAAATCTAAAAGTTTCAGTAAAAATCGACTTTCATTTACTTCTTCTTCTTTTAAATAATAGTGGACATCGTTATGTCGATGATTTTGCCAACGTCAAGATAGATGTCAAACTTGTATGAACTAATTCCATAGATGTATACAAGTGTCCAAAGTTTAGCAAATGTATTATTTATGCAGCTAACTGTACTATATTTCGGTAATGCATACATTAATTAAGTTACAATAGTTGTTTAACAAAAGCATTTTTGTACAGCTCTATATTTTCAGGTATTGTACAACAGGTTTCTTTGTTAAAACAATTTAAAACAAACATTTAAATTTACCTTTTCAAAATAAATTCATTAACCGCCAGCGAAGCTTTAAAAGTCTCAAAAAGCTAATACAAGGTATATAGCCTTAAAGCAAAAACATATAAAAAATAATTATATGAAAAAATTAAATATTCTGTATATATGGGGGGGGAATTGTTTCTTTTTACATTTAATATTTATTCTTGAAATATAGCAAAAAGGTAGAAAGTTTATTACATCATAATAATCAAGACTATAGTAAATAATTTACCGTTTATAGTGGTTTTATAGAATTTTACAAATAATATTTTAAATATACAGTTGTAACCGTGGGATTCTACGGTTGGAATTCAAAGGTTTTTCCTAAATTATCGTCATCTCGTCAATGGAAACCTGTGGCAAAATTTATAACAAACCTTAACTGTAACCTTAGACCTAAGTTAGGTTTAATAATCACAACGAATTAGGTTTACATGAATTACTATGAACATCGCTACTAGACACAAGCTCAAGTCGTGGTAATATACGAAAGCGTATTATTTTTTTTAATGACACTGATTGCAATATTTCATTCAAGAAATTTAAGATCGCAAAACAATTCTGTACTCAGAGATGATTGTTTAACGCTAAGTGGCGAAATAAAATGTGTCCGGGTAGACTCGTCGGCGTGACGTACATACTTGTCGAGCGTGGCATACGCGTGGCGACGTGGCATACGCGCGGGAGTGTAGCGTATGCTTGGGGGCGTGGCATACGCATGCGTGGCGTACGCTTGGAGGCGTGGCATATGCGTGCGTGGCGTACACTTGGGGGCGTGGCATACGCATGCGTGGCGTACACGTGTGGGCGGGGCATCACGAGCGCGCACAGGACGTGTAGAACAGTATGTAGGCGGCGCTGGACTTCACCTCGCTGGCGGGGATCTCCGTCACCACGTGGTCGTCGTATTTATACCATCTGGAATACAAGCCTTATTGGACATTCGATATTGAAGGAAAGAGAACAAGAAAACTACACCAAAATCTACTAAGATTATTAATCTTTAGGAGCCAATTCCTACAACTGTGGTAAATACAATAGACCAGATGTTCCCGTGAAATAATAAAAACTTTATTGTAATGTTACATTCCATTGCAAATGTCATTAGATAGCCTACTATCATTACTATGCCAATCTTACTTGATGCTATTGGTTTGGAGTTTTTGTCCTTTTCTCGCATGGTCATTTTTTCAATTTATTCAGTTCCTAAATTAAATAACGTGCATGTCGTATGTTGAGCTTTTTATTAAAGAAATAATTATTTAAATATATGGTGTGATTGCTGACAAGAAGTGTGGGTTAGAAAGAGAGAGGGGGGGAGAGAGAGAGAGAGAGAGAGTGAGAGAGGGAGAGAGAGAGAGAGAGAGAGTGTACTGACTTCCCGTAGACGCTGCTCTTGCAGTAGGCGGTGTAGTGGCCGCCCTCCATGGAGCCGTAGTGGTTGGAGACGGCGTAGAGGTTGTACATGGGGTTGCCGGGGCAGTGCAGCGAGAACTGGCTCATGTCCAGCTCCTCCAGCGGGAAGTCGATGTAGGTCTGCTTCTTGCGGTACGTGTTGCTCATATACTCCTTGGGGTCCACGTAGAACCGCTTGAAATGGATCACCAGGACCGGGGGCAGCCGGGAGATGTCCAGCTTCTTCACCGCGTCTCGTTTCTCCTTGCATTTGGGGCAGTTCCAGCCGGGTATCGTCTCGTCTTTGAGGTAAAGGTTTAAGCAGTCCTGTAAACAAACAATGTTAAAAACATTGTGTGTGACTGTGAGTAACTCTCGCCCACTAAGTCGGTTTATTTAGTGAATGCGTGTGTGTTGTGTGTGTTACGAGTGCGTGTTGGGTGTTTGCTGTGTGTGTTGCGTGTTACGTGTGCTACTTGTGTGCGCTGCGTGTGTGTTGCTTATGTGTTGCGTGTGTCGCGTGTGCGTTGTGTGCGTTGCGTATGTTGCGTGTGTGGTGTACCTGCAGCGTGCAGCGCGCGGCGGCGGCGGGCAGCTCCAGCGAGAGGTTGGAGAAGGAGTCGTACGTGGCGGAGCGCTCCGCGCAGCGCACGCAGCGCACCGTGGAGCGGATCTGTCCGTAGAACAGCCGCAGCACGAGGCTCTCCTTGCAGCGCGTGTACTCGTGCCACGCGCGCTCCGCCGCCGGCAGCCCCTCCTGCACACACACACATTCATACTGCATCCGACTCGAAGGACCAATTACATTTAACGACATAAAAAGTGGAATATAGAACAAAAACATAAATTCCGCCAGCTGTTATAGGGTGGGGCATACCTTTTGCGGCGGTTTGATGGCGAACTGCAGATCAAGGTGCAGCCAATCCATGAGGATGGTGAGGAACTCGTGGGAGTCCTGTTGCTCGCCGCCGCGGAACGCGCGCTGGTGTTTACCCACCTCATTCTGTAAGATACACAAATTAGCCGCGTGTTTTCAAAACATTCATCCATATTTATATCTATATGAATGTTACCCTAAGGTCCTTTGTAGCGATGAAACGGTACTGTCCGGACCACAGCGCTCGCACCACCGCCGCCAGTTCCTCCGCGATCGCACCGCGTGTGCTGTGCGACCTACATTACATTTTAACAATAAATTTCCCGACTTGAAGCTAGTAAATTATTGTCAGAATAATTAAAAGTAAAATCACGCCATATCTCACCTATTGACATGTTCAAGGTACTGTCCGTTACAGAAGTAAGTGACGAGTATCGCGGTGTTGTTGAGACACTGGATGATGGAGTTCATATAACATGTGTTGCCCAAGTTCTTCAGACCCGTGAGGCCGCGACCCTGAGTTGTACACAATAATTTTATACCTATAAATACTGGCCCCAATTATTAGTGTCCACTGAGTATTTAATCAAAAGACTTTTATTAATAAACTCGATTGACTGATTGACATAAATAAAAATCGATTGTCTCTTCAAAATCGGTTATTTTTTAAATATCGCTGTGCCTTTTTTCATTTAAAAATTGAATTAAAATAACTAACTTAAAAAAAAAACCCTCTGAAATATGAATAAAGATGGAATACGATAGTTATGTCAACAAATATTATTTATTCAACAAGCCTATCTCCGGAGTACTTACACATAAAAACCTTAAGTAGAGCAATATTATCATGTAATTAATTAATTAATTTATCTGAGATTAGAAGTGTACGTAATGGGCTTTGTTCGGATGCATCTATTTATAGATAATACTTATATAATATCATTTAAACCCGTTTTACAATACTAAAACAGTACGAAAAGAACCTTGTGGCATTTTACAGGGGGCGTTAATGTCAAAATTATGACATGACCTTCGGATCTGATACTATAGACCTACAAGTATATTAAGACATTTTTGTAACAGATCTGCTAGATTTTGGAGTTACCAGTAAGCAAAAAGTACATCATTTGTAATTCTTCCACGTTGAATACAAAACCAAACTACATGCATACTGTTTTTTTTCGAAATTATGAAAATGTCGAAACCCATGCAGTTACCTCCCCTATTGTTGAAAATATAACGCTGGTTAAATGACATTGTTTGTTCACAAAATTGTCGGATGCCATACGATTCTCGTAGACCTGTATCCATGACGGTCATCTGATAACCGTGACAGTTCATTGCTGTAAGATATCTTTGTCTTTATTTATTCAAAGGAGAATGATAGAGAGGTCAATATGTTGCTGTTTTGATAATGGGAGGAGAAACATACCCGTTTGAAGAGCCACACGATGTGATTATGGGAGTACTTGAGCCTCACTTTCACCTTCAGCACCATATTAGCTGTATCCAGTGGGATACATCGTTGCTCGTAGCGGAGAATTTTGATGGTTACTATTGCCGTTTTTCAAAGGTGCTTTTTATTGCGTTTTTGTATAGTAGTTTAATAAATTAATTGATGATTTCTAATTATGTTTGTTTATTGTTAAGTGCGTTAATTTTGTAACTTTAATATTATTTAGGTTGCTTGTTGAGCTACACTTCTATATATGCTGCTTAAAATTCCTATAAATTTCTTCACGGAAAAAAATATTGTAATGCTTTTTGTAAGCTTTTTAAAAGCTTTGAACTCTAATTTTCACTTCAGCACAATCGAGTACGATAGTAAAAATTTTCCACAAATTCGTTTGCAAACACGAATTAAACAATTAGAATAAAATAACGCGGTCTCAAGGTCGTTGTAAATCACATCAAACCCAATGAATTTCCCTGTATTTAGACAGGGGAAAGACCAACACGAGTAAGACGATCAAATACAACATAAATACTGTTGATATAATTGACGCGATCATTTGTTTTTTTTATTTTTTTCCACTGTTGACACAGGCTATGCGTCCAGCCACGACGATACAACTGAAGGTTCTATGTCCGTCCGAAAGGGAGGTAAGGGTGTTGGGTTGGGGGTGGCATTAGGGTGAATACGTGTACACGCGATATTTTTCAAGTGCCATTATTGTTTGCATGTCGACGTGGAATATAAGTAGAATTTTTTGCTACTGCAAATTTCAAGTTGCTAGTTATTTTACGTCTACGTTGCAATTTTTTAGTTTATTTTCAAGAAATCTTGTATTTAAAGCCTTGTTAGAGTAATTGTGATTTTTACGATATAGTGGATACGTTTAAAGACTTCTACGATATTCTATTTTCCGTTTTCTGTCAACGTTACTCCACTATTTTCCCATCTAAATAAGATTGGTCCTTCTAGCAGTATATTTGGCTTTACTTTGGCCCTTTTAAAGTCAGGCAGTCTTCATAAGACCATTTGTTTTCATACGATTTATACAATGATTAAATTTACCTTGCACGCCTTTATCTATCCTAAAAAGGAACCCTATTTTAATTGTATTTAAGCTCAATTTTGTTTGCGATATCTGCTCTACGCTCTGGTTTGTATGAAACCGTATACGATGGTCACTTTACCAGGAGTCTATACAGCTTTTTTTTACTTGTTACGATATCGTTTGATTGATGACTTCTCTTAACCGACGTTAACAACGTATTTCGCAGCCTTGAGACTTTACCCTTTCGAGTATTTGTTTATTTGCTATATATAGCTTGACGTTAAGATTATTGGCTTTATGTATGTACAATACAGTATAAAAAACTGTTATCGTTTTATTTTTCTATCCTGATATAAAGAGGATAGATTTGTATTTATGTATGTATTAAAATCAAAAACTACTGGGCCGATTTCGAAGATTCTTTCACCATTAAAAGCTACGTTATCACTGAGTAACACAGGCTGTATATTTATCATTTTTAAATTTCACGCGGGCGAAGTCGCTAGCAACAGCTAGTAATTAGTGAAAAAATAAACTAATTTTAGAACTTGATGTGCTAATTTTGTTCATATTTGCATGTTTTGTCTAAACCAGAATGGTTTCTTTAAACGTCAAAGGTTATACAATCTTTACGAACACTAGACAGGGCGCGGCGATGATATCGGATTGTTTCCCCTGACAACAAGGGACGGAATCGGTCAGACGGAGTCAAAATGTCGCACCCATATGTACTAAAATACGAATTATTACTAATAGAGTAAGAAATGGGTAAAGAAAGACTAGTTTCGTCTGGTAATTTGGATTATTCCTAACCGTCACCCCGCTCTGACCCCACGTGGAGACAGATGAGAATAAAAAGTTTCATCCGTCTCACCTTTTGCGACGAGGGGACGGTTTGAACTTATTTTATATCTTAACGGTTCCATCTTCCACCTTATTGGTGATAGTTTGACCAAAAGGTGGGACGGATGAAACTTTTTACTCTTACGTGGGGACAGAACGGGGTGACAGTTGGGAATAATCCGGTAATTTTTATGCCGTCTTATGTGTAATTAAAAATAAGTAAAAGCTTATCTTCCTCAGTGATAACGTAGCTTTTTAATGGTGAAATTTTTTTTAAATCGGTCCTGTAGTTTTTGAATGATTTTAATACATGCAAAAATCCTAAAATACAAACCTTTCGTCTTTATAATATAAGTATAGATGACTGGAATGCTAAAAAAGCAGTGTAATAAGTGACACGGGCGTTGCCAATGATAGCAGGGAGAGTGGGGGGTTTGTAACGCCGTAGTAATAATGTTTCTTTAATTAACGCTATTTTGAAACAACTGCGAAAATATAAAATTAATCAGGTATCAAGTCCATTCGCTAATGGTCAAGTTGCCAAGACTAAGTAGAGGTCAAGAAAGCTTGATAGATGTAGAATAGATCCCACAGCCTTGGGCTTCTGACCTTTACACCATTGCGTGTCCAGACACATCAAGTAACACTTATTTAGATGCTAAAATTTATTTACATTGAGTTTTGATATATTTTAATGAAATAACATTAAAAATAATTAAGTTATTATACATTTTAGTTACATGTCAAAAATGTTTTATTAGATATAATTTTTTGAGGCAGGTTTTAATGAATTTTAGGGAAAATTTTGATTTGTCTATATTTCAAACATCTTATTACAGGTTTTATTTCAGAATATGTAACAAAATAGTGTTTAAAACATTTATTTCTTAAAATGTATCCATATATATTCGAATACAAGTCAAGAAAATGCTAAATAACCGAGTTTGCGTGCTAGAAAACATTTCAAGGTGTTTTTTATGCGTCGTTTATTTCTTGAGTTCGGACCTAATCCTATAAGCTTGTACTAGATAAGTTTTATATAGCTTTTATTAAGAATAATGTGAAAAAATCGCCACTTCTTTTTACTTTTACAGTGGTAGTGCCCGCTTTAACATCTTAGCACGAATGGGCCGGCACGCCCGGTGTAATACCACGACCACACAGAAGACAGGCGTGAAGTGGAAGCAATTCCGTGTTTCGTCTGATGAGTGTGGTGCCGGAGGCCTAATTTAAGTCCCTTTCTCTTTATCACCCTTTTCTTATAAGGAGAGGATGGGAAGGGGAAGTGGATTTGACGATGGAGGAGATGCATAGGAAGGGGAAATATCCTCTTTATGTGCGTCTCCTCCTCCGTCGTATAAGGGTAGGCAACGCATCTGCAATTGCGGATGTCTATGGGCAGCGGTCGCTTCGCCATTTTGGCGGATTCAAGTGGCCGCTTGCTCGTTTGCCACCTTATGTTATAAAAAAAAAAACTTGTGGAAAGCGTTATGAAATATTTATATCTATTTTGTCAGTTCTGTTCTGTTTGTAAATATATTTATTTATATATTGTGGTATATTTACTATATAAAAGTTCATTATTTCCCGCGCAAGTAATGTCATTACACTGTCCGCTGTCGCTACGTGTCACGTGACATTGCACGCGGTCATATCGATTTTTACTAATTGGTACAGACAGCAAAACAAGACTGTCTCTAATGATTCTTACTTTCTATTATTTTAGTAAAAAAATAGACTTCGTAAAATCGTTTTGATTTCATTTTTAATTTTAAATGCATCAGTATCGGTTTTAATTTTTTTTTTGTAGTTAATCCATTACATGTTGACGATTTACAGTTTAATTATGACCTTTTTAATGTAATTACGATATTTTTATTTAAGTAGAAAATACTAATTTCAACTCAGAATTTCATAACTTTAAACATTTATTAAAAAAATCGATCGAATTGACTTTTTTTGAAGTCGGTTAATGTTTTTTAAGTTTCTGCCCTTCAACCGAATTACAGTTTAAAACAAAATTGGACATATAAATGAGATTAGATTCACGTGTGGCAAAGTGTGTCAAAAAGCGTGCTCGAAGTCTTCATGACCCGAATGCCACGTGTGATAGCACTCTGCATGACTCTGGCTTCGTAACACGTGTCAATATAACCTGTCTATATTTAGTGAAAACCCAAAATACACGTAGAAACTAGTACTTATGTCGAATTCAAAGTATCACAATAGCTTCTGCCCACGAATTTGTCCGGAATTATATAAAAACAAAATATGTAGCCTATAAATTCTTCAAATTTTCAGTTCCGTAGATACGTAGAATCTATACCAATGTTATAAAGAGGAAAGATTTGTATTTTTGTATGTATTGAAATATCACAAAAACGACTGAGCCGATTTGAAAAAGGCTTGTACTACTAAAAATCATGTCATCACTGGGAAACATAGACTAGTTTTCATACTATTTTTTTACACGGACGAAGCCGTAAACAAAAGTAAGTATCAGATATAATCGTTCAAAGTCGAAATCTATCTTTTTTAATCCAGAAAAGTCATTCAAAATGAAACCTTACAGCGTATATTTAAAGTATAACCGATTAGAAGAGTTTGTGTTAGGGGTACAGAGTGTCAGTATATACTCACGACGCCGCCCCACACGGGCTGGAAGTCCCTGTGCTGCATGTCGCTGGAGGGCGCCACCTTGTGCGGCTTCGTGCTGCGGTCGAACGCCGGCGCCGGCACCTCCTCCTCTTCCTCCTCGGACGCCTGCTGCTCACCGACAATTACACATTTGTACACACTTGTACACACTTGTGATTAAATATGTACACACTTGTGATTGTAAGTGTACACACTTGTGATTGTAAGTGTACACATTTGTGATTGTAAGTGTACACAATTGTGATTGTAAGTGTACACACTTGTGATAGTAACTGCACATACTTGATTGTAATTGTACACACTTTTGATTACAAATATACTCACTTGTGATTGTAAATGTACACACTCGATTGTAATTGTTACACACTTGTGATTTCAAAAGTACACACTTATGATTGTAAATGAGTGCATTACTGATTGCAATTGTATACATTAATAGTCATAAGTGTACACAATCATGAACACATATATTTGGATTCACAAAATCAAATTAAGCGAGTAATTCTAAAAATACTAAAAAAATGAAACACACACCTTAGGTATATTGGGCGAGGAGTGTGAGCGGTTCATCCCCGGCACGTCGGCGGACTCCTCCGGGGGCTCCATGAACGTGTCCCCGTCGTCGTCCTGACAGAACACTGATTACTCTAACTATGTCATATAATTTTTGTGTCAGTATTTATAATAGACATATTACGTGAAGATCTTCTTATAACCAATTTCTGTTTTCTACTTAAATGCTTTTATCTTCTATTTTACATATGATTAACGGATCTTACTAAGTTATTGGACTCCGCAGCCGGTGGGTGCGTTGTTTTATATAATACTAGCTTTCGCCCGCGGCTCCGTTCGCGTGGAGTTAAAAACAAAAGTAGGTAACATATGTGTTCTTCCAGGCTATCCTTTAGAACTATGCCAAATTCCATCGAGATCCTTTTAGCCGTTTAAGCAACAAACTTTAACAAACATTCATCCATCTAAACTCTCGCATTTATAATATTTGTTAGAAGTTAGATTTTTAATTTTATTTTTAAAATAAAGTAAAATATACTATGAATGTTTGTCAGAGTGTATAGCCAAAACTGCTAATAGGCAATGTGCATATGACGCCAAATTGGACCAAACTTTTTTTAGCATCCTTGTTGCTATAAAAACGTACTTGCAAATATTTTTTTAATATAATGTGATTTAGTGGCGAAATTTAATCATTAAAAAGTGTCTTTTTTCAAATTCCCTCGCTAAGTTCTAAAACGCACACTATTGGTCGAAGTAAGTGGCTTATCTAATATGGCGTCGCTGTGTTGACAATACACAGTTCATTTACGTTAGTTTATATAGAAATACACTCTTGAAGTATTTTACTGTAGACACGATATCAAAACTAACTTTAAAGTAAAAAACAAATGAAAAAAATCATTAACTACCACTTATTTGTACCAGGAATAATAAAAATGAATCGATTTTTGGTTTTTTAACCTTGAGAAGCAATGAGATACTGTGTTGTTTTTTAACATCGAAGTGACATGTTTGAAAGAACACATATTCTATTTACCTTTTTCAAATCCACGCGGATGAATTCGCAGTCGTAGTGATATTATGAAGTATGTGAGTACCTGTGGCTTCCTTCGTGTTCGTGCTTCGGTTAATTTCCGCTTCCTCTCCGCCTCCAGCAGCTCCCTGCGGCGGTCGAGGTGGTGCCGCGCCGCGCGCACCTCCGCGATGCGCGCACGCCGCGCGCTCAGCTCCCGCAGCGCCGCCGCGCTCGCCTCCTGCCGCGCCGCCGCCGCTACCATACAAATTACATATATCAGGCGTTGGATTAAAAAAATAAAGAAAAAAGTAGCCTATAACATTCTCCAATATATCAGCTATCTGTAGTCGAAGTTTCACCAAAATCGGTCCTTCATTATCGGAGGAGAAGACACACATAAAGAGGACATTTCCTCTTCCTATGCTTCTCCACCGTCAAATCCACTTTTCCTTCCCATCCTTTCCTTTTAAGAAAAAGGTGGAAAGGAAAAGAGAATAAAACTAAGGCTCCGGCACCACACTCATCAGACTGTACGCGGAATTGCTTCCACTTCCCGCCTGTTTTCTGTGTGGTCGTGGTATTACTGGGGGCTTTTTAAGAAAAGGGTGGAAAGGGAAAGAGAGTAAAATAAGGCATGTGAGTACCGTGCGCGTCTGCGTCGCTGGCGGCGCTGGGCGCGCGCGCGCTGTCGGCCAGGCGCTCCTCCTCGCGCTCGCGCCGCTGGTACTCCTCCAGCTGCTCGCGCAGCCGCTGGTTCTCCTGCTCCTGTGCCGCACAAGTATTACATTCATTCATACTGAAACTGTTTTATGAACATTATTTATTTTATTAAAACAAATTTCATCATTAAAAAGTGTCTTTTTTTATAAAAATTCCTCGCCAATTTTTTTAATTTTGATAACTCGGGTAACCAAGTGTTAAGAATGAATGTGTTTGGCTACAAAGGAAGAGGAAAAGCGAAGAAAGTATGGATGGATTGTGTGAAAGAGGATATGCTTAAGGAAGAAGTGGATTCAGATATGGCGGCTGATAGAGATGTATGGAAGAGCACATACTGTGCCGACCCTCCGTAAGGGATAAGGGCAAATGGATGAACTCTGAGAACCAATCAAATACTGTCTTGTTGTTTGACGACGTCACAACACTTCGGGCGTTTTAGTCGCACGAATATTATTGTGATTTTATTCAAATGTTTAGCTCAAGAGTTAATTTTTTCCGGTTATCTTATTATACGTAAAAACGTTAAAAAACAAAAAAAAACCCTACTATCATTAACTAATGGTATAAATCATTAAACAGTTGTCTGGAAATGGTAAGCTTTGTAAAGAGGATAGTTACCATATCGAACTGCTTGTTCTCCAGCTGCATGAGGAGCGAGGAGATCTCCTGCTGGCGCAGCTGGTACATGGCGCGCAGGTCCTCGCGCTGAGCCGCCTCCCGCTGCTCGCGCACCTTCTCCCAGTCCTGGACAGAACAGAACAGCACTTCATTAGTATACTTTTCTTTTTACGGAAAACATTGTGATGCCTGAATTCAAAGATATATGTGAAGTCTACTAAGGGTAGGTTTCAAGCCCCTCAGTGTGGAAGTATAGTGAGCTGATGATGATGATGAAGAATACAAGGTCCAGTAACGTGAGCAGTGTCCAGGTACCTGTTCAGCCTCGATCCTCTGCATCTCGAGGGTGAGCGAGGTGTCGGCGATGCGCTGCTGCTCCTCCAGGATGAGCTGCATGCTGCGCGCGCGCTCCTCGTACAGCTGCACCGCCGCCATCTGCAAATATTACAGTTAAATCTCCTTTTCGAAAGTCTGTAAAACACTCGTCTCTAAAAGATGCAAACTTAGTAATATTTTGCATAATTCCAACATTAAAACGTCAGTAATAATTACCACAGTCGAATACCAGTCCAGTCTTAGAACGTTACTGTCAAAGAAGTACAAAACGTCACGACATTTAACCTATCTAGTGGAATATAAGGGTCATTACCAAAATAGTCAACAAAAAGACTACAGTAAAAATCCTTAACACTTTATAAGCTACAGACTAGCTTGTTTGTTTAAGAGACTAACATGTTTTGTCACTAAACTTTGTGCGTTTGTCATTACTAAAATATCGTTTATTTATCTATACTATTATAATAAAACATAAACACACACTTCTTTGTTGCCTAAGATGTCAGCAATTATTGCATATTTTAAAATAATTCTTTTTTTTTTAATAAAAAGTCCTACACTTACTTCACGCTTTAGGCTATATATTTTCACGCTATTATATTTAGTTGGTAAATAAATTGGATAAAAACCCTAATGTGGGAAAGAGACCATAAGTTGCTGCCAACATCAAGGAAGCAAGGTTGTCATGTCATGTTATTTTGACATTTGTAATTGATAATTTGACAAATGTAAAAATAAAATTTCATAATTTCATGCGAATGAAGTCGCACGGGAGCAGCTAGTATTTATGAAAAATTAAAGTAATTACTTTACTACTCCTATCAACGACGGGCTCGCCGGGCTTGGGGCGCGGCGCGGCGTGCTGCGGGGCGTGCTGTGCGGCGTGCTGTGCGGGGTGCTGCGGCGCGAGCTGCGGGGGCGAGGGCTGCTGCGCCGGGGGGGACGGGGGGATCACGTCAGACCAGTTGGGGTACTCTATCTCACCTATAACACACATACAACATCACTATACTACCTCTCGGGCGCCCTTGAATCGGAATGCTAAACGCGTATTGAGTGACAGCCCAAGCCGAGGTCCCCTCTCGGGGGCCCTTGTGCCTAGTCACTCCATGGAGCGTTCACCGAAGCGATCTAAGAGCTCGGTGGCCTCCCAATCCGGTAATAATAACGAAGTAACGGTTCGTGCCGAGGCTCCTGAGGGAGCCATCGAGCTCAGTTACTCATAAAGGAGGTTTAGGCTAAGCGCCATCTGCGCTCGGCCACCTCAAACCCGGTGAATCTGTAAATGCCTCTTCAAGGCAAACAGTGGCCATTCAGTCACAAAAAAAAAAACACTATACTACCCCACTGAGGGACTTGGAGCCTACCCTAAGGGTGACTAGATCTTAGTCAACCACGCTGGACTGCGAGTTGACTTCACACATATGTGCAGCAAGCATCACGATGTGTTTCTTTACCCTAAGAACGTCCGGTTAATTATCTAAATATGAAATTCGGACCGAAAATCACATTGGTTCAGCGGAATTCAAACCCAGGACCTGGTTATTATAAGACAGATGCTCAAACCCCTGAGCCACCGACGCACTTTACAAAATAATGCAGTTCTTTCTCTCTCCTACAAGGTTGCTATTTTTAAGTGGTGTTGAAACTTCAAGACGATTTGTTATTTTACCTGATGTGGTCAACAATGGTAGAGAACTAAACTGTAATACTTACCTAACATATCATCAAGCATGCTATTCTGACTGGGAGGAACAGCGAGGTGGTTGGTAGTGAATGCCGGGTACTTGAGCAGCCAGTCTTCATATCCTCCGAGCAGTGCCAGCGGCTGGCGAGCGTACTGGACTTTTATGTCCCACTGGAATTAACAAAGTTGTAAGTATGCAGCAGGCAAAAGGTTAACAAATGCTTGACATGAAAAAAAAATCGTTTTACTAATATTTTAACGAGAAAATATGAAATAACTCAAAAGCAACTGAGCCAATTTCAAAATTCTTACACCATTAAAAAGCTATGCTATCACTTAGAAACATAGGGCATATTTTTTTTCTACTTTTTTTTTTTAATTCCACGCGATAAAAGTCGCGAACAAGAAATAATTTTATATATATTGTATTGTCATATCTGAAGAGTTTTTAATTAAGAAAATGAAAATAATTTATTAATTTTACTACTAAATATTTAGTACATGTTTTCACTATACTAAAATGATGCAATCTTAATTAGATAATTTAAAATTAATTAAAAGTCATAACAAATTCTGCTTAAAGCATACCTTTAGTAGTATAGTCTTGAGGAGATGCAATGTCTTCCCAGGTATGACAGCCGTGCTGCTCCAGTCCAGCATCACGATGAGCTCCATGGCGGCGCGCTCCGACCACACCGCACGGGACGATGACGGCAAATTCTGTTCTAGAACATTCGCTGATTGCCTGCAACAATCGTCATAATATAACTACAATGCCAACAAGATTACTGCAAAGAATCAAAACAGCAGGAATGAAAGAAAATGAAAAAAAAAACAATCACAACAAATTAAAAACATATTCCTAGTCTCTTGCATGAAACAGAAGTCATTCAGTCATTCATTCAATTTTATCTTATTGGTTAGTTTTTGAGATTTCCATTAGAGATGTGTCATATCTGTTTTTTTTTAAATCGTACCTGAATCAGATTTCGATTTTCAATATCAGATATCAAAACTATATACTATAATATATAGATATTTTTGGCTCGCATAACCATTTTAGAATCATAAATCATAACACGGTTGAAATGAATCATTAACTTCCACTAATATATTTAATTTATTGTAATGAACACTAATATAATTTTTTCTGTTATTATTTTAAATTGGAACTATTAATTACAAAGCCTATTAAATTAGAACAAATTAAAGGGTCTTCAAAAATCGTATTTCTAAATTTTTAAAACGCATAGAAAATTAAGGCAAACTTTCTACCGCAATTACACATTTCGAAACAATTTAACTAAAACGATGCGACGAGGTCGACTTCAAGGTTAAATAAAAAAAATTTAAATTTATTTGAAACTAAGCTTTATTAGTCCATGACAAAAATACCGTGTTTAAATCTGCTAGGTAAGATATCAGAAAACTATATTGATAATATACGATATTTTACAGTTATTTGAAACTAAACTTTATTCGTACAACAATAGTATTTACAATAGTCTATAACAAAAATACCGTGTTTACATGATATCCTACATTTATTTGACACTAAGCTTTATTCGTATAGTAATAGACGTTAAAATAGTCCATGACAAAAATATCGTGTTTAAATCTTTTACTAAATATCAGATTTTTTGAATTGCGACGGATATACCTTACCGCTCTAATGCAATATATGTCTGTCTCATGCGATTTGGCGATTTGTCGTACAGATGATGCCGATGCGTGTCGTACCGCGTAGGTAGAAATATATAGTTATTGAAAATATATAGTTATGGGACAAGCCCGTATACGATTTTCAGATATTGATTTAATATATAGTTTTTGAAACTATATATGATTTGTATCGCCCACCTCTAATTTCCATTATTATTTATAACTAGCCCGCGCCAATCCGCGCGTATAAAAAAAAATTTACATAATAACATCCATCCATCTAAACGCATTTATAATAGTATGATGCACAGAAGTGACAGATTGGTCTTGTGAAGAGATAAATAATAAAAACAAGCAACAAAACATTTCATATTATAAATGCAAGTCACTTCATATGATAGTGAAGTGAATAAGATAAAAAATCTTCTGCAATATAAAACTTGACATATTCATTGAGTTACTTAAACAAAGGCAATTATTACATACTAGCTATTGCTCGCGATTTCGCCGACGTGAAATTAAAAAATAATAAAAAATATAGCCTATGTTACTCACTGACAAATTACCTTTCTAACAGTGAAAGAATTTTGAAATAGGCACAGTATTTTTTGAGTTATTACAAAACATACAAAAATACAAATCTTACCTCTTTCTAAAATAAAGTATAGAAATATAGATTTAAAATAATATGAGTGAAATATATCGTACCCTGGTGAAATACATTCTTCAGGTATACTGATACAGGCGGGGTAATTTATGTGAGATTCCAAATAGTCCTTCCCCGGACGAGCATCAAGGATCATTACTTTCAATTTCCCACTCTTGAGAATTGAATACAACTGTTCACTCTTAATTGTTACTTCATCTGGACCTAAAAGAACAAATTTACATAAAACTTATACTCAAGAGAATAGGTGTCCACTAAAATTAAGTAATTCTGTAACAGGTGACATAATTGCTTTTATAACATAAGGTGGCAAAGCAAGAGACCGCCTGAATCCGCTAAAATGGCGAGATGACCAATGCCCATAGACATTCAAAATAGCAAATGCAGCCTTAATCTATGGCGGAGGAAATGCACATAGATATTTCTCCTCCCTATGCGACTCCTCCACCGTCAAGCCCACATTCGCTCCCTATCCTTTTCTTATAAAAAAGAGGAGTTGAAGGAAAAGGGACTATAGTTGGACCTACAGCACCGCACTCATCAGACGAAACGCGGAATTGCTTCCATTTCACGCCTGTCTTTTGTGTGGTCGTGATATTTCACCGGGCAAGCCGGCACATGGGTATGAAGATGTTAAAGCAAGCTCTACCACTGTCAAAAACATCAAAACATTGACTAAAGCTGGTTTTGGAATCTTTGTGTCTCCACTGTAATAAGGATGAAATTAAAAAAATATATAGAAACCTGGTACTCCTAAAGGTTGTGGTTGCTCGTGTACTGGGATGGCTTCAATTGCTTTCTTCCTATTCTCGTCAATCATCTGCTTAACAAGTTCATTCTCTTTTATATCATGCAATCGTTTTGCTTTCTGTTCCTTTGCATATCTGGAAATCAAAAAGAATTTGTACTTCCATTTATAAGGCATTTCTAATCTTCATATACTAAACTGACTGCAGCATAAGTGTGTGATTTTCTTATTATCTCTTAAAATCACTTAGCAAAACACAAAAATGATATTTAAGGCCTGTCCCACCACTGGCTGATAGAGGCTCAGATAGCTTAAAAATGGTGTCACTGTCAGACAAGGCAACAAAATCCGAAATTTCCATCACTTATTTTACATGTTCAATTGTTATCATATTTACACTTTGGTGGGACAGGCCCATAAACATGTATAAAACAGCATTTTATTGGTAAAGATTAAACTCCAAATTCAATTAAAAACTTTGACTTCTGTCAGGTTAGTATTGCTTTTAAAGTGAAGTGCTTAATATATCTTTCAGTATTTCTTCGGTGGTTATTTTTATATATTTATGGCGTTCAGTTGGTGGAACTTTGTAATGTAACTTATGAAGAATTGAGATACACTTTTATGTCTTCTCGTGCTTACAAACAACTTAACAATGCAAATTTAAAAATATACCAGTTACATTGTTTTATTTAATTATAAAACATTCTGTTTAATATAGCTTAAGCTAAGCAAGTACTAAAACTAATTGGATATTCATGTGCTCATTTTTGAAGTATGATATTTGGTACAAATTTCAAATCTGCGAGAAATTTATTTAATTCAAAGATTCTATAAAGGAATGGTCACATATCACATAACATGGCATTATGAAAACTTAGATTTTAAAAATCAGTTTGATACATTTAATAATATAAACATTTAGGATATTGACAGTATTGTAATTTATTTTATTTTCAAACAAGAGATATGCATATAAGAATAAATTACAGAAAATATAGCATTATAATAAATACAGATACATGACATACCTATCAATAAGGCTGTTCTTTAACATTTCAGCTGCATCAATAGCCTTATTGGGATTTTTTGTTCCTAGCATGTTGTTGTAGTAAGTTTTATCTTTAATGTACTCCTTGTCCTTGCTGAGGAACGCCACAACGCGGAGATATTTCATATAGTAAACGTAAGAGTTTTCCTCATCGCCTCTGTCGCGCTCCTGTTCAGCTTTCTCAAACAATTTCTGAGCAGTTTTACATAACCTGTAATAATTATTATCTTGTATTGATTTATAGTACAAGTAAACTATAATTTATATTTCATTATTTACTTACAAATGAGCTCTTTTCGATTTTAAATCCGGAACATTGTGTAATTTGTCTAAATCTTCGATACATTTGCCAAGATGAAGCTGCAAGCGACGCGTCTCCGTCATCTTGATAATTTTGTGTTTTCGTGAAGAAATCACTGTCGTTTGCACAGTAATATAAATAAAATATCTGTTCACTACATTTGTTGTAATTAATGATGAATTAGTTATTATTACATTAAACGAAACAAAAAATCTATGAATACAAATATCCAAGTTCGAAACGTCACAATTTCATTCAGCTGTCAATCAATTATTCATTCGGTCAATCAGATTTTTTAATTCATTGATATGGATACGGAAAAATTGAACGTACTCAATTAACTCTTTGGCAAATAGTGTACAGTTTCTGCAATACAACAATGCAAAGGAAGATTACATTTTCATTTAAATTAAATGATTTTTTTTAATACCTCCTTCCTTTCTTCTTGAAAATTGTTTTTCTCTCTTTAAAAAGTAAATTGACAATTTGACATTTCCTCTTCTGACATTTTCTGACATGACATTATTTATTGATTTGCAAAACTTGACGTTTAAGTTTAATGTTATTGCAACTCGCGGAAAACCCTATCTGCGCAAGTTCTCATGCGCAATGAAGACTTGGTCCGTGTCTCCTGGTCGATTGCGGTGTTCCATTTAGTTTTTCAGCTGACTACGCTTCCCACAGCCGCCTACCAGACGTCTCGCGCGTGTCATGTCTGTTTGTGTCGCGGCGTAGTAAGACTAGAGTGCTTGTGTCCGTGTAGTTGACTAGCTAGTGCCAGTGAAAATGTTTTCAGGGCTCACAAATCAGGTTTCGTCGTGGATGGGAGCAGCCAAGGGCGAGCCCCAAGATGAAGAGGTGCCCACCCCAACCAAGGACGCCACTGGAGAGCAGGCGGAAGGCGAAAAACAAAGGCACTCAATATCATTGTTTACCTACTTCTTTTGTTTCTATTTCGTTCTATATATTTTTGTTAAAATTTCTAAAACTAAAAATCTGCAGAAATATATAGTAAAGTACTATTAGAAACCAACAGCTGTTAATTGTTCTATTAAAAATGCACAGATTGTGCTATTTCCTTTGTTGCATAATTTACAATGTACTTCCAACAGAATTAGGTCAATTGTATAATTTCACAGAAAATTATCTAACCATTTTGCAAAAAAACTTCTGATTTATGATTATGTAACAATTTTTTTATTTTATGATGAAATTTCCTAACATTTCTTATCATTACAGTCCCACCAAGGGAGCCAGCAAGTTGGACCTGATCACCAACGTGAAGTCACAGATGACTGGCTGGCTGGGATCCGGGATACCCATTCCTGGTTTAAGAAAAAATGAAGCCGCGCCCACAGAGGCTGCGGAGGTAGCTCCAGAACCAGCTGAGGCAGTGGAAGCCAAGCCTGAGGGGAAGGATGATGATGATAACTCCAGGTATAATAGGTACGGGGTTGGCAGATGCAATGAGTTTGCACAATTTTTTTTTAGTTTTTTTCATTTATTGGATGTCATTACTATGAAAAAAAAATTTACATTTTTTTTACAATTTGTGTTACATATCAATTTCAAATGTAGATGAAGTATTTTTATGGTATAGAAATGACATGCCACTAAATTTTAAACTTTAATGTAAAAAATCGCAAAGCAATAGAAATGTTTCAATACATTTTTTAACAAAAATTGCTTTTCTTAATATTGTGTCAGCACAAATGCTTAGCTGAGTTAAAGATGCTTTATCATCAACTTTTCATTTGCTTTTGATGCACCAATTTAAAAAAAAATCACGTTTTTTTTGCATATCAGCTATGTATCAAAATTTCTACAAAATATCTCATCCAGACCTAAACTCATATTTCATTTTGATTTGGAAATTAACAAAAAATTTAAAATAAAATTTGGAAAAATGTCATATTTTTTTTTCAAATTGGCCACATGTCTACAATTATTTTTATAACATACATCTACTTTATACAAAGCAAATAAAACTTAACATTTCTTTTCTTATTCTAGAAGCATCTAGAAATATAACTTTGTAAACTCATTACTCTGCTCTAACCCCATTTTTTCTTTATCATTGTGCATATTTTATGATACTATATTTTTTAAACAAAAAAAATGTTTCCATACTTTATCTTATATAATCAGCAGTTCCTAGGGGCAAACAGGAAGTAAAAATTCAAGTATATAACAAAAAATGAAATCAAACTGATACCTACTTTAGGTATAACAAATTGTCATGAAAATACACAAAACTATACAAAAAAATCCAAAAAAAAGTATTACTTATGGGTTATATTAATATTTCATTCATTTTGTTATTTTTTGTAAGTTGTAGTTTATCTTAACAGTGTTATCTATCATCAGATTAACTTTACGGCCGATTCTCTTTTGAGGTCCATTGGGAATAATAAATCTACATGGGTAGATTTTGTGGGATTTTTTGCTTAAAAAAAATGGGCGTGGCAACATCACTTGCGCAGACGTGTTATGTAACTATGCAATAATACGTTTACTGAATATGGTTAGAACATGAATGTAGTTCACCTTAGGATTTACGTCAGCAAAATACGGATTTGTTCAAAAAAGATTTGATTTGATTTGTTGCATTATTATCAAGTAATTAATAAACCTATTAAATTATTCACAATAGATCCGCATTGCAGTCCCGAATTTATGTATAGAATCGGTCATGTATCGCTCTAAATCGATACTCTTTAGTTAATTTAGCGTTACTAAAAACTCGAAAAAATCGTTATTGTCTATTTTAACATTATCAAGTTCTAACACGTAAAACAACAGAAGGCTCACATCTACGATTTAATTATTAAAAACTCACGCAAGATCTCTAGAAAACCTATTAAAATACTACATAACAAGGTACCTGGTAATGTACTAAACATTATTGGATGTTTTGCATGCACTTTATGGTTTTTTTTTGTTATTATTTTTTTTTAGTATGTGTAATGTATAATTTGGACGCAGCGCTACCGGTGGAGCGGACAGCAGACCAGCGTCGACTGGCGGTACTCCAACTGAGGAACAACCAGGTGGAGTTGGCAATGGTAAGTCAAACACTAAAAATTATAGTAAAGCGTTTGATTTCGTTGATCACTTAATTTGCTAAAATGCACATATCTAGCTATGCTTGTATAGCGTGTAATCATGCTTTTATAAGGTCTATTTAATGTATCTAGAAATTAAAGACTGGTAAGTAAAGGCAAGTTTTTTTTAGCCGTTGACTATGGAGTGCCACAGGGTACTACTTTGGCCCTTATCATTATTGTATGACCCTTTTCTCCTTACTGTATGACCTTTTTATTTTTTTTTGTTTTGTAGTTGCTTTATGTTTTTTTTTGTTGATGCCCAGTTTCAGGTGCAGGAAATAAAAAGTTGTTCTCAGTTGATGCAATAGAAGTGCCTGATATGCAAGAGTGTTAGTATCTTTTTATTTTATTTTTTAATTATGTTTTAAACTCTGTAGTGTTTCTATAGTTATTTAGGTCACGTTTTATTTTTTACTTATGTTTTACGTGTTCCGCATTTCGTTAAATGTGAATGGCGATGACTCATTTCAGTAAATTTCAAGGTAAATAATTTTTATTTCTACAGACTTGAAATTGTTTATTGATGCAATTTTCTCGTCTCTATAGTCTGACCCTATCGGCCTTCTACTCAGATGATTTCCCAAGAGCCGTCTAATCTTTGAAACTCTTATCAAGTTTAGGATAGAAATGTATTCCATTTATTTCAGACATGTTCACGTATTATACTTTTTTTTAAATATTTTGGCGTCTCATTGCCAGGTCGTTGTTATCTATATCTCAACTGAAGAGTTTGAAGACCACCTAAGGGTGCCTAGACTGTGTGGCAATCAACCCAGTAAGGGTGGTATTGATTGCCATTGCGTAAAATAATCCCCTGTTAATAAAATAAAAATAAATGTATCTTGGCTTTTTGCCCATCTTGGTCAGTAATTAGTATCAAAATCTATTCGTTAACAGAATCTTCGGGTTTGTAATAACATCAAGCGTATTGTTCTGTGTACAAATTCGTATATAAGCTATAGTTCCATTGTGTATCGACAGTAACGACGAAGGCAGTCGCCGGGGCGAAGTCTCTGGGCAACTTCCTGTACTCGGCCGTCAACAAGGCCGGCGCCAAAGTCAGCGAGGCTGGTGCCAAGATCAAGAAGACGGTGGAAGAAAACGTAAGTAGTATTGCTTTAAGTTGTAACTTTTGGGATGTTTTCAGAAGTAGCTTAAAGTACGGGATGTGAACGCTGAAATTTTTTTCAGATTGAAGTCTTGAAATAGTATTTCCGGTTATTTATAAAATGTATTGTTATCATGAACATTGTTTTTTACTGTTGTATTACTGAGTCACGTTTATTAAGTCGTAAAATATTTCTTTATTATCACATTTGATGATTTTTTGTGTTTTTTAATAGTTTTCAATTATTTAATATTATCTACACAACATAGGCGTCGACCATCTCTATCTCTGTGGCTAGACTTTCGTTTACGCCCACTATTAACAAATATGTCTCAAGTAAAAACTTAGTCAAATAATTCGGTTAAACATCTAATTTACTTTCCTAGATACTAAAAAGTATATAACAAACAAAGACAATAGTAAAATCTAGAAATATTTCACGTTTTATCGTAAAATTCACCTTAGTTATGTAACCGCGCGGCATCTGAAAGTAAGATAAATATCAATTTATTATCCGTGTCGCTCCCAATGTACGGGGGCTCGCAAACTCAGATTTATTGTTTGGGATATTTGTTATGATATAAGAGAAATTTATTCTTTATGTAATACTAGCTTTCGCTCACGACTCTGTTAGCGTGGGATTAAAAAACTAAGTATCCTATGTGTTCTGCCAGACTATCCTCTGAATCTATGCCAAATTTCATCGAAATCCTTTCAGTCATTTAGGCTACAAACTAACAAACGTCCATCCATCTAAACTTTCGCATTTATAATATAAGTAAGAAGTAACATTTTTTACTCTGTAAAATGTCTATGCAATCAGATCAAGCATGTTAAGGTTTTAGCCAAAAGATTACAATATTGGCCACATAGTAACGGTCGTAATTTGAGTTCTGTTAACAGGAGCAATACATACATTTTAAGCTTAAGATATAAAAACATTAGTTACAATGCCTAGAATAAGTTAGTGAACAATAAAATATATCATTAGCTAAGTAGGCCTAAAGAATTTAACTTAAGCCAAGTTTTATTTGGCTCTTGAGCTATGTTATCCAACATTTTTAGTGTAAAAGGCATAGCTTGATTTATTATAGTTGTCTGAATTCAAGTTGTTTTTTGAAGTGTTGCCAAATCGGTTACATAAGTTGTAAAGTTGTAAAAGAAATTTGCTTTTCTTTATTTAATTCTATTGTGTCTACCTCCTATTGAGTAAGGAAATCACTACATTTGTTACATTTTTATTACTTCTGTCTAATCTATACTATGTATATTATAATAAAGCGTAAACACACACTTCTTTGGTGCCTAAGATGTCAGCAATCACAGTATATTTTCGAATAACTCTTTTTTTTAATAAAAAGCCCTATACTTACGTCACGCTTTAGGCTATATATTTTCACGCCGTTAAACTTAGCGGGTGACTATTTTGGATATTTCTATCCAATGTGGGAAAGAGACCATAAGTTGTTGCCAACATCAAGGAATCAAGGTTGCCATGGTTTGACATCATGTCATGTCGACATTTGCAATTGATAATTTGGCAAATGTGTACAATAAAATGAATTTTTTATAATTATATGCGGATGAAGTCGCATAGGACTTAGCTAGTCGTTTAATATTTTGTCTAGAAATTTTACGTAGTTGTAAAACATTTATGATCGATTTAATGACTTTTGTCCAACTTGAGTGCCAAATAGCCTCATTATGTTATTTGCCAAGTCCCACGCCAACTTTATTGCTTTCAGAAGCCAATCATTAAGTTATTATTTTACCTATCATTTTTTGACAAAGTTGATTACTATTGACAATCAAATACAAGTCTATTTTAGAGACTGAAATGTTATCTTCTCTTTTTGGATTCAACGATTGGAGTCTTACACTCTTACATTTAAAAATTCAAGCCCTTAATATACCTTCTCCCAGATTTTTCTTAACGGTAAATTATTCTATTTTGATAACATCAAGTTTATACTATTCGGTTTAGCTAATCACTCTCAGCATTTATATTTTCGCATCTTAATCAAAAATAGTATTTTTTTATTTTAGGTATTTTCGTCTCCTTAAGCTTCATTATTATCTTATCAGCAATGCAATTAATTACTACGTACAACTAGATTACCTTTACAATGTTCTTTATTAGTTTCTTATGAAGCAATGACTACCTCCTTTCCTGTGACGTAATCATTCAGAGCAGTCGTAATGTCGCCTGAGTAAACGGACCGAAGTGTTTGGTCGTTGGATTTTATTGAGGGGTCGTAGTTAAGTAGCGGTGGCTGTGATTGTAGGCGGTTTGGGATCATTAGTGCCCTCGTATTAGTTTGCTGAGGTCGGATAATGTAGGGTAGATGGATTAAATCATTACGTTACAATTTCTTATTATGTTTTATTTGAGACTTGAGACTTCTGTTTTTGAACTAAATTTACTACGCACTTGCTATTACTATTTTATATAACTCCTGAATCGAATTGCTTTGGAGTAAGAGATGTGTAATTAGGGTGTGTGAAATCGTACTTTTATAAAATGAAGCTTGTCAAATTCAACTCCCTGTTGGATTGCTTCATTCTCTTGACCTACTTTTGTCGAGTCTCGCACTGCCTTCAATATTCCTTAGCTAGGTTTCAACGAAATTATATGACGCGTTACGTAATAGAATCGAAATAGAAAAGCTGTATTTTTCTTTCGACATAACAGGAATTGGGAATTTGTGCTAGCACTTGGTCCGAATGAACTATATTACTGAAATAATTTCTTACAGAAGCTTTGTTGAAAATATTGGAGCTTATACATTTAGTTTCACTTTAAATTTTTGTGGAATACGTTCTTAGGTTGGAGTTAGCTCGTTCGATATTTAAGCTCCGTTCTCGACCTGTTTCCCGCCGCTTGCTCGTAAATGACCCTTTCAGCTGTTGAGTGGCTACTTGCAGTTCATTATATGTAGTGTACTGAACACTACGTACTAAGCCTAAGATGGGTGTTATCTCTACTCCGTCATTAGTTCGCCGTGAATCTTTTGTTTTTTGTACTTAACTTAAATCTGACTTAAGTAACAGCAAGTCCTTATAACGTCTTGTAGCAAATTTTTTAATATCCTGTTTTCAATCGAAGCCAGTATAATGGCCGACAGCCAAGTAAGCTGTCGGATGCTCATGTAATGCGGCGTGGATAATACTAGACAATGTGGGCGTTGCTGTCTCTACCTACCCCCAGGGTTGATATTAAATTACAACTACTATATTACTTTCTAATATAATTTATTTATAGAAAACTTGAAACTGTTTTCTTCATTGAAGTTTCGTGGTTAAATTTATTATTCGAATTAAACTTTTAAACTTCATTTGTAGCTTTGTTAACTATGAAATACCAATATTTACATTTTGGCGAGTCTAGAATACCGCTACGTGTTTTACTACGTAGCACTTTGTAGACTACCACGCTACGTAATGCGTAGCGGGGAGCTTGGACTCACTTTGTTGTATTATAAATTCAACTATAATAAAAAAGTGTAACTGTATGGAATTGAATCTAAATTTCGTCCGAAAAGCGATTAAACTTACGCTGTAACTACGTCAAAGCTTCATAACTTTGTTAGAGCTTAATTTTGTTTTGAACGTCAGTGTTGTGGAGATATTTACTCTGTTGGTGAGGGGAGTTTGATTTAGTGTGCTCGTGTAACTGGCGCGTAGGCGGTATTGAGTAAAGCCTTGAATACACTGGTGTGCTCAGAGTTCATTAAATTGAAAGCCTTTTATACCGTATCTAGTCTCCATATAGAGACAAAGATACTATGTCATTTATTTTGAATCATATGATATAGGGCGGTGTTTTTTGGTTTTTTTTTAATTATTGAAATGCACTTTCCGAAATGTTAATTTGGCAAATACACTATAACAGTCTTTTTTTATAATAAACTAGCTGTTGTTCGCGTCTTCGTCCACGTGAAATTTAAAAAGATAGCCTGTCTTACTCAGCGATAACGTAGCTTTTTAATGGTGAAAGAATTTTTGAAATCGGTCCTGTAGTTTTTGAGTTATATCAATACGTACAAAAAAATCTTTCAATTCTTTCCTCCTCTAGATATTTTTATATATCAGTATAGATATATTAACAGTTTATATTTCTAAAGTATTTGCTAAATTCTAGTAACGTGAGTGTGTCCGCAACCTAATGGTGGCTTTTAATACGCCCCACCGAGTTTCTAATGCATTCTGATGAAGTTACAGCGGCCCCGGAAGCCTTGTTAACGTCTACGTCGCAGGAAATGTACACTGCAGCTATGAGTACGTAGTTCGTAGTCTAGTTACGATGAAATGTTAGATGCATTATATAATTATGGTGTACCGTAAGACCAAGTTGACGACGTTGAAATCAGCGGTGATCATTTGAAAACATTTCTTTACTAAACACTTTTCTATTTATTTTATGGCCAAACTGGACATATTTGCCCATTTGTGTGATTTTGGTACAAAGATTGCTTCCAATCTTGTCAAGGGGACAAATCTAAAAGATTTTTAATGAAAGTTCTTTTGCCAATTCATAAATAACTGGCTGTTGCGACCTCGCCTGCGTGAAATTAAAAAAAAACGTAGCTAATGTTACTGAGTGACAATGTAGCTTTTCAATGGTGAAAGAATTTTGGAAATCGGTCCAGTAGTTTTTGAGTTATTTCAGTACATACATAAATACAAATATTCCCTTTTTATAATGTCAGTATAGATGAGCAAATAATGAGAGTGGTATGAAGTAGAACAGGTTTGTACGATTTTGCAGACTAGACGGCGTCGTATTGGCGTCGGGTTGTCGGTTGGCACCGGATTGGCGGCCTGCCAACCGTAAATGGGACGTTGTGTAATCCCAACCGATTTGTCTGCACCATGGTAACAGTGTACAGGGGTAGGCTTAGAAAGAGATGGATGGATTGCGTGAAAGGTGTTGTGATCATGAAGGAAGTGATTGAGATGACGGAAGAGATATACCCGGCGGACGAAAAACTGATGCGCAGAATGTACAGGGGTAGAATAAGGACAGGTGGCGAGGGTGAAAATTACTTCGACTCGGAAATAAATTTGCATGCAATAGTGTACTGCTTTTGTTACTCTAATTGGAGAAATAAATTTAGCCTTGATTAATAATTGAATTACCAGCCTTTAGTCTGTAACAGTAAATAGTCATCGCTTTTAGTGCACTTTATTTCCGATGACGTCACTGATCGCCACTGTTTTGATACCGTTCTCGTAACAGACGTCGCTTCAATCCCAGTTGATTGGATTTTGTATAGTGCGATATATTTGGCTCGTTTTAAAATAATTGAAATGGAATGGGTGTGCATCGATTGTGGCCTACATAGGTTTTTATATTGCTTTTAAAAATATGCTTTATACCAACTATTTTATTCAAAGTCTATAAAAATAGTTTTACTAAAAAAATGACAGTATCATCATCAACTTGCCCTTATCCTAGCACAGGCACAGTATGTGCTCTTCCATACATTTCTGTCAGCCATATCTGAATCCACTCCCTTCTTAAGAAGGGATGCTTAAGCATATCCTCTTTCAATCCATCCATGCTTTCTTCCTTCCTCTACCTTTGTATCCACACTCAATCTTAAAACTTTATGGTTTCTGTCCCTATCGTCTGTAGGCAGTATGTCTAAATATTTATGTGGATAGTTTTATGAAGATACTAGCTTTTGCCCGCGACTTCATCCGCGTGGAATTAAAAAAGAAGCGAGTAGCCTATGTGTTCCAGACTATCCTCTACATCTGTACCAAATTCCATTGAAATCGGTTTAGCCGTTTAGGCTACAAATTCTAACAAACATCCATCCATCTAAACTTTCGCATTTATAATAATAATATGATAATAATATCTTTAGTTTAGTCGTATAATTACAATTTACATTAATATTTCTAACATTAATGTTTGTCCAAAGTTTGAACAAATGTTTGTTGTTCCAGTTTGTTCAACTGTTTGGTTGTATAACTTTGACTCAATTACAGATTCCGTTCATTGAATTCCCAAAATAGTACCTACGTTGGTGTATGACAATCGTAAATGTGGGCTTGCGTGACATTTTATATTACTGTTTTTAAACTCACAATTTTTATAGCGATGCTACGGAATTATTGATTTTGTGACCATAAGAGAGAGAGAGAGAAAATGTAACTCCGTGTAGAACTGTAAAGGTCAGTTTAGGTGTCCCCCTTTAGAATAAAAATAATGAATGTATATCATTATTATTTATTAATGAATATATATTTCACCAGTATAAATATCTATTGTGAATAATTAATAAAAAAAGAATATTCTAACATCGATTTTTAACTTGATTGATTTTTCGTGTTACCTTCATCGAAATAGGTGCGACCCACATCAGCGTCACATTGACCCAATTCCCCCCACCTCCTACACCCCTCTCGAGCCCTCCTCACTGTTGACCTTTGCTTCCTTTTAAGCTGGAGCTTTATTACATTTCCCCTTCACTTAACGGATATATACGCTAATAGAAAGGGATGCTACCCCCCTGATTGAATACGTGGATATGGACGGTAATTATACCCTTTGAAAGTCATTAATTGTCGTATTGACAAGGTAACTGCGACTAAAAGAGATTAAGGGTCTGTCCCACCAAATTGTAAACTGTCTGATAACAATCCAACGTGTAAAATTTGTTATGGAAATATCAAATTTTTAAGCTTTATCAGCCAGTGGTGGGACTGGCCCTAAATTTACGCTAATGTTTTTTAAGCGTTTAGTCAACCCTTTAAAGATAGACTAATATAGGAGTGTAGGCTTTTTAACATAGAGAAATTTTTTTTCTTGACAAAAAACAAAAAAGCAATATCACAGCGCTTTAGTAAATACACTCGAAAGAACCTTTTTTATCGTCTGTTAAGTTATTTTCAGTTACACTTGGCTTTTCATGAATAAAACATTTCTCAAAGCTTCGCAACGCGTTCATGCAAATAAATTCCATTCCCTGTCTGAATTATTGTTACGTTGCCTCTACATTAAAGTTAAATGTTTAGGAATTTGTTATTTAGGTTATATATAGTTGTAATATTATATCTAGATTAGTTTATTTCGTGTTGCTCACTCTTATATCTTCGAATACCTTGTTTGTGATTTTATTAAACTAGCTTGAATACCAATTTACTTTTTTTATATAACGAAGTGGCAAACGAGCAAGCGGCCACTTGAAACCGCCAAACTGGCGAAGCGACCGCTGCCCATGGACATCATTGCAGATGCGTTGCCTACCCTAATTCGACGGAGGAGTATACGCACATAAAGAGGATATTTCCCCTTCCTATACATCTCCACCGTCAAAACATTTTCTATTTAGATAAATGTGGAAATGGAAAGGGACAAAAATTAGGCCTCCGGCACCTACCTACTTTTAGTTTTATTTACTGTATTACTGCTATTTTTACTTATGTTAAAGGCGAATGGATGGACGTTTGTTTGAAAAGGTATCACTAAAAGGCTCATATAAATTACTAAGTTTTCTTTTTAATTCAGCTCTGTCGAGTTTGTAGGCGATAGCTTAAAAATTATCGGTTTTAAATGTACATTTTCTATAGTTCTGCAAACAAATGTTCCTTTATTACCAAGTTCCGATATAAAATAGGTATCGCTTTTTCATTTTATCCTCTTACTATGTTAATCGGTTCATTATTTTAATCGCCTTTTGTCTTCAGTTTCCTCGACAGTAAATGGAGCAAGTATGCAAAGTCTTGCCGTCTCTTGTTCCGAATACTGATGGAGGTAATTTGCCTGTGTCAATGTTTTTCAACTGCAAGGAATAATGAGTTTAGTAGACATGTTTTAAATATTGTAGACGCTTAGAATATACTTTATTCTTTTCTTTATGTTGATGTTTTGTAATGTTTAAAAATACCTTAATCGTAACCTTAATATCTTAAATTTACTGCTGAATAAAGGCTGCTGGGGCAACCGCAATCGAGATTAAATATGAATCCAATATCAGATTCCTGGAGCTGAATAAATTAATTTCGCTCGCAGGTTTCAGAACCCCTAAACTCTACATCTCCCCAAAGCAATTTCTTGTTCAATATGCAATTTACATCAAATTTTTCTCTAATGGGATTTACAAATTAACTTTATATGCAAAATCCCGTTGATTTTTACGTACTTCTCTAATATATTAAAACAACACTTGAATGTTGTTTTAATATATTAGAGCCGGGCTTGAGCCCGTAACCAAGGGTGGTAAGCAGAGATTTTATTCTGTTTGTTACATCTTTGTTAATGATAGCTAATATATCATTAGCTTGTTAGACGTCACCATTATGGGGTTCAGAGCCTTCCTTAAATTAGGGGTGACTAGAACATAAATTTCTCGCCTCTTAATTCATACATTTAATAAGAATAATGTAGTAAAAACTATAGGTATCTTTTTGAAAATATAGAAATATTAAGAATTTTATCATTGTATAAAAGTAGTAATATCGAAGCAATATATCCCCCACCCCGTTCGTAACTTGGGACAGCAACAAATAGCCCCCACTATAACTTAAATTACTTTGCCTCAGTCTTCATAACCGATGTAACTTTGGATTGCTTGGGATCGGAGTATCGTTTCCAAGTTAAGTAAATTATATTTTTTCTTTTGCTCTATTATTAAAATGTATATGCTTTCAGAATAAATTTATTTTTAAATATGTATTGCGTGTTTCTAAAAACGAATAAATACAATTCTTCACTCAATAGAAACCTATGGGACCGAAGGGGTTCCATTTAATATCGTACTATCTCACTTCTTACTAATATTATAAATTCGAAAGTTTAGATAGATGGATTTGTGTTAGAGTTTGTAGCCTAAACGGATCTCGATGAAATTTGGCCTAGATTTATAGTCTGGAAGAACACATAGGTTACTCACTTTAGTATTTGTTAAATCCACGCAGACAAAGTCACGGGCGAAAGCTAGTATCTTATATTTTTATTTGGAAATATTGATAAGTAAATTATGGTTCAATTTTTGTTTGTAGCGTGGTCTATGGTTCTCACATTTATTTTTTCACATTTTTTTCGCATTTCAAAGTATTGTTTGATACGCAGGCCAATTACTGTTAAGTGTGCCCTCAAAGCAAGAGATAGCATGTTTATGAATTCAACTCGGTGTTTGTTTTGGATTTTTAAAGTGTAATTACTTTGATCTTAGTCTGTCTACTAGCCTTTAATTAAGGCTTTATTTCTTGTACTTTCGTTGGAAATGAAAAATGTGATTGGATTGGCTAGCTACGCAATTTCAGATTTTTGCTCAGCCGCGGTATTATTTTTAATCTATTTGGTTTGAATTTAACCGATCTATAGATCGCAATAGGAATTTAAAACATGATCTATTATTGAGAGGGTAATCGAATAATTAATACAAATTGATAAATTCGGACCTTGGTTAACTCTCTACTTAGATTAACTTGAAATCTTAATAATTTTAGGAAGTCGAAGTTAAGTAAGCATGTAAAGGAAAGGCCTTGATATTCTCAAAGTGTAACAAGATTACGAACACGTCTTGTTTTCTGTTTCATGTAGCTTGACAGTTCAATCTCGTAGCGCTACGAGATTGAAACCGTAGGGGACTACGTGTACGCGTCCGTATTCTTATAAATATTTTGCGATAACGCACACATATGTAAAAATTATGTATTACAGAAATTAATGTTTTTGCCTGAAATCCTATGATTTAGTGGAACTAACAATATAACTAACCTCTACAGTAATTTTTATTTACATTCAGAATAAATTTTCAGAATTTTCAAAGAATTTCAAAGTAGAAAAATGTAACCTAAAAAGTATGGAAAACTTGTGAAAAAATAAAAAAAGCAAATGTAAAATCTCGCTGTAACGAGACAACCTAAAATGTAGACTTATAAAACCGGTATATTTGCCAACATTCCTTTACGATGTTTGACTTGTTTATTTGTAGCAGAAAATATAATTTCACGGTTCGTTCGGGAGGGTCCGTCGTTTCGGTTCCTGTTGCGGAGATCTGATGAAAATTATATCTCCAGAAAATTTTTACTCAATTTCTTTGTAGATAAAGTACGGCGGTAGTGCCGGCGAATAAATTATGATGGCTTTAATAATTTTTGTATACTATATTGTAAATTTATTTTATAAACTAACGAAGTTAAATTCTGAATATTAGAACTGATGTACACTGTAGTGTAAAACCCTACTTTTTATTTTATATGCGGGTATAATATTTCTATTTATCAAGTTAAACGTATATTCTAGGAAATACGAGATTTACGAAATCGTTTTACATAATCTCAGTGGTAAAATTAGAGCCGTCGTATTATTCTGCGTAATGAATTAATCAACTGATTACGAGTGACGTAGGGGCTGTGGGGGATGTAGGGGGCGGGAGTAATGAACGCAAATGACTACCGTCATTTTACGCATCACATTTACGTCATTGTTTATTTAAGTAAAAATAAATTGCAACTGTAATAAAAAAAATTAGGGGCCAGATTTGATGGAAATGTCCCTTAAGTGACCCATTTATGTCACTTGTTAATAAGTAAACTGTAGCTTCTATTTCTTTGTTTTTACTTTACTGAAGGAATTTATATAAATAGAAGTAATTTTTCCCAGCACGCAACAACATAAAAATTACCCCACTGAATTATTTACATAAAAACATCGTATTTCTCTTTGTTTTAATAAAATTAGGTTAAATTATAAGCATATGCTCCATATGTTAGCAATTAAATAAATTACTGTCCGCTTTCACCGTAGAAAGACAGTAACAAAAGTATTTTGTTGCAGTTCTTTAAATAGAATATTAATACTTATAATGTATTTTGTACATATTATGCGACGAGACGATGGAGACATAAACCAGAAAGTGTTAAGAATGATTGTGGATGGCTACAAAGGAAGAGGAAGACGAAGAAAGTATGGATGGATTGTGTGAAAGAGGATATGCTTAAGAAAGGAGTGGATTCAGATATGTCAGCTGATAGAGATGCATGGAAGAACAGCACATACTGTGCCGACCCTCTATAAGGATTAAGGGCAAGTTGATGACGATAATGATAATGTATTTTGTACGAATAATGCATTTTTAATTAATGATTTTTTAGGAGAACTCTAAAGAGTATGCCACTTAGATTATGTAATTTATGTCCTCGCCTCACAGTAATATATCTCCACTAGATCAGATAGTCTTAACGTTATAATAATGTTTTGATAAAAATAATTACTATGTTAGTTTTTGATTAAAGTTTAGTAAATTATATTAACTCCACGCTTGTCATTTCCAGTCTTTATCAGTCGGATAAGCGTGGGTCGATGTCGGCAAACTTTCAAGCCTTTTGAAGTTTAGACATCCCCTTTTATCCCTCCTAAGTTGTGACGTTAATCTTAGGACCGATTACTTATGTACATTTTAAGACTATCTTTGTAAATAATGAAAACAGTTTTTGTTGCTGAGTAAATTTTAGATACAAGATGTAACTTGCAGTTTATATTATGGTTAATTTCTAAACTCGTATATTTTGGTGTCATCAAAGAACAAATCTATTGACGCAAACAAGATGTTAAATCTTATTTATGTGGGTTATATTGACTCGCCTAAATAAACTTCTCCCGCAGCGGCAATAAACCGCACGTAACTGCTTTATTGAAATACTTTTATGTGTAAGAAAACTTCAGCATGCGAAAAAGGAAGTAAATCTAAACAATTTGAAATGTGTTTAAAACGTGAATCAGAAATCGGAACGCATAAAGCCACGCGATGTGGCAACATTGCTGACAAATCAACAGTGTTGCCGTTACGGCGGCCATCGAATTAAAATTAAATGGTGTGCTCCTATTGGTCGGGTTTGCGGAGCTGGCTGTGGGTGGGGGGGACACGCGGGAGGGCGCGGGGTGGGGGCGGCCGCTCCCGATCAATACACGCTGTTACGTAAGCGGCGGCGGACGGCCGGCAGGCGCCAACACGGTGGAAATACCGCCTGCATTTATCACTACAGGGAATACATAGCTTTTGAGTTTAGCGTGGTTGAACTTTCTAGACATTGTTACGATGTTTAATTCAATATTCTCACACATTTCACATATTACAATACCTAAGAAAAAATTATAAAACAAGATATGAAATATGTGATTTATTGTAAATTGTTTTATTAATTTTGAAATTTCCGTCCTTATAAGATTCTTCATAACTTTGTTATTTCTCTTGTTATAAAATCGATTGTTTAGCAAATACAGGTTTTCGTTCAGCCCAAATTATTCCAGTGGCGTGTATACGATGCGCAAATCGCTCTCTCGTGTAAAATCAATAAGTCGGGAAATTCAACGAGCGTGAATAGGATTCAGAGTTACTCTCCGGGGGTTAAAATTGCTCGATTGCTTTTACCACTTGAATATTGCACGTTTTAGCTTTCTACTTAACCCCACTTGTATCAGTAATCTATTCTATTATCTTTTACAATCGTAAAAACTTATACAAGAAAAACTAACTTAATTCGACATAAATTACCAATGTTATATCTCCGCAAGCGCCAATTATTATAGAAAGGTTTTGGTCCAATTCAATAAGCTCTTTGTTTTCATTTAAATGGATTGAACTTTGATGTTTAATTCTGATTTCGTTACTTTTATATTAGGTTAAAAGTAAAGTTATGACTTGGTAATAAAACTCGCCTTCGATGGACCTGTGGGACTAAACTTTTAGTAGAACGGTAATACGATTGTCGAATTTCGTTCTACCCTCTTTATATTCATCGAGGTCTGTCATCTTGTGCGATTCCTGCTTAACGAGATGAAAACTTTACAAAGATAGAATTTATAAGTTTTGCTTTGATCTTTTGCCTTTTATAAGGTAGAGTTGAGTTTCGCTTTGAAAATTAACTATGAAGTTTGTGACTTTTGGTCCCCAATTTTTATTACGATTGATTTATTAATCAAATACAATATTTAATTTTCTTAAATAACAATAATCTATATGGAAAAGCGCCTAAAAGGTAAAACTAAGTTTTGCCTTATAAGTGAAATGTAAATTTTCTTTTTCTTTATGTACCGCCCTATTACTCTGAAAGTTTTTCCAGTTAACAATAACGTTTGGGTATGTAATACGCTTTTATGGTCGCGAATTCGCCTAATGGAGTATACGATAATAGTATAAGAAAGTTGTATTAATCTCCAATGTTATTACTTAAATAGATTACTTTGCGTTTTCATGGAACTTATTTTGCCAAGTTTTACGTTAGGATAATTTCTTTCGATGACTTTTAGTTTTTTCGTGTTTGTAAAAACAACTTAGTTATATTACGATTACTTTTATTCGTCACTTTTTCTGAATTTAAATAAATTCGGTGCAAATATGTTATGCTAGCTGTCGCCTGCAACTCCGTCCGCGTGGAATTAAAAAAAAAGGAAGTAGCCTGTATATTCTTCCAGACTATCCTCTACATCTATGCCTAATTTCATCGTGGGTATTTCAGCTGTTTAGGCTACAAACTCTAACAAACATCCATCTATATAAACTTTTGCATTTATAATATTAGGAAGATAACTTTTTTTAATTCATATAAAATGTATATTCTGATTTATTCTTGTCCGTGTCTATACACTATATACAAATACTGTTTTCCGAAAGTTCTCGGACAAGAAACAATTTAATAAATTAACAATAGATACTCTAGTTAATGGATTCAATTACGTAAGTTTGAAATGTTGGATGGGATCCAAAAATAGTTTTGGTAACGCTTTCAGATATTCGAGGTTGAATTGAGTTAAAAGCCGTGCGCCGAATTGTCGCCTCGGATAACTTATCGATTCTAGGTCTTAAGTTCTCTCGGATTTTTAAAGTCTCTACTGACTTAAAGCTACATACATATCTACACTTAAAATAATAAAGCGTAAACACTTAGTACTTCGTGGCGTAAGATGTCAGCAATCAGTTAGCAAAGGGACCATAAACCACAAGCTGCCAACATTAAGGAAGAAAAGTTACGGTAATTTTGACATTTGCTATTGAGAACTTGACAAATGTAAATAATAAGTTAAAGTTATTTTTTTATAATTTCAGGCTGATGAAGCCGCACGGGCATATCTAGTGAAGTATTTGATGTTCTACTTTGTCGTATTTTCGCTTAAATGTTAGATACATAAGGAAGATTAATGTACATTATAAACTACATAATGGAGCTTTTAAACTTATCCAAGGGTCGTTGTTATGCAAAACAGGTTACGCCACACGCTCGTCGGAAAGGAGTTTGTTTTCAAGTTTTGTATAACCACATTTATATAGAGTACCTTTTAAACCAGAATTTATAGAGTACTAAGATACATTACTTTAACTTTAAACTCTTACATAAGTACTAGAAGGGAAATGTAGCGCTTCCTATTTTATCTTTTTTTACTCTATAAAAATACGTAAAAATGGATAACAAGGACATGAATTATGTTAGCGCGCCGGAGCCGGGACGCGTCTCCATTGTTCACGGAGACGTTATCTTCCAGAATTTTCTCGTATTCCTGTATTGTATTACATTTATTTTTCATTTCGAATACATTCAGTTATTTTAAGGGTTTCTTGTTTATTCATTTGGTGTTCTTATTGTGTATTATTTTTATTTATTGGTATGTTTTGTCAGCTTTACTTGTGTACAACGTATATGTACTATACAATGACCCTAAAACACTCTATTCCATGGTATTTTCCTTTAAATGTTATACTTTTTATTCATATCTTTAAGAGACGACCAATGAAATATTTCATTTCCATTTATATGACATCTTCATAAAGCTCATATTTTCAATCTACGATATCATATAAATGTTGCATCAAATGACACAAAGTAGTGTGCACAGAGACTCGAAATTGAAATTCGCAATATCTGAATAAATCGATAAAAGATATTCATTTTTTTATGACATAACATCACAAAGATTTTATAAGATTAGATACTATTACTATATTATACTACTATTCAAGCAACTTTTACGTTTGAAACTTTTATATCGACTTTCATAAACACTGAAGTATAGAAAAAATTGTAACATCTTAAGAAAGCAAGGGGGAGCGTAATAAATTTTATTAAAGGTCACTTCCCCTTAATCAAAATGGTTCGCAGAACAAAGCGTTTCCAACAAAAAGTATACTTCAAATAGAGTTGGATAAAGTGCTTTAATAACGGGCGTCGTTACGGCTACGGTAAACTTTCTACCCCTTGTAGTTTGCCCTCTAGCGGCCAGACAAGTTTTCTCATTGAGCTACGAGCGTAACTGCGCACACGTAGCTCAACGCAGATGCTACGAATTTTTAAGCCAGTCTAAAAAAATACTTTTTTAATTATTCTGAGACTTGGGTTATTTCTTATATCGCGTTTTTAACCTTTTTATAAAGGAATATATTAATCTTTTGTAAATATCATGTGGCCTTTCGAACATGAAATATAGTCACAATTATAATTCGATCCATGTTAATTTTTCATAACTTTACCCTTCCCGTTGATTATGTTACTCAATGATAATGTAGCTTCTCAAAGGCCAAAAAATTTTTGATATTAATTTAGTAATTTCGGAGCCTTTTCAATGGAAACAATCAAATCTTTTCTGTTTATTATTAGCATAAATATTCTGTTTTCTTTTTCTATACTTGAACTACGTAAATAAATAAGTTATGTCTTTTATTTCCAATCTATTTTATTTATATTCAATCGTCGTATATAATTATTTTACATAGAAGGTATAAAGTAATTTGTTGGAGTGAAGGACAGTACTGCTCTGTACCTTCTCGGAAACGAGTCTCGCTTCAGCAACCTAAATGTTAATTAATTTGAAAAGCTTTGATATTTAGAGAATGTTCTAACTTAGAAGCACTTCAAAGAACTCAAGTTTTAGAACTTTATGTAACTATGCTTATTAAACTTGAAACTGTGTACCGGAGTACTAATATGCAGTAATAAAAAAAGACGTTTATATACTCGAAAAATATATTTCTTTAATATAGTAAGAGTTATTATTTATTATAAATTAAACTGGGGCTTTTAGGGCTCCGGATAATCTTATGTATTTAAATTATTAGACGAAATAATTTATATTAATACATTTACTGTCACCAACAGGTTTGCTTCTCACTTTGTGGATTTGCGTCCATTTTCCGAGACCCTTATCACTTCTAGTAAAATGAATTTGCTAAAGAACCCTCGAGTTTAATGTTGCTTAAAAGCTTTTAGGACGTTTAGCTTACACGAGGCTATATCTCTGAGGGTTTATGCGCGAACATTGATATAATGTTGATTATTAATATTACACGATTGTGTTAAATTTTGCCGTTCGTTTCTGGCGAAAAACCTATACAAATAAATTATTATTCCTTTCTTTTATTACGTGCGTCGATTGTAGAAAGGTGCGATGATCAAACTTATCTAATACTAGCTTTCGCCCTCAACTCCGCCCGTGTGGAATTAATAATTGATTAGCCTATGTGTTCTTCCAGTCTATCCTCTATATCTATACCTTATTTCATCGAAATCCGTTCAGTCGTTTAGACTACGAACTATAACAAACAAACATCTATCTAAACTGTGGCATTTATATAATGTTAGTATTATAGGATTATTAGATGGTATGAAAACTTTAAATGAAATCTCTTTGTATCTATAGCTCTGTTAACTATAACTAGCAGAAGTTACATCGTTATACGAGTTGGAGCTTTGTTACTGTCACGCGCGTCATTATGAGTTCCCGTGACGTCATCGTCCATTGTTACACTCTTGTCTGTATCATTAATGACATTTTCATTGTTTGTATGCCTTTTAAAATTCCATTTTAAATTTTTATTAAGCTGGTTATATGATGTCACTTTATTAAGGTAACTGTTATATCTCGTCGTCACTATAAATTTAAATCTATGACATTCATTACAAAGATCTCGATAAATTATTGTCATCAGCTCACTCCAATGTTAGGGGTGACTTGGTCCTAGTTAACCACGCTAGCAAACTGCGGGTTGGTTTACCACGATGCATCATGAAATTTTCTTCACCTAAGAACGTGAGTATGAAATTAGAAAATCGTAAAACATTCAAGTACAGCGGAATTTGAACCCAAAACTAGCAGGTTCCAAGTTAAGAGCCTACTGACACCCCCCTGAGACATCTACGCTATCGATATGAGATCGATCGACATGCTTCTTTCAATTTTCCCCATAATTCTATATAACTTATCCAGTAAATGTTTATTTCCCCTCTTATAATGGTAAAACAATTACTTTCTGTTCCATTGTGTACCTTTACCCGCGCTCGTCCGTCCTCTTGATCGATGGCTATCGTTTGTTCGTAATGCTGCCCATCTACATCATTAGCTATATTGCTACCGTATTCCTCATTCATTGATCCCTTGTCACATAATGGATGAGGAATCATTTGTGTTATATTTCTGTACAAAAGTGTTACATGTTTTACTTTTACGACTAATATTGAGTTACTTACCGGGTTCTGGCTTGTTATAACAGTGTTTAACAGTGGTAGAGCCCGCTTTAACATCTTCGCACGAATGGGCCGGCTCGCACGGTGTAATGCCACGACCACACAGAAAACAGGCGTGAAGTGGAAGCAATTCCGCATTTCGTCTGATGAGTGTGGTGCCGGAGGCATCGTTTTAGTCCCTTTCCCTTTCCACCCTTTTCTTAAGAGGAAAGAATGGGAAGGAAAAGTGGATTTGACGGTGGAGGAGACGCATAGGAAGGGGAAATGTCCTCTTTATGTGCGTCTCCTTCTCTGTCAATTAAGGGTAGGCAATGCATCTGCATTTGCGGATGTCTATGGGCAGCGGTGGCTTTCCATTTCGGTGGATTCAGGTGGCCGCTTGCTCGTTTGCCACCTTATATTATTAAAAAAAAAAAAAACGTTTTGATTGGACTTATTTTTTTTTTTAGTTATTTTTAATTAAACGTTTCTTTAACTTCTTTGAGTTATTTGCTACTTTTACTAGCTTGGTTACTAAATAAAAATAAATTAAGTCAAAGTAACTTAATGTAAAAGGAACAAAGTTTTCCTTGTCCTAGTTAAGTGATGGATCGCTCCCCTAGTTACTCGAGTTTATCACGATTCTTATCTCAAGCCTTCTTATCCCAATATACAAGGTATCACCATTTTATGTTTACCAAAAAAGTCTCTTTTATCCTTTTGAATTTATATTTGTTTCTTTCTAAATAAATCATTATTACGTTATGTTTATTGTAGCGATAATTGTTAATCTACTGAGTACAGTAATGGAGTTTGTCTCAACATTACTAACTTAATTGCAACTTTCACAATCACATTACTGTCCCCTATACACTTGTTCTTTGTCCAATAGCAAGCCATTGTTCCGGTTTTCTTTTGTTCCTTATCGGAATTGTCAGCTTCCTTCATTCTGATGTTACTAAGCTTAATGTATTTATCCCAATGTTCATTCGTATATTCTAGTTTTTTATTTGTAATTTGTGGGGCCAAAATGTTGCTGGTTATGCCTTTAATGTTTTATCGAGGAAGTTTGTAAAATTACCGGTTCTCAGGGTATATTTGTTTCTTTGAAGGAAAATATCATTATATCTTACCTTCGCCAAAGTAACCGGAAAGAAAAATTGCCTTAATAAAGTCGAGATGGAAATGTTCAATATTTTTCATTTAAAATTTTCGTATGAACAAAGAGATTGGATTCGTCTCCGGTTATGGTTTGGCTAATTGGGTTTTTTAACTGCTCTGATATTTTAGAACCTATTTGATTGACACGAATTTTAATGAAAATTTGTTGATTTGTAACTTCTGTTTCAAATTACAATGTCCATCGCCGCTAATTGGGACACCTGGTATATTTCGACTTTGACCACTAATGCTTACGGCTGAAAGATGTAAACCTATCAACATTGGAACAACGTATATTGAATGAAGAGAACAGAATATAAAATATCTCTTACATTTTTAAAGGCTCGTAGACTATTATGATCGTGCTTAGAGGCTCCGGTCCTTCAAAAGCCTTTCAATTGCCGGCCATTTCACACAAAAGAAGCTCGATTTTTCACGTGAAGGCGACGATATTTCTGCTTCCCAACGGTTTCCGACCTTGCTTTTGACTTTTACAACCAATTCAAAATGGTGGCACTATTACTTCCAAATATAGAAAAGATGAATGTTTGTTTTTATGGTATTTATGTGTTATGTCACATTGTTTATTGTAACTGAAAGTTCGCTGAAATGCTAGTCAGGCAACGACCTGTTTGAAGCCCTATAGACTGCGATTATAGTTATTCGATTAATCTAGTTTTTCTAGAGCATATTGGTTATTTCTTTAAATAGTATGGGGATATATTAAAACTCGCAAGAAGTTAGTAGCAAACAAGATTATAATATATCAATAAAAAGTATCAACAACTTGTATTTGAAATTATAGGTCCCAAAATAATCTTTATGAATTTCGATATGACGGATCAAATTACATTATTCTCCTCGAAGACGTAGATTTCCCATTAAATTTACGTCAAGAGCGAATCCAGTAAAGGTTAATGAGACTTTCGCCAGAAATTCCCTCTTCCGCATTAAGATTAATGGTTTTTCTCGTAAATTCGAGTGAATCGATGAGCTCCCGGTAATTTGAGTGGTAACGGCCTATTTGCTTTGGCAACGACTCGCGAACTTATCGCCTTTAACGAACATTATATTAGACTGAACTTTGCAGTTAATATTCAAAACTTCACCTACAAAGTTTTGAACTATCGTAGCACTACAAAGTTAAGAAGCTGCTAAGATTCCACATTAATTACTCGAGTCTTTATAATCCTGACCACAAGATTATGAGACAATTTTGTGTAGAAGTAAAGTACGAAAATTTATGGATTAGAAAGAAAACTACCCCTGTTATATTATGAAACTACGCCATATAGTGTAGTCTAGGTTCTGAAGACAACTGTAAATCACGTCTCGTCTTGCCAACAGAGCATCCTGGGCGAGTTCAACCGCGAGCAGGACGCGTTCATCAAGGGCCAGGAAGGTCGCGGCAGTGGCGCCGCCGTGCCCCCCTGGGTCGGGGCTCCCAATGAAGCCGCACTCAAGGAGGAGTGCCTTTCTCTCTCCACTGTAAGTACATTCGTAGATAGCTAGTCTTAACTTTTTACAAATTGTATATCATAAGTTTGCTGCAAGTTTCTTGTTTACTGTGCTGAGACTGAGCGTTGTACAACCGTTGCAGGACCGACGTAACTTCGTTCGCGCGCCTCCCGCCGGCGTCGATTTCGATTTCGATTATGACAAGATGTACCCGGTTGCCGTCGCTCTCATGGCTGAGGACCCCAACCTCGAGAAGATGCGCTTCGATCTCGTACCCAAAGTGTGAGTTTAAATCGATATGTCAATTGCTGTGTGGTTGTTCTGTTCTTAGTTTATTTTTCAATATTGTTCTGTGTGCAGCATCACGGAGGAGAACTTCTGGCGGAACTATTTCTACCGCCTGTCGCTGATCTGCCAGGCTAACGAGGCGGACGCCGCCGCCGGCCGCCAGCAAAGCGCCGACGACTCGCAAGGTACGGATCTGTTAGGTTAGGACACTTCATGTGTTAGGTTAGGATTTTCCTTAAACATTTTTTACTTGATATTTTTTGTCATTCTTACACTTATCGAACACATAAGCTAAATTGTTTTTAAATGTTTTTTTTTTTTATTAATTATAACACTATTGCACTATTTTGAATTTTGAAGTTTTTCATTTCAGATACATTGTACGCTTTATTTTATTTTTCATATTTGTTTGTTATTTTTTATTTCATTTGTTTTGTTTTTCCTCACACGGTCAGATGTTAAATCGGCAAGCGACAGACTGATATCCAAAGAGAAATCGTCCCAAGAATCGATAGACGATGTCAAGAAACGAATAAAGTCTTTGAAAGTAGATCGTGAAAACGACGATGGTAAGACTTCGGTGTAAACTCTAAATAATTTAAGAAGTCCCAGTTTCTTTTGTAATTAGAGATATTTTGTCTTCTAAGTTCTAAACAGGAGTTCCTATTTGTTTGTTTGTGCTATTTTAGTTTGATTTATTTATCATTCATTTGTTTCATTATTGATTCATTTTTAAGACTGATTTCAACTGACATTGTTCTTCTATTACAATGGTATATTTCTTTTGGATTGACGTGTTAAAAATTACCAACTTTGAGAAATTCTGAACGTCTTAAGATCTGGCGAGAAAGCAACATTTCGGTAATTCTACCAAAAGGAATATCTGTGTTGTATCGAGATTGTTACACTACGATTTTTTTCTTTTTTCTGGAATGCAGCTTAAGCGAGCCACGGACTTCCAAAGGGACATCCCGAAACACCCGATCGTATTCGTATTGACGATTTATTATCATATCTAAAAGGTTCGCGGATATTAAAATGTACTACAGGGCCGGTTTTACCATTACGACGCCCTGGGCGAGATTTCTACTACGCGCCTTTGGCGCCCTGGGCCATTGCCCCATCTCGCCCTTACGCCGGTGTTGACTCGAATAGTTTGTGTTTGAAATCGGATTTGATATAAAATCGCCAAACGATGCTTTTCTGTAAGAATGTGTTTGAAGCTCATTATAACTTGTTTCTTGATAGAATAATGGAATGTTCTGGAAATTTATCTTGGATTTCCTAATAATCTTTATTTCATTCTTTGTCTATGATTTTATTTTACTACTTACTTAATCATTTCATTGTTCTATCAACCATATTAAACTGTTGTCTACACGTTCCCTATATGTGTTGTTTCTAACGTTATGTATAGAATAAAACTGTTTCTACTATATGTTTCTCGTTTCGAGATATATTGTATATCTGTGTGTACTCATATCTTCATCCTTGTTATATCGTATGTTTGAGGAATGACTACATACCACGTCTAACGTCACTGCTACGTCTTATATGACTAAAGATCTCTGACACTATTTGACGGAAATGTATAAAACGTACTCAAATTTTATTTTCAGTTAAGATGGAGAGTTTATAATTTATTTTAATTAAATATGTTCATTATTAGATTTTAATGATTCAAACTTTCATTAAAATACTTACTCATTAAAATATTTACTGTTCATTAAAATAGAAATATTGTCAATTTAAACGAAAGAAATGATTGTAATATTGCATTCAATTATAAATATTTATCGTATTATTTGGTTTATAAACTAACCGAGATGCTGAGTTTATTTTGTTTTAGTTTGAGTACGTTTTATAGATTTGAGTCTTATATAAATTATACGTCTATAAATTTTTCTAGTCCCTATAGAAATTCTTAATGTCTATTGAATGTTATATATATGTATAAGTAAATAAGATAATGTTCATATGTATCAATGTTCTGTTCCGTAGAAATGTTGCTAATATTCGTGGGTTTCGACATTGCTATATATTTTATTAAAATAACTTCGCTATACATAATATTGCTTTTGGTATTGGTTTCGATATATTTTCGATGCATTTCTCAAAGTTGGTCTTTTTTATTCCATCTTATTCCACGTAGCAATGTTGAAACACCATTTTTCTGATATCTGTGTGTTAGTTTGTCCATATTTAATTAATGAGGAGCATAATGATTGTATGTTGAAGTCTCTTAGAAAAAAATAAAAAAAAATGATTCAAGTATTAAAATTTCCCCAGTTGTTACTATTTAAAATCACATCTAAACAGTAGTCGTGTTTGTAATGAATGTTTAGATTTACCTCGTAAGTACGGAAAAATTAAAGTACTAATTTCATCCGATTTAATACATTTTTCTATAGCAGGCATATCACTTCTGTGACAGGTCAATTATATCTCATACAATTCAATCAGTGAATTCAATTTAAAAGAAATGCCATAGCTTAGTATTTAATTTTAGTTGTGTTTGTTAGTTTGTAAACTTCTACTAGTTTTAGGGGGCGGATTTGGTGATACGTACAGGCCTAGTTTTTCTCGTTTTCAACCTTATTTTAAATACTAAGGCTAGGGTTTTGCGTCGATCTCATAATGGACACTTTAGTACGGATAAAGATGGTTTATTTTTAATTTATCTTATAAGTTTACGAAACTTTTGTGTTGTAGGTTTTTTTAATTTAATGAAAAACAATTCAGAGTAATTTTTCTAATGGACTCAAGAAATTAAAAGTCTAATGCTGCTATCTTAATATGTTTTTATAATCTGTATTAGTTGATAAAAATATATTTTAGCAACATATAAACCCTATATTCGTGTTACTATCTCGTAGCGACTGTGTAGGGACACTCTGTCAGTAAAGGAATGTTTAGTAAATCATATAGTTATTAATGGCATTTATAGTTAGCTATTATGAATTGAAATAATTATATTATTCTAAAATAGCATTTGCATTTTTATTTACAAATTTCTAGCTCAAAGTATGCCTTAAAATAAGTCGCGAATGTAAAACGCAACGAAATTTCCGGCTTTGAAATGGTAATAAGAAATGTGTAATATCAAAAGTCAAAAGACCAATCCCAAAAGAACGATGATAAATAATTTAAACAAAGAAATTAACGAAGACAAAATATTTCATTCTGGTAAAATTACAATTGAATTATTGATTATTTTGTTTTCCTGAATGTTAAAAGTATAAAACATAATAAAACTTTCAGAGCAATGGGAGAAAGAACTCGAAGCGGAGTTGAAAGAGTACGAGGTGGTGGCGGAGAAGAGTGGAGATGATAAGTGGGAGAAAGAGTGCGACGATCTATTGGGAGATGACGTTGATCTCAAGTAGACAACAGTTGGCAATAGTTGGCAATTGTTGGCAACAGTTGGCAATCGTTGGCAGCAATTGGCAATCGTCGGCAACAGTTGACAATCAAGTTTTAGAAAAGAAGAAAGGATTTTATGGCAAATGTTCGTCAAATATTTAAAGTAAAGTATTGCAAGTTGGAAGATAACCGCTAACGTATTTATTTGTTACATTCATGTATTATTTTATTTCATATTTTAAATTCAATTTGATTTTGTGTAATGGAAATTAAGTGATTTCATCATTTTCATTTGTGTTTTATAATAATCTTATATCAGTCAATTACTATGCTCAAATTTATTTTCAAGGCACTGTTTGGTTTTGTGAAATTTGATCAATAAAAAGAAATAAAACGGAATATACTTTAAAAAGAAGAAATAGAAGCATAATAAAATTGAGTTACTATTACTCGAAAGAATATTACTTAAAACATTGAAGATGTTATGAGAATAAGTATATGTTAGGCTGCCTTTATTTGAATTTTAACAAATAAATGATAAAACCCACATTTAATAAATAAATGTAATTTTTCATAATAAAAATATAAAGGAGGCTGTAGCTTATTTTAACAAATCTACAATAAAATATGTTTTTTTTTGTTATCAAGTCTACATCAAAATTAGCTCACATATCCATTTTTCCATACAATTTATCTTTTTAATGCCAATTGTTTTATGCTATGATTTTGTTAGAGTTTGATTGTTTTTGTGAATTAAATTTGTACAATAAAATTTATTTATGTGAATTGTATTATACATTTTGTTTGAGGTTCCTTTGTAAATTTTTAAAATATTTTTTGTAAATATTTGTTCTATAAGGGGTTTCCCGTTGGGCCGATTGGGATTTTTTTCCCATTGGGTCGATCAGCCCAATGGAAAAATTACCCAAATGCGCCGATAGGCTTAACGGGAAACTCTCGTTCTCCAATACTTTACAATATTTCCTTTTTTGTTTGTATTTATTATTTTAGGTTATAAAATTATTTTTAGTTTAAATGTGATAGTTATATGTTTGTCAGATAAATGGATAATTTGCCTGATGCTGAAAAGTGTATTGTTAAACATTCCCACATTGTGTATTTAAAATAAAGATAATAAAAATTAAACCGACTAATATCACTTATTTTCAAGTTTATATAATTTTAATATCAAACCAATGTTTAAAAAAAATAAAAATAATATAGCGTAGCGATCGAAGTTTTAAAAAAAAACTCGTTATATATCCAGTCAATTGTACATAACCTTAAAGTATACTTAACCTACATGCATTTTGTAATAAAAAAAGACAAGAATTGGCTGGTTTATTTATATTTATGAGAAAAAAAAAGTAATCTTTGACAGTCATTTTGTATATTCGACCGTGAGATATGAATAGTTTTTCATTTAATATGCAGCCGCGATCACTTGACCCAAGGGTCGTATACAAGGTTGCGTGTAAAGTTACTTGCAATTTATAGATTTCGTTACTAATGATACAGTGTGAACAAACTATGATGACAATATCGTCCACGTTGTGCAGGACACTAGGAATTAACTTAATGTAAAGGAATCCGCGTTGCTCACCCCTAACGGAGGCATGACATACTACGAGTTTTTATCCGCCTATTGGGGAGCAACCCTTGATCTGCGCTTGCAATTAACCCCGAGCTACTATAAAATTTGGACCAAATATCATTAACTCAAAAATGGTTTACTCCAGACTATCCTCTATATCACTAAATCACGATGCATTCAGCAGTTTAGGTTTCAAGCTTACAAAGATCCATCCATCTAAACTTTCGCATTTATATAAGTAGATATTTTCATCTACACCGCTGTCCAACCTACATTACCGCGGCCGTGAAGATGTCACGTCAATTGTCACAACAGTTATTGTCGAATTAATAATTACGAGTAGTGTTGCGTGCGATGACAAAAACTCAAGAAGGTCGAGCAATGAAGACTGAAGCCAGTCGTGCTGGGTCACTTCTGTTGCGACGTTGTTTTCAATTTAATCCTGATACATATTATCCGCTCAATATCATTAGAGATAATTTAAATGTAATCTAGTAATATCTTGAAACAAATTAATTTTTTATACGGTTTCTTACTTTGAAATATCAAGAAAATTATTAGTGATTTAGTTTATGGTGTATTTGAATATTTAAAGTTGTATAGACTGTGTATTTGTGTAAAATGCGCTACAAGTTGGAAATAATTTATTTGGTTATTCTAAATATTATTTTTGGTAAGTATCTTGTCTCTACATTTACTCAATAACTAAAACAGTGGTAGAGCCCGCTTTAACATCTTCGCACGAATAGGCCGGCTCGCCCGGTGTAATACCACGACCACAGACAGGCGTGAAGTGGAACCAATTCCGCGTTTCGACTGATGAGTGTGGTGTCGGAGGCCTAATTTTTGTCCCTTTCCATTTCCACCCTTTTCTTAAGAGGAGAGGATGGAAAGGAAAAGTGGATTTGATGGTGGAGGAGACGCATAGGAAAGAAAAACGTCCTCTTTATGTGCGTCTCCTCCTCCGTCAATGGAGGGTAGGCAACGCATCTGCAATTGCGGATGTCTATGGATAGCGGTCGCTTTCCATTTCGGTGGATTCAGGTGGCCGCTTGCTCGTTTGCCACATTATATTATAAAAAAAAAATAAAGTCGCTAATGTGGTGCAGATGACCTCTAGGTCCTCAGAGACCCGTGTGCAGCGAAAAATTCAAGGTTCACCAGTAAAGAAATTAATCAAGTACTACTAACTACTGTTTTCGAAAGAAAAATCAAAAAGGAAATCCAAATAAGTGTGTGAAAGGTCTAAAATGATTGTAAGCCAAGAGACTTTTATACCTAGACCGCGTCTCCATTAGTTGTAAAAACGATAGGTCCTCAGACTTCATTCAGACATAATTTTATACTCGGAGTTAGTTTGATTTTCATTCACGTAGCTTTATTAATATGGTAAATAAATTACCATAATGGTAATTAACTAAATCTCAATATTTTTTGTCCGTTACACAGTTTCCAATTGTCTGTTTTTTATAAGAATAATTAGTAACTTAGATAAGCCATTTTAATACGTATATTCATCGAATGAAAAATGAAATTGTACTCTATTCTTTTGACTGTAACGTGCAATTTCTAGCGTTTTTCAAATATAAGGTTAAAAAGAAATCTTCGAGTAATATATAGTCTATCTTCAGCTCTATCCTAAGTTTAAAAAAACATATCTGCATACGAATTGAGTACCTCCTTCTTTTGGGAAGTCGGTCAAAAATATAAATGAAGTCCTTTAAAACTGGAGTTATCAATTCAACTAATGCTGGGTTGCTGAAGTTTCTATTTTATCGTTACCTATCGATTCATTAGTATTAAGTTGAACTAAACTTAAAAGATTAAAATTTAAGTTACGTAGATCGGAATTTCATGAAGTAATCATACAAAATACACTAATGAATGCTTAAATATAACTGGGAAACCAGCCGTAACTTAAACATAGCATTTCCAAGGACAAATGTAGACGCGATCTATGTAATTACTTTAGTTATTTATAGCATCAAGAACCACAATTATTATACAGAAACCTTTGGTTTACGATTTACTAACATTGACCACAAAGTATGTGGTTATAATTATATACTTAACTGTTAACTAGACGGAGTTTTTATAGCAAAAAAATATTACATGTTACCAACACAATATTATATATTTTAATTTTTAATGCAATTTTTTGATTCTCTACACAACTGTTCCCATTGGCGAAATCTATATCTATACTATTATAATAAAGCGTAAACACACACTACTTTGTTGCCTAAGAAGTCAGCAATTATAGCATATTTTTGAATAATTCTTTTTGTAATAAAGAGCCCTACACTTACGTCATGCTTTAGACTATGTATTTTCACGCCATTAAACATAGAGGGATAATATTTTGGATAAAAACCCTAATGTGGGAAAGAGACCATAAGTTGCTGCCAACATCAAGAAAGCAAAATTGCCATAGTAAGGTAATTGGTATTTTGACATTTGCAATTGATTATTTGGCACATGTAAACTATTAAATAACATTTTCATAAGTTTATGCGGATGAAGTCGCAGGGGAAGAGCTATCTTATATAAATTCAAAAACAAAAACAGTAAATTTCTGTCAAAACCGGATAAGCGAGAGTCCAAGGAACTGATATTTTTCTCGCTTGTAAAGGTTTCTAACCTCCTTTATGTAGGTCGTCTATTAGAACCGACATATCTAGTTCTTATCCAGGTTCTGTTTATGTTACTTTAATACCAACGTAGCAATATAACATCGCAGTATAATGATACTGTGAATTTAAAACCGAATATCATTTTCGCTACGAAAAGGTCAGCTTTTATGCTTTTTTCAACTTTGTTGCCATGACAAATTCCAATGTCGGATGTAATTTTTTGCCAGATGCCAAGTACGAGAGTATTGTCTAATTAAGATACGGAAGACTTTATTTATCTTCGCTGTAAATGTAATGAACTAGCTGTTGCCCGCGACTTTGTCCACGTACAATAAAGATAAAACAGTAGCCTATAATATCCCCGTATATGTCAGCTACTCTTCAGTGAAAGTCTCTTCAAAATCGTTTCGCAGATTACCCGGAACAAACGCGCTTTAAGGACAGACAGACAGACAAAAACTTTTTAAATGCGACTTTAGTTATTAGCAATGCAAATACATCATCTTCCTGAAACCTGGAATTTTTCTTTTGATATTACGAACAGACACTCCAATTTTTTATATGTATAGATTAACCAGCCCTATATATTTCAAAGTTTCTTTGACACATGAATATTCCAGTGACGTCACCAGGCATGGCTCAGAGGAACGCATCTCTTCCATTGTCACCTTACAGTTTCCGGAACATTCTTCGCGCTATGGTGCCCGGTATGTATCATACATAATTTCACTAGAGTGGGTAGGAAATAGACTTCCTTGACTAGAATTCTGTTTTCTAAGTTATTAAATTACCTTTTGGCCGCGACTTCTTCTTCGTGGAAAAAAAAAGTAAGTAGCTATGTTTTCTTACAGGCTACCTACTCTCTACATCTATGCCAAATTAGATCAAGATTCGTTAAGCCGTTTAGGCTACAAAATAAAACAACCATCCATCCATCTTAACTTTCGGATTCATAATATTAGTTAACTAGATAAGATATTGATCAATTGATATGTGCGTGTTACATTTCAGTTCCGCGCGGCCGAGTGGCTAACTCCAAGGACGTTAGGATTCTTTATTACGGGTGAGTTGTTATTTATTTACGTTTGTTTTAACACAATTTACTATATGATCATACTTCATACTAATATTATAAATGCGAAAGTTAATATGGATGGATGTTTGTAGCCTAAACAGGTGAACGGAATTCGATGAAATTTGGTACAGATGTAGAGGATAGTCTGGAAGAACACATAGGCAGTTCACGTTTTTGTTTTTTTTTTTAATTCCACCCGGACGCTGTCGCGGGCGAAATCTACAATATATTCCCGTGTCACTTCAGCAGGGACATCAGCGAGCCGGCGGTATACCACTACGCGACTCTCAAACAATTGCTGGCAGAGCCCGAGTTCGACATTACAAAACCCACTTCGCTGTACATACACGGGTGAGTTATGTAAGTAACATAATAATTAAAGTAACAATACTTAGTTTATAATCAGCTAACTATTCATCCCCACTAAGACGCTCGGAGACATTTTGACCCACTGCAGATCGCCTTCAAACTTATCTTATCCAATATTTGCAGGTACTCATGATGTTTTCCTTCACTGTAAGAACGTCGGGTAAATTATGTACATATGAAGTTCGAGAAATCGAAAATCACATTGGTACATGGCGAAATTCGAACTGGGTTCCAAACCTAGGAACTGTGGATTACAAGTCAAGGGCTCAAACCCCTCAGCCACCGACAGATAGACCATGTAATGTAATTTGTCATGTCGCAGGTACGTGGAGCAGGCTACAGACGACAGCATACTGACAGTTGTGCGTGCATACCAGCGTCGTGGCGGTCACAACTTTCTGCTGCTGGACTGGAGCAATCTTGGCTTCGGAAACTACATCAACGTTATACTCGATTTAAAGCTGGTTAGGATTTTATCAAAAATATTTTTGAATTAATTAACTCGATTTATTATACGATGTGTATAACTACTTAATTACAGTTTTTGCCCGTGATTTCCTACGCTCGGAATTAAAAAACAAAAAACTTGGAGCGTACTTAGACTGTGTGTTCTTGCAACCTTGAAAACCAGTGCAGGAACGGCCTGGGTCTTCCCTGCCTTACTTTTCCCCTTTGCCACCTTTTGCCAATTTTTTTTACTTACTCAGGTTGTTGTACATTAAATTTAAAATGTATTTTTGTGGCAACTCCTGCTTATTATTTAGTTATTTATAGCCAAATTTCATAGAAATCCGCTTAACTGTTTTACCGATGAATGTATAATACTAGAGTATTTTTTTGTTTTCAGCTTGGTGAGGAAACAGCCAAGGCAATGGCGAAGCTACTCAAAGGTGGTCTCCCTATCGATAGACTGCATCTAATCGGTCACTCGCTGGGAGCACATCTCGGCGGCTTCTGTTGCAGATATCTGAAGACTTTAGGATATAAAGTGCCCAGGTATGTTCACAAGCTAAGCTCTGAAAGAACTAAACTATTCTGAAATCAATTGGTGGAGAATTTATTACAGGTTAACAGTACTAGACGCTGCATATCCTGGTTTCTATCCGGCCTTATTCCTGAAGCCGCTGACTCCTCAGGACGCACGCTTTGTCGATGTCATCCATACAGATGGCGGGGGCTTTGGCGCGCCCTCGGCGATAGGACATGCTGACTTCTGGCCCAACGAAGGACGCGCTAAACAACCGGGATGTTTACCTCTCACAGTGCCGCTTACTGTTGAAGGTATTTATAAATTTGTTGCTTTAATTCTATTTCTGATAGTTAATAGTAACACTAATAAATCCCGCAAGTTTTATTTACATATCTTAATATTAAAGCTCCTGCGTAAATATAATAGCAATTACATCTAAAAATATGAACCTTCAGAAAATGACCAAAGAACTCCACTGTATTTACAATTGTGTTACATATTGTATCTCTTTTGTACTTTTTGACAAAAACAGAGACAACAATACCTATAACAATGGTTCCTTAGACTTCTGCAGCCACTGGAGGTCGTGGCGGTTCTGGGCGGAGTCTGTGGAAGGCGGCGTGTTCGCGGCGCGGCGCTGCACCGGTTACGACGCGTTCCTGCGCGGCCATTGTCACCACGAGCCCATAGTCCTCATGGGGTATAACGCTACCCCCATGTAAGTTTACACTAACATTACTTAGAGCACACCTTTTGACTAAACTATCGAAAAACGTTGTGCGATTGTCAATGTTTCGCGGCCTATTTAACTAAAAATCGAGTAGTATAAGATCATAGGAATCAAAGCGCGACTAAACCGTTATGCGATAGATTTATCTCAAAAGACTACGGTTCCAGTGTGATCTGTTTTGTTTTTGTATTGGTTATTTTTTTATTTCAGGTTGCGTGGAAATTATTATTTAAGAACGGCGGCGGAATCTCCCTTCGCTTTGGGTGAAAGAGGCGCAGACTGATGCGAAAAACTAAAATTATACTCATTAACTAGTTATTGTATTTAATTAAAAAATAGACTGTTAATTATAATAGAAAATATCGGCGTTAGGTGCATAAATGTTATTGCTTAATTTACTAGTCTGTATTAGCCCTAGGTCACTGTTTTTAGGCCATCTACTGTTGATCCTAGCGTGTAGTTTTATTACTAACAATCCGTTAGAATACTTCGTCATTCTTAAAACCAACTAAATACTTGTTACGATTATCATTCATTTATATAGAAGGCAAAAGGAAGGTCGTGGGAAATAAAATTGTAAATTCAACATTTATTAATTAATCGTATACTTAATAAAGCTATAAAATAAACTTAATTGTACTTAATCATCTTCTAAACTATCAGGTAATGTAGTTCCTTTCGTCTCTGGGAGTAACAGACAAACTATGCCAGCCGCTATTGGCGCGAAACCAAATATCAATGTAGGTAACCATGACACTGTTAATGACAAATTGGATACAAACGGTGCTATCATAGATCCAATCCTCATAGACATTGAGCTGGATCCCATCGCCATGTTCCTTACAACAGTAGGGAACAGCTCCGAGGTATAAATGTAAATAGTAGCGGCGACTATAGCAGCACAACTGACTCCTAATGTCCCAAGAGTTAGTGTAATCCAAAAATCATCAGGGACGACTCCTAGCACCACCACGCAGACGCCCCCCAGCGTGAAGAACATCGCAGTCGTGATCCTTCTACCGAAGTATTTTATCAACCAAATTGATATAAGATTCGATGGAATCTGGAAAAGAATAAACTTGGTTTAATTCACCACTAGCTTTTGCTTGCGACTCCATCCGCTTGAAATTAAAAAAATGGATTTAGCTTATGCGTTTTATACACTATCCTCTGCACCTATGCCAAATTTCACCGAGATCCGTTCAGCAATTTGAGCTACAAACTCTAACAAACATCCATCCATCTAAACTTTCGCATTCATAAATTTAGTATGATTTACACGTACTTTGTTAAATCTCACAATGGAGAAAAGTAATAAACACTATGCTGTATATTATTGTTAGTTTACGGAAACCTTATCGTCTTTGCATGCTTTCCCTTATCAGCCCAGTTGTCTTCATAAATATTCACGGGTTTTATTAGTACAATCGTATAATGGTAAGTTTTCTTTAATTTGTTCCTTTTCCGTACTATTCATTCCAATTGTAAATTCAAGGATTCCTTATCGACTGCCATAAGGAAGTCTCTTCGATGTCTCCATTCATTGCGAGGAAAATCAAAGCGTAACTATATTTAATACATCGCCCTTGATCACGCGTGCCATGAATTTTATTGTTAAACTTATTACAGACATAATTTCAAACAGATTAGATTAAGTAATTATAACCTCTTTTATATTACTTTTAATGTACACTCCAGCTTTCTAAATTAAAAAAAGATCCATTCTTTTTCACTTTTAAATAGACATGCCAGCTACCTGTATAGCTCCAGCAGCAGCAACGCTGATGAATGGATCTGGGCTAGTCTGGCTGATGTACTGATTGAAGCCGAAGAACGTCAGCCCGCTGATGGTCCACATGACGCAGCAGCAGACTGTCCTCAGCCGCAGCGACTTGCGAAACAGCGCTGAATAGTTGAGTTTGGGCCCTGACGGACTGCTCTGTATACTCTGTGCTAATTTACTGAGATTCTCTTCTACTTTAGTTGTTGGTAGATTGTTCCTGGAAGATTAATTTTAAAGGATTATTTTGTAGCCTTTGAACCCTTTCTGAAGTTAATCTATGACAATCAAAGATTAAGTACTCTTAGCTTAGGCATAAAAGGTAGTAGGTAATAAAAGACTTACATTACACAAGCTCTCTTTACAATAACAGTTGCCTCCTTCACTCGTCCAACGCTGACCAACCATCGTGGTGATTCCGTTAATAAGAAAAAGTATCCAAAATATATGACAGGTGGTATCGCCAACGCCAAACTGTAAGAGTCCCAACTCCTGAAAAAGTAGGCGAACAACGGCACAGTCATATGTCCTATTATAAATGGTATTTGGAACAAGCAGCCCAATATCTCCCTGAAGTTGGGGCCGGCTGTCTCCATGATCAGCACGAAAGAGACGACCATAGTTCCCGATGTTGCTATACCGAGGAAGAACCGTAAAACGGTAAAGGTAGTGTAATCGGGTGCGAAAGGGATGGCGAATCCGAAGACTATGAGAGCTGTTATTGAGACGAGGAATGTGTTCTTTCGGCCATACCTGTAAGGAACGTAATATATGTCAGTGGAAGGCAGAATGTCACATAATGCAGAAAGCAATACTGAGATTATCAGATAATGTGTTATGCTTGTAAATAATGTTATATTCTTAGTTAATTCAATGTCATTCATATAAAATCCAATATTAACTTTACTGTTATTGAAGTAACGCTGCAACAAAGCCGCATTATCGCGTAGTGATATATACTCAAGTAACTATAAATTATTATTTACTAGCTTTAGCCCGCGTCACAGCCCGCGTGGAATAAAAAAAAACTAAGTAGCCTATGTGTTCTTCCAAACTAACTTCTATATCTATGCCAAATTTTATTGAGACCCGTTCAGCAGTTTCTTTGCAAACTCTAACAAACATCCATCTAACCTTTCATATATTAGCATGATTATTAAATTATTTTTGAAAGTTCTGATTATTACATCATTTAATTTATTTTTAGGCCATTATTCAGTTAAACAATGAAATATATCTTCAAGATAATGTCGAATCATGTAAAATTGTTATCAAAATAGATTATATACGTGTATGATAATTTATTATTTTATCTCCTACGAGATGCAACAAATGTACAAAACATCACTATTTTTATGTTCTTCTGTAACCTTGGCACAATTTCTTATCTTAAGATGTTAAATATTTTTATTTTTTATGCAGTAATGATTTAACAAAGGATTTTAAGAGTGATAGGATCATAAAAGGTTACGTTAAATTAAAAATGTTAAAGAACATTTAAATTTGATACGCATTTACGCGTAAAAATATGAATTTATAAAACTAACATTTGGCAAGCAATGTATTTCTACGCCACAACTTATAAAGATCAAGGGTCAGATAAAACCCATTGTTTTTAAGTCAGGGTCAATTAAATTCATAGAACACGCTAAAGTCGTTTACAGATGAGTTAAAAAACGCTACAAGCTTATTATCCGCGAAATTAATATAGTCACGATGTTATATATTAATTTGATATACTGAATCGTGTTTGTCATCTTTTATGATTATAATTATTAGACAAAGGCCTTCCATACAATATACGGTATTCCGAACGCATCCAAGGACTTCCCACCATCCATACAAAGTCATGTCGTAGCGGGAAGGCGTAACACAGTAATGGTTTCAGTGGCCTCATTTTTAGGATTTACCTCTCGCAGAGGAGTCAATGGCCCTACACATGTTTGTAATTAAGATTTTCCATAATAATATTTAATATTTGCTATAACTTTTATTAAAATATCGAAGATAAATAATGTTTTGATTGTCTTATATGGATTTAAAGTTTTAAGTTGCGGAATAAATTCATAAGGAACTACAAAAATGTAATTATTTTTATCATAATATTTTATTGGTAGCCTTGATTTTTTATTGTTAATTTTATAACCAGTATCTCTTCTTTATCACTTTTTGATTTCAACGCAAAATTAATTTTTTATTTTAATTGAATCCTTTATACAGTAATTTTAAACAAGTTTACTGTGTTGAGAAATTTTTGTGTTTCGTAAATCGATAAATGTAGTCAAAAACCGGGTTTACTAGTTAACAGATATTTAAATTAATTAATGCAGATTATTCAGGTCACGTATTCCGTTTACGTTTGTAGATACTAAAGCTATTAACTCTAACAATCAATTGTTACAACTTTGTATATCTTTAACAGACTTGTGGCGTGTGGTGCCTATTTCCGTTCAGTGCCCTGGGTTAGTTACCCTACCGCGCACTACCCAAACGCCGGTTCTCTCATCCTTTTTGAAGACATAAAAATAGCAAAAACTTGAAATATACTAAAAACAGTGTATTCGTAATACCTTACTTCTTACTAATATTTTTGCGAAAATTTAAACAGATGTTTGTTAGAGTTTCTAGCCTACACTGCTGAATGGATCACGATGAAATTTGGCATAGATGTAAAGATTAGTCTGGAAGAACACATAGGTTACTTACTTATGTTTTTTTAATTCACGCATAGTCAAGGGCGAAAGCTAGCGATACAAATTTATGGTAAAGCTACTCGCAATGTTAAAAAAACGAGCCTATGTGTTCTTAGAAATTACTACAGTAATATCAACACGCTTTAGCAAACTATACGTTAAAAAACATACAGAACAATTGAGTACCTCCTTCTTTTGGAAAGTCAGTCAATAACTTACCTATCAGAAAGAAATCCGAACAAAATACTTCCTAATAATATCCCAAACTGCAGGACTGTCTGTGTAAAGCTCGCCAGCCAACTTCTGCTGCAGATTAGACCCCATTCCGATACAATCGTGTTCTCAAACGGGCTCGGATCGTACTCGTACTTCAAACAATCGTCATAACATGTTGCATTGTGAACAATTCGACTTGAATTAGAAAATTCTATGCACCAGAAGTTTAATTTCGGTGTAAGAAAGAGTACTGCCATTTGAACCCAACCAGAGGATAATTTTACAAGAGAAACTGTAGCGCAGACTAAGATCTGCCATCTTCCGATGTGGCCGAGAATGTTGGCAAAGCCATCTTCTTTTTTGGCGCTGTTTATTTGAGAGGAGAGTTGGATTACCATTTTTGTTTGTAACCTGAAAACATGTAAAATTTGCTGTTTTTAAAACCGTTTTATTTTTATGATAAAACGCGTCTTAGTTACGTACTTATATAATTCCTTAGAGTGTGTTTTTAATTTTTTAAAACATATTTTATATGTTATAAATTCTAGAACAACTTTTTAAAAAAAACTAAATTCGTTCTTAAATATAAATAAAGAAATCTATTTGTGGTGAATTTTACCAAACTTATAAATTTATTTTAACTAATGTATGTAGGACATGCCCATCACAGGCGTCTACCAAATAAGGTAAGACCACTTACATTTCTAGGCTTTTATTCGAATACGTCATCTACATATAACTTTCGAAACCATGTAAGTATGGATGAAATAAAAAAAACAAAAACATAAAATTTAATGTACTCTAAATCGCTTCCGTACCAGCGAAATGTACTTCGAACACAAACAAATTGAGTATAAATTATCTGTTATTGTAGTTATAATATAAAAACATACCTTAAAAGAAAAACAAAAACACGATATTCACACACTTAAATCCATTGCTCTTTACATGAAATATTCACAAATAACTCTTTCAGGGCACAAAGATTTTAAATTATTTTAATAAAATCACATTTTAAATGTTCTTGAATAAAATTCACAAAATCGTCTATAATACTGAGGAAAACGAGATACAACTTGCCGTGAGAGCCTTGTCTCTGACACTGACTATAAAACATATGAGATACTAGTGATCGACCGCGACTTCCTTAACGTGGAATTAAAACTGAAATCCGTATTACTATCGCATCTTTTTACCAGAACTTCCCATTAAAATTCCCTTCAAAGTCAGTCTTACTGTTTCCTAGATAAAGGAACCTGAGCAAGAAACAAACGCGAATTTGTCGACAAACATTTATAATAATAGTACATGTGTGACGCGTGAGTAAAATATTGCATTGGTAGTGTCTTTAATTCTTTTTAAACAATTTACAAAGTGGCAAAATGTTTTAACAATTTAAACTATAACATAGTTAATATGAAATTTACAACTAAGTATAACAAAAGAATTATTTTTTCTTTGTAATCAAGTCGAATTAAAAATATTATGTCTCAATACATTTATTTTGATTAAATACATTTCATTTATTAAATATGATATTGTTTTCAATCTGCAGTGAAAACATGGATACACGCGTGTTAAATAACTAGCTGATCCCGTGCGGCTTCATCCGCATGAAATTATGAAAATTTTATTTTATTGTTTATATTTGTCAAATTATCAATACCAAATTGACATGACAAACTTTGGCGATCTTACTTTCTTGATGTTGCGAGCAATTTATGGTCACTTTCCCACATTAGGGTTTTTATCCAAAATATTTACCCCCTAAGTTTAATGGCATGAAAATATATAGCCTAAAGCGTGACGTAAGTGTAGGGCTTTTTATTAACAACAGAATTATTCAAAAACATGCTTCTTTGTTGCCTAAGATGTCAGCAATTAGCTGACATCTTAGGCAACAAAGAAGTGAGTCTTTACGCTTTATTATTATAGTATAGATGGGATTTTAATTAAATGAAAATAGCTACATTTTGTCTTAATCGTTTTTAATATGACAAAATTATTAATTAACTAGCTTGCGTCTTCATTCGCGCGGAATTAAAAAAAAAAACCGTTTTTGCAGTAGGTTTTGATTATATTCCTTACATACGAAAATATACAAATACATATCTTCCCTTTATATAATACTACCTGTTTCCTGCAACTTCGTCCATGCATTAAGATGAAAAAGTAGCCTATAATATGTCCGTCTATTCAGCTACTCTCTCTAAGTCCGGTCAAAATCGGCCCAGCCGTTTCGGAGATTACCCGAAACAAATTCGGCTTGCGGAAAGACAGGCAATAAATACAACATCTTCCCGAAATCTGGAATTTTTCATTTGATATTACAAACAGACACTCCAATTTTGTTATACATATGTGTAGATGACATGCAAGTTGTATAAAAAGATTTATTTGTACCTTCTAGATAAGATGATTGCTTTATAAACAACAGTTGCTTTTATAAACGTCGCAGACATCAGATTTATGTAAAATTAGGTCGGCTCAAGTCATGAGATAAATTCTTCAGCAAACACTTCTAGATTAAAGATATAAATAAAATGAATACAGAATACAGTATGAATTTGCTGATAAAAAGGCTGTTTGATAATAATATGACAGAAGGATTCGTTTAGAAAGCGTATAGTTAACAAAATATTGAGGCGATTATCTTCATTTAAGACCAGCTCTTACCGGTGACTTCCGTGCGGAATTTAAAAAACTCGGTAATTAATCTATGTGATTTTTCTGGATTATGTTTTATCTGTGCTTATTTTAATCTAGATCCGATTTGCCATTCATCTTCGCACGAATGGGTCGGCTCGCCCGGTGTAATACCACGACCACACAGAAGACAGGCGTGAAGTGGAAGCAATTCCGCGTTTCGTCTGATGAGTGTGGTGCCGGAGGCCCGATTTTAGTCCCTTACCCGTCCCACCTTTTTCTTTAAGAGGAGGAGGGATGGGAAAGTGGATTTGACGGTGGAGGAGATGCATAGGAAGCGGCAATATCCTCTTTATGTGCGTCTCCTCCTCCGTCGGATAAGGGTAGGCAACGCATCTGCAATTGCGGATTTCTATGGGCAGCGGTCGCTTCGCCATTTTGGCGGATTTAGGTGGCCGCTTGCTCGTTTGCCGCCGTTTTGTATATAAAAAAAACATCATGCATTTGCCATTCGTCATCTTAACATTAACATTTATGATGTTATAAAAAAAAATCTGAATAACTTCAGATAGATTTAGAATAAAATTATTATGTAGAATTGTACAAAAGCCTTATAATAATTTTGATTTCAACTTATCTTAATGTATTTATTACACCATAAGTAAAATCCTTTTGTTTTCGCTTTTGCAAGTTTCGACGAGGACATAACCTTGTGTTGTCCTCCAAGTACGACAAATTCGCCGATATTTTATTATGTATTTATGGATTTATTTACAGCAAAGAATTAAGCAACTTTCTGATTATTTCATGAGGTTCATTGTTTAAGGGAGGTTTGAAGTGTTTTAGCAAATTAAACTAAAGATTTTTAGTACTTTTGACTGTTTAGTCTCGCTTTGATTCCTATGAATATGGAGGTGCGCACACTATGCAATTTTTAGTTGTGCAACTAAACAGTTAAATTGGCTGCGAAACAATCGACAGTCGCACAACAGTGTGCGATAGTTTTGTCAAAGGTGTGCGAACGATCTTGTTATGACATGAACATCCTCGAGTCTTAATCCTATGTAGTGTTTAAACCCCGTCTAAGTTTCGTACCATTGTGATGTATGTTTTAGAAGCGTTGCAAAACAAATAGATATTACATTGATAATCTGTTATTAAGTTACAAATTGATAAGTTACAAAATCGTAAACATGTCGAGTCTTAAGGAAAGGTCGTTCACTTGGACGTAGGCTCGAGGAAGGTTTGCGTTACGCAAGACTGCTGAGATGAACACACGCATACTTTTGTTTCTTTTAAGATTAACACTAGAAATATAATCTTTAAACACACTTAACATTATCAATTTAAAGTGTTACATTACACTGACTAACAACAACAGTCTCTACTGTTAGAATACGCCGAATATGGAAGGTTAAATGAGAATATTTTTTGCATTAGGTAAAAACGCCTACCATTTACATATAGCAATTTTTCTCTAAGATGAAAATTTTTCACGCTTATTGAAAAAAGAATGAAACCTAAATTCCTATATTTTATAGCTTATATTATCTGTTAGATCCGTGTTAAATTTTTGTTTTCACTATCGTTAATATTGCCTAACACTTGTAAGGTGTCCTTGTTATGGCATTATGTGATCATAAACCCTTGTAAGGTGCTGCGCGGAGGATGTATGATCTCAGAGCTTTCTACAACAGAGAGTTGGAGAAATTGAGAAAAAGCTCATTTGGAAGTCGGTGATGTTAGTGTTGAGACCGTCTGTTACTTAAAGCTGTAAGTTACGCTTATTTGAAATTTAATAAAGACATATGTAAGACAATTTAGAGAACTAATAAACAGGGTTTAACTACAAAGTAGCAATTATTAATTTCGATACTTTAAAATATTGCATTTCTTGTAATTATAGTTACTGAGGAGAAGAGTAAATGTTTGTAAAGAAATAATCGTGTTAATTGGAAGTTATTTTGCAGATTTCGTCATGAGATTTAAGTGTTTGTACGTCGCTGTTTCTTTGGTCTTTTTGTCAATATTCTGCGAGGAATTGTCCGACAAACTAAATAATTCAACAGTGGAATACGACCCGGAAGCTTTGCTAATGTAAGTATAAATGATTTCATAATTTTAAATACTTAAAGAACAATTGCTATCGATAATAATCTACATCTACATACGAGTACATCTAGTTTACACATATATTGTTCAATTTCTAAAAATGTTTGTTACTTTCAGTAAAATCTTTAACTTGAACGGAACTATACAAAGTCGTACTAAATTCAATTTTGAAGAAAGTGATCGAGATGTCTATTTCGACTCTAACAAAATGATATCAAAAGTCAATGATAATATACAATTGAACACAAATGAAGATAAACAGGAAATAACATTCTTAGACGATAATAGGGTAGGTAAAGTAAAGAAGAGGAGGAGACGCAAACCTAGGGTGCAGGGACCACAGGGTTTGACTCCTGGATATTATGGACCTTACGCACCCTATGTCCAACCACCCGGTATTGGAGGATCTCCGTTTTACGGACAAGACCCAAGCGGTATTTACAGTAAGTTACAAATGGTTTTGTACACGATCTACTTTACCCAAAGTTTTAATGCTTGTTTATACAATGCATCAGTAATTTACCGTACAAAATGTAGTAAGGGTGGTAGTAAAATATAGTATGTAAGGGGCTCCATTTATGTCATTTCAGGGCCACCTAATCGTCAAAGGCCGTCACTGGCCACTGAAGCATTATCGACTGTTAGCGAAGCTCTAACATCGATAGCATTGTTCGACGATCGGGAGTGCGTGGCGCGGTTGCTGTGCGAGGCGGCAAGCGGAGCCCCGGTCTCCGGAACTTTGCAGTCCATCGCTGGACTGCAGCCTCTGCTCACGTAAGTATTCTGATCATTATTTAAGTCATACTAACAATATTTAAACTGCAATTAAAAATAGCAATACGTTATTAAATGGCTAATTGCTATTATTTTGACGTAGGAGTTTCTGCGATGTAGATAATTAATCTATTTAATTAAATTATAAAGTGTTAGATATTTTAGAACCCAGCACATACTTTTTCTTTTAAATGTGCTTTATTCGCAATATTACTGGATTCGAACTCATGTCAATAACCACAGCCATTAGTCCATTGTCACTTCTGCTGGCCCAGTTCCTATCGATATAAATGGCGACTACCTGAACGTGAGGGAACTTCAGATGCAGTAACGGGGCGCTTATCAAAATTATAACTGACCCAATTAAAACTAACAGCTAGCGGTATTTTATTTATTACAATACGATAATGGTTTATGTGAAACTAGTTGAAGAATTGACTATAATGCAACTACATGCAATGACTATAACTTTAGATGCAAATATGATACGGTTATGTTGATGTTCCCAAAGTTTGTTTCGCTGCATTTGTACTCAATATATTACACGCCCGAAGGGGTACTTATTGTTGTTACTTTATATAGATGTTTGTATAATGTTTGTATAATTTAATTGCAATAAATAAATAAATAAATAAATAAATAAATAAATAAATGAAACTATTATCTTTCCATGGCTCTGTATGGGTTTAATTAGCAGACTTGCTACTGCAATAGGATGTACAACAAATTGATCATATATCTAGCTGTGTTTAACACCATTAAAGCTAGTTTTGACACTACGAATTAGAAATATTAAATAAAATTCACGTATTAACATAGGTGTTTAACTAAATTCTTTTATATCTACATCTCCAGGTTACTATCAGCATACCGAGGTATAAGTTCTAATCCTTTGTTCGTCTTCGGCCGAGCTGCCTTCCTGGGGATGTCGTCTAAGAATAACCCCTCGTCGTGCCGCGTCGCATACCCCCTCTGCCCCACAGATGCTGAGCAACTCGTCTACTACCTGAACAACCACAATGGTGGCTTCTTCAGATTCTTCAACGCACCACAAAACAATCAACAAAATATCAATCAATTCTACAACCAATTGTCTCAGAATTACAACAACCAACAAAACCAGTTTCCTCAAAATTTTATAAACAATAACTTCCCATATCAATATAACCAACAAAATCAAATAAATGGCTATCCAGTACAAAAATACGGCAACAATTATCCTTATAATAAAAATAATGATGGTTTAAATAAAATACGATTCAAGAATTTAGAAGAGAACACAATAGAAGAGCGAATTCAAAATAGACCTGGCAAATATTTGGATGACTTTGAAGATAATTTGTCCTTTGAAAACATAGATAATACAAAATGGTCTTTTCCAGATGATATTAATACTAAAGTAAGAGTTGGTAAAGGTTTGAAATTTCCAGATGAATCATACTTCGATAAGGATATAAGAGAAGTTAACAGAGAAGAAAGCAAAAGAGATCCAAGAGGATTTAAGTTCCCTGATACTAGAAACATTGAATACATTAACAAGTATCAAGAATTGGACTCTAACTATAATTATAACAGTTTCAATAATTTAAACTCAGATATTTACAAAGGATATAGCAATAACTATAATGAACATAAAGAGGACCAATCTGTTAGAACGGTTTATGTAGTGAGAGGTAATGGCGACCCTAACCATCCGGAAATTATTAAATTGAGGCCAGGACAAACAATATACTAAGTACTGTACTATACTAAATAATAGAGCAGTTAATATTTAGACACGTAGATTGACGCTAATTCAAACATCGTGAAATGTCCCGATACATTTGTTCCAGTTGCGAATTAAATTGTTTTCAACTTTCAAGAAACTCTGTAGTACATTTTAATAGTGTATAGAAGGAAAAGGGACGTTACTTACAAGTACGATGCAATCCAATTTTTTTCCTAATTGAATAAACAGCACTGATATTTCTGTAGTCTGTATATAATGATTCGTTTAAAAGTACTCGTATGCAGTTCTACAAGACACCGTATAATAAAAGCTAATTATATAAATTGTTGCAATTTGTTTCCTCGTGCTATCGTTTCTTATTAACGCTGTCATTTACGTCGCAAATGATGTTTCTCTGTTGGCCTTAATTTTATTTCAACACCTGTGGGAGTCCACCCTTTTAACGAATTGAATTCTTTTATACTTTACGACATTTTATGTACAGTCGGGGAATTAAGCAGTGTTCAACAATACAAGCCACATTCGCTTGAAGAAATGAAACAATAGTAAGAAGGAGCGGAGTTTGTCTCATTGCAAAGAATATGTCAATGTCTCCGTAAGTGGGACACTGCGTACTTCCCCAACTGTACTATAGCGTTGACTTCTGTGCTTATAAAAATGTTGTTATCTGGAATTATTTGTAGTAATAGAAGAAGTTCATATATTAAATATAATGTTTGTATAAGTAAGTTGTCCAGTAAGAACTTGCGAACACCTAAAACGAATTTATCGCACAATCGTTTAGTCTCGGTTTGATTACTATGAAATTATATAGAGGTGCGCACACTACTCGATTAGTTGTGCAACTAAACAGTTGAATCGGCTGCGAAACAATCGACAATCGCACAACAGTTGTGCGATAGATTAGTCAAAGGTGTGCGCCCGCTGTAAAATCTGCATGTAAAATGTATTTTTTTAATACGTGTCATGTCGGTATCGTTACGGAATCGTACGCAATAAAAGTTTACAATTGTTTTCGTTCATGACATTTGCCAATTTTGGTGGCAGCAGTGGTGTCGAAGGACACCTTGAACTTACACGGGCTTTATTTTTAAAGCCTCGTCCAAGAAACGTTTAGTTACTAGGTAGTAAGTACGGTTTTAATTTTACGTGTGTATGGTGTAACATTCGTATTAAGCGACTTGTTGCTTTTTCCCACAGACCGCATAAATGCTCGCCGTGTAACATCAAATACCGCGTAACATTAGTACCCTAATAGGAACCAATTAGTGAGTGTTACCAGTATCTTAAATTATAAATTAAGCTATTGTTAACACAAGGTAAACTAGCGGCAATAAAGGCAATTGAATTCTACTGTTTGTAAATAAAATATGTACCAATACTTTACTTCGTTTATTTATACCGATATTTTAAAGAAACAGTGGTAGAGCCCGCTTTCACATCTTCGCACTGTAGGGCAGGCTCGACATAAGCAATACCACGACCACACAGAAGACAGGCGTGAAGTGGCAGCAATTCCTCGTTTCCTCTGATGAGTGTGGTGAGAAGGGAACGTGGATTTGACAGTGCAGGAGACGCATAGAAAGGGGAAATATTCTCTTTAAGTGGGTCTCCTCCGTCGATCAAGGGTAGGCAACGCAACCTCTGTGCACATGTCTATGAGCAGCGGTCGCTTCGCCATTTTGGCGTATTCAGGCCGCTTGCTCGTTTGCCACCTTATGTAATAAAAAAAACAACTGATTATTAACATTTTTTGATAGTATAGCGTTTATTTTCAAAGTTCAATCAACCGACAGGTTCGCGCGTTTGGCAACGACCATTTATCAAACACATATCGGTGATTGATTTTAAATGTTAAATTAATGCAACTGTAATTATACTATGATAATATTTTTACGCAATACCTTGCTACTAAACGCCTAGAAAGCATATGTATTGAGAAATGACGTAAAATTATTAACTGGTTGCTTCACACTTTAGGCCGAAGGCGAAGCATGTAGCCCGAAGTTTGCTGTCTGTCTGTTTTGTGTAACTGCGAAGTCGAATGTCTTTTGTAGCAGTCCCTAAGGAAGTTTATGAGACATTAAGTACTTATTAAATAAGTGATTTTTATTGTATTTTACGAGTGACATTTACGAGCGGTCGTTGCAACATGTCAATCTCAATCGGTAAAGATCACCGCATCCTGGCTCCGACAATAATAATCTGAAAAATAATTTGCAGGATAGTTTTGATATATCGGACGACACAATCTGATAGAATTTATCAGTTCTAAGGAATGTACATATATGTGAAATTCTAAAATTGACAGACAATTTACACATAACGGGATTAGAAGCTAGGACCTGAAGTGCTTAACCCCTGAGAAAGACCAATCGCTCTGTAAATATCTACAAAAACAATAGGTTTTTACAATACAATTTTACGGAATTAACAGAATAACTTCTCATTGAAGTTCCAAAAAACATTCTGGGAATTGTATGTTGGTAAAGATCCATACATTCATTGAAATGTAATGAATTCTAAGTGGATGTAGTGAAGTAAACAATTGATTGTGACTTACATAACAATTAGTACATAATGACAATATGTTTTACATACCAGCATTCATCAAATACTGCCGCTTAGGGTGTTGCAGTATTCCAGTGTTCCTACTGCAGATGAATTATTTACAATGCGTGTGCACACCTTTGACTAAAATGTCGCACGACTGATAAGTTTTGATTCTTATGAGGTTATATGGAGGCTTACTTACGCGATTTTTACTTGAATAAACAATTGAATTGGCTGCGAAACAATCGAGAATCGCACATTTTCCCGCTCGCAGTATTTCCATATTTACAAAAATTTAAGCAATTCGGTATTTTATTTAATTTGTGATAAAGACCAAAATCTTTCGGCATATTTTGTCAATCTGTCTTGTCTACATAGTGTCCAATCAATACGTAGTCTTCCATACATCTATGTCTAAATTTACCTCTTTATTTGTTAGTTACCATACTTCATACTAATTTTATAAATGTGTAAGTTTAGATGGATGGATGGATGTTTGTAAGAGTTTGTAGCCTAAACGGCTGAACGGATTTAGATGAAATTTGGTATAGATGTAGAGGATAATCTGGAAAAACATATAGGCTACTCACTTTTGTTTTTTTTTTTTAAATTCCATGCGGATGGAGTCTATAGATATCAATTATTTCTAACTGGTGGTCACGTAGCATCTGGCGGGTTTATTGCTTCATTCTAGAAAGATTTTTCCTTGATAAAGTAATTTCCGATTAAAAAGATGCGTTTCTTGTAATGACATATGTTTCAAAGACACCTTAGGTATATGCGGTAATGACAAAAGATGTCTGATCGTATGTGATCGGTTCTTGCTATCGCTCGCCGATTTCCGGTACTTTGATATTCACCTTAGTAATGCGTGTAATGTGAATGGAATTTGTTCATGTATGATGCATAATTAACTACTGTACAATACCCGCGATTTCGACCGAGCGGAATTAGAAAAAAACAAAAGCAAACCGCCTATGTGTTCTTCCAGACTATGCTCTACAACTAGGCTAAATTTCAAGATGTCCGTTTAGCAGTTTAGTTTGAAACTCTAACAAACATGCGTCTAATTATCCAAATTTTTGCATTTATAATATTAGTAAGATATATGTATTTTCTGTTTATACTGAAGGATTGTATTTCGAGAACCGTTTGTTAATTAAATCTGCAAATTTTATTAGGATAGTTTCTACTAATGCTATTCACCAATTGTAGATTATCTGTTTAAAAAAAATGATTTAGTCACAAAGATTTCTAACTCAGAAACATCAATGATTATTAAACAACACCTTAGAGTAGTTATTTGTAATATATATCAATGTTAAGGGACTCCCTAAGTTTGTTCATCATTCTGAGTGTGTTTGGATTCGAATCCGTCACCCCTATCCGTAGGTTTATCTACAGTGAAAGTGTTGAGTCGCGAAGGACAGGGCGGCCGAGCCAGTATGTACCCGACCGTCGCCGCGAGATTACGTGCGCTAGCGTTCAAAGACCGCGCTACGAAAACTTAAGTGAAACTTAAAAACAAAGCGATTCTATTGTACGAGTTTCGTTTTCAAAGTTTTACATAATTTTGTATTAAACGGATGTTAAGTGCGAATACGAACCCGAGACTAAATAAGGAACGCGCATAATTGTGATTCTTTTTTTTGCATATTTTGGCAAGTATTACCTTGACGATGTTATGTTCATGCATGTTATACAACTTAAGTTAACCGTTTCTTGTATTGTTTTGTTTGTTAAATAATAGTTTTAAAAGTTTACGGTTTTTTTCTAAGTTACCACAGGTTTATTGTAGAGTTGTAACTGCATGGTATTGAATCCAGAATTGGTAAAGAAAATATATTTATTTAGATAAAATTCCGGACCGTTTTCTTCTTTTATATAAATAATAAATAATCAGTTTAACTTCACATGAAAGCATTATCGCAAGTTGCGAGAGAAAATTCTTCTCAGAAAAAAAACCCTTTAATTTATTTCCTAAGAAAGGCATAGAAAATAAAGTTTATTTTATAGTTAATTAATAAAATTTTACTTGGATGTTTCAAAAATTAACCTTTGACAATGTGATGTTCAACAACTCTATTATCAAATTCTCAGTAGATTTCAACGATTTCAGGCTTGAACATAAAGATATCAAAATCACCGCTTTCTCACCACTCATTAATGTCAATTTAACGGCTACATTGTTATCAAAATTATAACCTAATGGCTACAACAATTAAATTGTTTTTATCTTCCATAGCATTTGCTCGCGACTCCGTCCGATGATAAAGAAATTAAAAAATACAGCCTATGTTACTCACAGATAAATTACCTTTAACGGTGAAATTTTTAAGCCCTATTCATTACAATTAAACAAAGCTTTCCTCTTTATAATATTAGTATAGATTAAACGATATAACGATTTACCACCATCCACCACCAGATTTCATGTCCAATTTGTGCTAAAACAGACTACGATATCTTAAAAAAACTACAGATCGCAATAACCTGTCGTTTAGGAACATAAGCTTATTGTTATCTCTTACTAGGAAAGTAAAAATTCTCGGCTAATGAACTAAACATATATAATAACTAGCTCGCGACTCCGTCCGCATGTAATTAAAAAAAAATAAGTACGAGGGTGAATCAAAAAGTTCTTACAAGTGCATATATATGAAACCTTTTTGGATCAAGTTCGATATTCAAATTAAAGAGTGTCTACCACACTACTCGTATATTTGTTCTATCCATCCTTTTCAACACTACAAACTCTAACAAACATCCATCCATCTGAATTTACACATTTATAATATTAGTAAGATTATTTGCATGACTGAAATATCTGTTGACGAAAATACACTTTCAGCTTTCAGGATTCTATTTTTTTCAATATACGTTACAAGTTTAACTCTTCAGGCGTATGTCACTGCATGCGGTAACCTTTTAGCAGCCGGTGGTAAAAAGTGACTGAAAGTGCAAAAACAACTGTTGACCTCTATCTGACCTTAGCACCAATTTAAAGACAAGTCTTGTAGATTCTACTAAGTAAAATATTGAATATTTTGTGTAAATAAAGAAACATTCTTACAAATAGCGTAAAAACTCTACTTGAGTAACTAGGCTTGATTTGATTTGTTTTCGGTTTAGCCGTTTAGGCTAAATTAGGGTAAATTTCTTCGGAATCAAATTCGATGAAATTTGGTATAGATGTAGAGGATAGTCTGGAAGAACACAGGCTACAAATCCACGCGGACGACGTCGCGGGCGAACGCTAGTAATATTATAAAGATGTGTTGTTAAATCCGCGTATCAACACATTATATCAACATATTGTTTTCCATTATCAGCTGATAATAGCGCATTAAAAATCCTATTATAGTAACGTAAGAGTTTTTGTGCACACTATGATAACAGGCGATAAGTGACGTGTCTATTATTTACGTTGTTTCCAAAAGAATCTAATAAGTACTTCATGCTAATATTATAAGTACGAAATTTTGGATGTATGGATGTTTATTTCATCTAACACGGCTCAACAGATTCTAGATTCTTTAATGCCCTTAGGTTATCTCAAAAAGCCCAAAACTCGGGCACATTTTATGGGAAACTAGCTTTCCTCCGCGACTCCGTCCGCTGAAATTAAAAAAAAATTAAAGTTAGTAGCCTATGTGTTCTTCCAGACTATACTCCAAATATGCCAAATTTCATTGAGATACATTAAGCCGTTCAAGTTACAAACTTAAACAAACATCCATCCATCTATCGACCTTTCGCATTTATAATATAAGTAAGATTTTATATAACAAATAATAAAAGCTTCCGTAACAAATAGGTATAAACAGTGTCCCATAATCATTGCCAGATGAGGCATTTAACACGTGTTCTCTACAATACAGTATGTATTTATATCCCGCACTCCGACTTCGAGTGGCACTTCCAGTTTTTATGTGTCTATTTACGGTGTTACCTCTCAAACAGTTAATGGAACATCTTTCTCAATTAAATTAAACTGTTGGAATTGTAGTTCTGATATATTTCAAGGTTAATTAATGCATTTAAACGTATATCGTTTTCTATCGTCTACAATCGTCGTCACATTTTTCGACTGCGATTCGTCTGCGTGGAATTTAAAAAATCTTAGTAAGTACCCAATGTTCTTCCATGTTATACATTTGTGCTAATTAATAGAGATCTATTAAGCCGTTTTGGAGATAGACATTAACAAACATTCATCCAAACATTTGTAATAAAATTAAATTACTGCGTCATGGGGATACCGTGCATCATTTCGATTCCAATGAAAGTTGGGTAATTCCTAATTGTTCCCAGTCATAAATCACGAATTAAATACGCACAATTGTGGACAATCTATATCATTGTTACTTGGTTACTATATCGATCGTTAGCAAGTGGGGAAAACCCAACCATGGTATTACTAAAACAACGTTCTTTTGTTATTGCATGTCACCCGCGAATTAAAGTTTGATTAGTTTGAAATTTTTATAGTTTTCTTTTGTTTAGAGTTCAAGGTTAGTTTAAATTTTAATGTATAGATTAACATCGTTTTATTTATTTTAATGTAGCGCTTATAACAAATAATTGTTCATTATCACGCAATATGAATCAATATTAATTTTAAAGTAATTTTTTTTATTACTCGAAACCCAATCCGAATGTAAATCATTAGCAAAGTAAATCAGCTATTTATATTTTAAAACTAGCTGCTGCCCGCGACTTCCTCCACGCAATATTAAGATAAAAAAGCCTATAACATGCCCGTCCGTGTGAGCTACCCTTCAGTGAAAGTCCGGTCGAAATCGGCCCAGCCATTTCGGAGATTACTCGGAACAAACGCGGCGTACAGACAGACAGACAAAAAAAATTAATGCGATTTTTGTTATCAGCAACGCAAATATATCATCTTCCCAATATCTGAAATTTTTCTTCTGATATTACAAACAGACACTCCAATTTTATTATATGTATAGATTACAGTCATACCTTTTTGGAAAGGAGGAGGGTGAGTATTAAACCGAATTTCTATATGAAGCGATTTGTGGCAAGCATTCTCTAGGATAGTCCACTCTGGAGTCTTTTTAGTCATTGTTATGTTCTGTCATACCACAAACATCTGTGTAAACTTCATCGGTAACGCTGACTAATATCTGTTTGTTTATGTTCTTGTCATATTCTGTATGATTGTACTGTTAAAAATAAATTACCCTGGCGTAAGAACTGGACATTTTAACACTGTCTTAATTATTGGAATTTTCAACATCTGACAGATTTAGAACGCACGCACTTTTGACTAAACAACCCCAGAACAGTTGTGTGATTGTCGATTGTTTAGTCCTACTAAAATCCGAGTAGTGTGCACACCTCCATATAAGCTAGAATCAAAGGGTGATTAAACGATGGTGCGATAGTTTAGGGTGTGCGCAATTTTAGTCAATAGGTTTGATAATTACTTATAAAAAAACATACGAATTGAGTACCTCCTTCTTTTGGGAAGTCGGTCAAAATGGGCCAAAGTCACGTCGATTGCTACGTCGATCTGTGATAAGTTTCTACTGGAAGGGTCAATGAATTATGTATTCGATCGTTTATTTCTTTAAATGAATGTCGTATCTAGGTTATTAGGTTTATGGTGAGATATGAACGGTTTTAATGTAAACTTTGATAAAGTGCATAATCTCACTTTTTTAATTTGATTTTTAATAGATAATTTCAGATATTTGAATACTAGCTTTCGCCTGTGACTTTTTTGCTGTGTATTTAAAAGAGACAAAATTAAATAGGCTATGTATTCTTATACTATGCTTTATATCTATGCAAAATTTCATCGAGATTCGTTCAGTGATTTAGGCTACAAACTTTATCAAAACATCTATCCATCTAAACTTTCGCATTTATAATATCAGAAAGATTGTAATGATATTAATATGAACAGTAGTAGAGATAAGAAAACATCTAATCCATTCGTTTTGTAAAACAGGATTTACGTAAGGGAATGGTTTAAGATATAACGGCTGATAGAGAGGTATAGAAGAGTACATACTGTGCCGACAAGGGCAAGATAATTTGCTAATATATAAATATAATTGTGAATTAAAACATAATTCTGTCACATCGCACAACAATAAGTTCTAATAAGGCGTACGGCCATGAAGCTGTGACTAATCTTTTCGATCCGGAACAGAACGCCTTTGGTTACATTTGAATCACTTTGCTTAGTAAAAAATTAATAAGCATTGTAACAGTATACTTAGTACAGTATAGTTTGTGGAGAATCTTGTCAACTAGTTTAAAATAATTTACCCCTTTTTGATAATTATTTTCCGACATTCAAAGTGTCATAGTTACGCTAAAACGGACAAACTGCAAAGCATACTCAGCTCAGCAAGCAGAAGTCAAATAAAATATTTAAAAAAAACTAATTAAAAATTCTCGACACGTACGCCCATTAAAACGCATCCGTCCCCATTACCAACTTCAAATGCGACTATCGAAATAGAAACAGGAACATTTTCAACTTTATTCGACTAAGAATAAGATTCATGACTTTTTAATTGAAACAAAACAAACAGTTTATATAACTTTGTGGAAATTGAAGTACAACAAAGTTTAGTGGGTTACTTAAATAAGCGTCAATGATACGATTTTGACGTTTATTTCCGTTGTCTTGGTGCTATATTCGTTTGTAGTATTTCTGTTTTATTTTTAAAATAAACTACTGAATGTTAAAAACAATTAATTCATAAAATATTATACAAATGTTAAGATAATATATTTTTTAAATTTTTACATTTAGGGTGAGGTTGGCAAATTGGAAATACTTTTTGATTGAAATAAGAATTATTTTTAAAACCCTCAGTACTCTAAGTTTTTGTGCACCGCCGCCCTTAGTAACTTAATCCCTATTTGACCTTCGTTAAGTGCTTATGTGTTTACATATTAAACATTTGTACAAAGGATCAGAATTCAATATTATTTGGATTAAACTACCACATAACTGTGTAGTAAAGTGCGCAGTTGGATGGGATACGAAACAATCGACAATCGCACCGCAGTTATGTGACAGTTTAGTCAAACGTGCGCTGTAAATGGAAACCAGACACTGATACTCCAAAATCACACTATAACAGTAGTTAATTACAATTTAAACCACAGAACAATAACAGATTTTGTTAAATGTAATCTTCAAAGGAAACGTTAGATGGCGCTGGAGTTTACATTGTAAATATGGTATATTAAAGTGGGTCATTAAATTAATTATGGTGGGAATGAATCAGTAGAGCTTTTGATCTATTCCCCGGCTGGTACAGTCCTTCGGGAACCCCGAACCCCACTATTTCGGGCTTGGTCGCGAAACACGCCGGTTCTCGACCATTTCCGGCATTTTAAGATTTCTTCTATTTCCAGATGGCATTTTAACTAACCACTCGGTCGACTATCTCGTATTTATGTTTGGTTGGTTATATATAGTAAAATATTGCTAACCGATATTATAAATGCAAGGGTTTAGGTGGATAGATGGATGAATGTTTGTAACAACAAATATATAGAACGGCTCAATAGACCTTGCTAAAATTTGGTATAGATATAGTACATTGTTCTTATTTCTACATGGACGGTATATTTATGTTACAAAAATAATACTTAGTAGGACCTAGATTAGGGTTTGTGATAGGTTTATATTTACAATATTGGTGATAATTAAATGGCGTCATATGGTGGCTTGAATGCCTTATGGTTAACCCTACAGAAGAGCAGTATTAGGTATCTAGGATTGTCTTAAATCTGTAATCTCTGTCTATAACTTTTGGATAGAGAAGTAAAATTATTATTTTAATAATTTTAATATCAACCCGCACGACCTCTAGCGGTCTAAAACATGAATAATGAATCTAAATATGACATGACATTAAGCTGGTTGTTAGATGACGCGACAACTAGAGACAGGCGCAGGACATAGAAAACGTTCAGCATAAATTGAATTGATGAAAATGTAGTCTAATAAAATAGACTAATAAATAATCATTTATATGCATTTTATTTATATTTATTCTTTTATTTATACTCTACTACTGTTTATTATGAGAAGTTGACTTTAACAAATAATACAAAACGTAAACACTGTTAGGCTTTAAAAACGTGAAGTCAGCGAGACTCTCAGTTATTACAGTTTTAACTAAAGCTTCGAACTGTGTTATAAAACTGCGTGTAGCTGGCTTAAGTATCTAGTTTAAATTATTTTCTAGAGTAATACACCTAGTAGGTATAATTGTTATCTTATAGCGCATAAGTTTATCAAAAAAAAGTTATTTAAAGAAGTATTTATGTAGTCATTAATTTAGATAATTTGTCAGTAGAAAACTATTTGACACAGATCAGCCAGCTTGGGGCGTGTGAACTATCGAAAGTGACCGAAAATGCGTTGAATAAACACAAGCCTCAAGCGTTGTTGTGGACAGAACTTTCCACTATTAGTTTTCGATTTGCTTTTGACATATCTTGTTAAAACTTATTAAAGCTGTATTGGTATAATTCACAAGTTGTTATAAGTCAAATATAACAATTGTTTTACTTATAACAATTAATAATCTAACAATATATCTTGTTTCATTCTTCACTCATATGTTCATTGTAAGTTTTATAATATTTTTAGCTGTACGTCATTACAGTAGAGGGATGTTATTAAATTAACTTCTAAATAACTTAGATACTTAGTCATAACATTTGAATAATCTTTATTATTACGTTTTGAATGGATAAAAACGAGTCTTGAAAATGAAAATATAAATCTCATTATTTCGTATAAAAAACTTTAAATTGATACTGACGTGTAAGTACAAATGTTATCTAAGTTTAACTTTGTACATAAGATGTGCTGCAGTTATTTGCAGAGTCAACCACAGATAGACTAAACCCTGCGTTAACAGTTAGCTTATAGCAAATTAACATAACCTAAATTCAAAGCACTATGGCGTCTTGGTTATTATCTATTATAATAATTTTTACTTACTGTACCTTTATTTCCATCTTATACTTCCTTTGGTAAAAAGACTTCAATATTTATCAATAGAACGGCAATAGAATTCTACTCTAATATAGAACTACATCGTTGTTAGAACAAAAATGTTTTGATAGAGACAGGAGGCGAGTGGTCGGACGGGGTCTGCGATGCCTCCCACGCGCAGCCTTGGCGCCAGCGCTTAGCCGCGCTAACTCCCGCACGGGCTTGACAATTTCATGCTATTTACTTAAAGTTGGCAAAATGTTTTACATAAGATCTTAAATTGAACTTTATGTTTTATATTTTCAACTTAATAGTATTTAGCGAATCATTTCTGCTTGATATTATTCATAACAAAGACACAGAGTCGTGTTTTTTTTATTTCCAAATGTAAAAGATGAGCTAAATTCCTCGAAAGTATAAATATTTTAACATCTAACGGCATCTTTAAACATATTGAATTGAATAAATAAATGAAAGTTGCACTAGATGTTCTTTTTTTTTAAATAACTAAGTAATATTTTTTTCTTGTCAATGTTTATTAAAACCGACTCCAATTTTGTTTTAACAAGGAATTAAATAATTTTAACTTTGCTTTGCTTTCTTTGTACCAATCTCATTACAATTGAGAGATGAGATAGTAATTTTAACGAACTTTAGACCTCTTAAGTTCCTTATCAGTGGAGATAAAAGCTAGGTCTTTGAGCGCGCCGCCTTTATTTATAGACCCGATGTTGTGATAAGAGCTCCTCTCTGTACCTTATCAATATAATGAGGTAGTATTATAATTAAATTTGTGCTGAAAAGCTTAATAAGTTTATTGTTTTTAAGATAAAACAAATTTCCAAATTATAAAAGAAATCTGTAAGTTTCTAAGTTAATTTAACTGAATGAAAATAAATTGTAAACCAAAAGTGTTTTTTTTTAATAAACTCTATTATCACAGTAATATTCTTTTGAAAAACATTGTTCGTTGAAGTATTATATTTTCAATTTGACAATAAAATTCTTTTATGTTACTTAAATCTCTCTTGGAATCCGACTCTAAGCTTTAAGCTGTCAATTTCTTGTTTACATCAAATCAAATAGACCTTCGATTTGTTTACAAAGCTTTTATATACAATCGCAATATAAGTTTGCACTTTCATCACTTTTCGCACTTCGCACATCTAACTTATGCAACTTAACAGTCCTAACACTATACATAGATAATTGGCACAATTGTTTCTTTTGCAATGCCATTATTTTATAAATAATGTTGCAAGTTCACGCCTCTAACTGATTGGTTATAGAAAAAATCAGATATATTTCTGTATTAGCTTTCGCCCGTGACTCCCTTGGCGTGTAATTAAAAACAAAAGTAAGTAGCCTAAGTGTTCTTCCAGACTATCCTCTATATTTATACGTAATTTCACCGAGATCCGTTCAGCAGTTTAGGCTACAAACTGTAACAAACATCCGTATAAAATTTTGCATTTACAATTCAGCGGGATATTTAATTTTTCTCTACTCTCAAAACATTTTGTACAACTACAGATAGTTAAGTCGAATAAAGTTAGATCAAGTGTTAAATATTTTAGTTAATCACGATACATTGTTACATAGTTCAAATCAATAATACCTTTGTTGCAGGTCTCAAAGGAATAACTGACTTAAAACAAACGGCGTAGAGTTCCAATTACAACGACACGACAATGTGATGTGAATCGACACGAAAAAATTGTGCTAGTGAGTGTTTGTGTTTTGTGGCCATGGTGCTGTCTTCATAGTGACGTCACGGATTATAATCGGTAAGTCGGATATAATATTGAACCATAAAGCTATAGCAAGAAGAACTAATTTTCATCGACAATGTACTGCTTCTGTTACGATAATGTTGTCTTATTTCTTCTTTGCGTACTTCTACTTTACTCTTTTGGTTTTTTGGGAATGATGTACTTGCAATTCTGGTCGGGTTATACGATGCAATTGTATGCGATTTATTTTAGTCGGATAATACATTTAGAAGCTATCGTCCGTCTTTTATTTTGTACTCCACAGTTACTATTGTTTATTAACAAGAAGTGAACAAACCGACGGAGTTATAACATGTTACACTGCGAACAGTTAGTAAGTACGAAACCTGCAAGCAACAAGCCGCTGCTTCGAACGTTACGCCTTGTAACGTCGATAACATTTTTAACTACGGCAAAGAATAATTTCAAATAGATACGTAACATCGTACTGTAAAGCTATTTCATTGTATTGAACAATCAAGTAAAATATTTAATCAATTACCGAGTTAGACTCCAACGAGTGGAACACCCGCGGTTAGCGAACCGGTAATTAACAACAACCAATTTAATGAACATGAAGGCCGACACAAACACGACAAGTAGCCAATATGTTGCGACACGACTATACTAACTTTATGTCTAGAGTGCATCAGACGTCCGTAGCTATTATCTACAGAGATTAAGTCTGAAAAACAAAAGAACGAAGCCAGATTTACAGTACACTGATCACCAAATTGTCCTTGTCCCTATGGGAGGTCGGCACATTATGTGCTCTTCCGTACTCAATCAGCCATCATACCAGAATTCACTACCTTCTTAAGCATATCTTCTTTCATGCAATCCATTCATACTTTCTTCGACCCTCCTCTACCTTTATCAACATTTGCTGTATTCTACTGATCCAAGACAAATATTAAATAACCATTTCAAAATACTACATTGTAACGTCTTTAGTTTAGCGTAGTTCTCAATGGTTTGCGATAAACAAAAATATACCAAAACTCCATTTCTGACTAATATTATCACTATGAAAGTTTAGATTGATGGATAGATGTTTGTTAGTTTGTAGCCTAAACGGCTTAACGGATCTGAAATTTGGAATAGATATAGAACATAGCCAGGAATAATACATAGGCTACTTATTTTTGTTTTTTCTACTAAATCCACGCGAACGACGTCGCGGGCAAAAGCTAGTATAGCTAGTATTATAAGTACTAAAGACAGCTTATGAAGATAGATACATTATTGTAGCTTTAGAAATAAATTGTAGTCACTTTTGAAGAATCTAACAAAGAAAAACTATAAACTAACTTGTGATGCCAATTAGATCACAAGTCATTTAAGTTTAGCAAATAAACAATCTGAGAATCTCAGGCGCCGAGTGTAGATCATAGGTCTGGACACTATATTTACCCCGACCCGTCAGAGAGGATGGAATGCCGATGCTGTGTCGTGGGATACGTCGGGGGAAGAATTAATTGCCTCGCAGAGTGACAGCTCTTCAATTGAACGCATAAAGAATTAATTGTCGTCTTCTCGGTCTATGTGTAAAAGTGTTAAAGGTACAGAATAATGGGCTTTAATTTTATCTGCTTAATTATTTAGAGTAACATCTTTATGTTTCTTTTAACTAACAAATAACTTGTATGATAATTACTAGCATTAAATCCCGCTAAAAGTTCTGACATCATTGTAGATGCCTTCAACTGAACAGTAATTTGAATGACGTTGAATCTTTTACTTCATCTGGAAGTTTAGTGTAGTGACAAAACAAAGATAGGAGTTTCTTTCTTGTTTACCTAAAAGCCCTAAGGTTCAGTAGGCAGCAACCTTCACCTGGTCGTCAGAACAGATGTTCTGGGGAATGCTGTCGGGTTTCGCAACACGCTGTATAAGGATAAAGGGGTCATTGCCACGCCGCGTGGCCTTTGCGCATGCGCCGGCGCCGGAGTACATTCTGCGTCCCGCCGCGCGTTAATATTGCTGTTAACACGTTTACACGACAATATCCGCGCCCTAAAGTACCGAGGTCGATATGCAAAGGTCTCGAATTATAAGCAAAAGGCTTAATTATTGCTTACAGTTGTGGTCAAATTGATAAGAAAGGGAATTTAATTGAAGGAAACTGTAAAGCAACTTGTTCTTTAACACATTTCCTCAATAATCTAACTCAGATATGAAGCATTCATGTAATTTTTTTTTCACAGATGCTATAAATTTTATTAACTAAGTAATACTAAGCTCTTGATTCCTAGAAGTAATCGTTTTAAGATGAGTCGAACAATAAGTAACCCACGCTACATCTGAGCACTTGACCGTGACCCGGTTAGCTAGGCGTGCCGCGCGGCGCCGCCTGCTAAAGGATAAACACTGTAATATTGTTAATAATAAACTGTTTGTTGCAAATTATGACGTCAACAACAACTGTTGGATACAATTTATGGCACGTGTTAGTCATATATCTGAGTTGGCGCCAATTTTATTGTAACAAGGTTGACCACCCCTGGTTTTCATTACCTATTTAACCATATCTTGCAAATCTTTGGTACAATGCTGAATGGTACCAATATACGAAGCATGTAGTAATAAGTATATCCCGAAGAAAAGTCAGCAATAGTGGTACAGTCGCTGCCAGTTACTGATTTCTGTGGTACGAAGATGAATGGTACGAAATATGTAGTACAGTCACGTACTGTGGTGTTCCATGTTGGTACAGCTAGAAACAATGTTGCAGTCGCTTTCAGTAGCTGATTTCTTTAGTCCAATTCTGAATAGTACGAAGTATGTAGTACAGTCAGGTCCTGTGAAACATTCCGCTATAGTCAGAAACCATCGTAGAGTAGCACAAACACGTGGCAGGGGTACAGTCAGCTACAATGGTGAATCAACGAACACCCACGCGACACTTGCTAAAAATACTTAACAGAAACAAATTCTGAGAATTAAATATAATTCAACTTGTATGCGTCAAGTTATTGACAATAAGTTATTATTGTTTTTAATTGACCTTGACAATCTGCCTTCAGAAAATGGACATATGTATTATTAAATTTAGGTTTTTATAACTTTACTATTCGAGGTAGAAAATCGATGAAAATATTCAGTAATGAGGAAGGAAAATTTAATATATTTAATTTGATCATAACTTTTATTAATTTCTCTACTCGTAAGAATTAAAATAAACAAAATGAAACAAGCGTAACTAATAGTAGCTATAAAAGTTCGTTAAGAAAACTCAGTACAAACAAGTTTTCTCTTTTATGCCGATTAAAGGACTCATTAGCGCATAAGGATGTCATATCTATCGATGAATTATATCGATGTTGATAAAATTTTTTAAAAAATGTTTCTCGTTTATAAAAAAACCGTGATTAATAATGATAAAGTCAATAATTCGTTATTAAAGTAATGTTCTTATTATTAAACAGAAAAATTTGTAACAACTTGAGATTTTGCGAAACTTGAGTTATTTCAGTTGTCAGTTCAAGATGTGCATTTTGTAAGAATGAATTTTGTATGTCACTTATTACGAACGTTGCAAAAATCTTTTGACATTGGTTTTAAGCACTTTAAATAAAAGTTGCATTTGAATTTTAGGATTTTAATTATTTATTTATATTTATTACTATAGGCAATAGTATGAACAGTTCACATAATAGTAACTTTTGTACAAAAATAAATAATATAGGTTGATAAAGAAATATAATGTTTATCATAATGTTATTCGTTTTCGAAATAGTGAAACCTGTTTATTTAACAGATTAGCCGTTAAATGTTAAACTGCAAGCAAACACGATGGCTGCGAAAGTCAACGGCCTTGACTTATCTAAGGTATGTGAGTATGAATTGACATTTTAATTTTGTTTACCATAAATATATCAGGTTCTAGTTTAAAGGGTTTGCCCTATTGATGACATTAGAATGTTTTTTTATGTTGGATTAGTATGAAATATTTGATAAAATTTAATTATAAGGACAACAAACTTCGATTTTTATGACAACGTAAATTACTAATTGTAACTATTATTTGTCTTGATTACTGAGTGTTCATTCTTATTAAACTATTTTCTTAATAATACGTAAAGTAATAGTTTTGGTGATAATGTTCAAATATATTTCTTACCGACCTTAATTACTTGACTGGTTCTTTAATGATTTACCTTAACGTTCACAAGTTTATCCATTCTAATAACATACGTGTTTCTCAAATACACTCAATAACATAAAGTCATACATCTAGTGTGTACACGACCTTGAAATGTTATTTCGAAAGTATATTTTGCAATACAATTTCAAAATATCGATATGACATATCGACATCACTATAAAAGTTCACTTGACATGAGATGAGATCGATATAATTAAAAAGCAGTTCTTTAGCGTACTGATTAATGCATTAGTTAGAGGAACAGTTTTTTTTATAACGATATAAAAAGTTTTAACGTCTAATGAGCATGTTTACTATATATACAGTCACGGCAATGCGCGGTGTTCAGAATAACACGAAATTCCACCTTTTACAAATAACCAGTTAGACAGCAGTAAGCTGTTAACGGAAATTTAATGAAAAGCCCTGTACAATTGAGCGTCCTTTTTCATACACAAAGGCATCTTATTGTTATTGTTCTGCGTCGTCCTAATGCGTATAAAACATTCAAACAACCGTAGCCTTTAAGATGGGACACCGACATATTCCCTGATTGTACTTGTTGATACACTTTCTCTGCATAAAGTTGTGATATTTGCTTTGCTTTAAAAGTGCTGATAGCACGATATTCAAAAGTATGTAGTTATATTGCAAAAGATAGATAATTAATATGCAGGATTAATAATTAACTTATGGTTTAAGTGATCTTGACACCGAAGCTTCACGTATTTCACAACATTTTGGCTAACTGTTTATTACTGATAGTAAGGGGGAATTTATGCTAAAGTGTAGTACCAGAACGCGGTAACTGACAAAGTACCAATCGAATGCATGAATACATTTCTTCGAACAACGGTAAGACAGTGCCAAGGTATTTGAGGGCTAGCGTGTCCCGCATGCTAGCACAATCGATGACGTCACGCAACACGTAGCTACAGAAGCGATCACTCGAAGACCGACGCCTTCCGAGAAAGCGCCTACCAAAAGCTTTATATTGCACTCTACTTAATGACTGTATATTCGGTACTGGACAATATTGTTTACGTTATAGTCACGTCTGTTGAGAAATGGGTCAAATAAATGACAACAATAAATGTGCTAATTTCTTTAGCAAAATAAACTGATATTTCGTTAGTCATGGAATAAATTAATATTTATTGGATAATTAGAGCGTATAAAGTTTTTTTTACGTTTCAACTAGCAATTTTAAATCGAAAATCTTTCTTTAATTCTAAAAAATAACAAAACCACTTAACTATGTATAAAATAAGTCTCACATCATTGCATATAAAAATGCATCTTGTTAAAATTAAAATAATTCCCAGGTCAATAGACAAGTTATATAACAAACTATACAATACAGCACTGCTATTAGTATGACACGTATTATTTGGGTTTCATTCAGTCGTCAGTTCAATTACGTGAGGCGCATAATGATCGGCCGATATTTGGTGTCGAATGACGCGACAGCAACGCGCATCGTTACACGCACAAGTATTATAATTGATAGTTCCGAGAATGAAGCCGTTAAATTTAACTTATGCAACTATGACGGTAGAATAATTCGTCTACAAGATATAATAATATTTAAAAAATATAAATAGTAACTATAGCATTGTTCTTGAATAATTCTCCGTCAATTATATACTTTCAAAAATACTGGCCACAAATAAAATATTAAAACGGCTTAGGTCGGAAAACATATTTCAACAGTGGTGGTGCCCGCTTTAACATCTTAGCACGAATGGGCCGGCACGCCCGGTGCAATACCACGACCACACAGAAGACAGGCGTGAAGTGGAAGTAATTCCGTGTTTCCTCTGATGAGTGTGGTGCCGGAGGCCTAATTTAAGTCCCTTTCTCTCTACCACCCTCTTCTTATAAGGAGAGGATGGGAAGATGGAGTGGATTTGACGGTGGAGGAGAAGCATAGGAAGGGGAGATATCCTCTTTATGTGCGTCTCCTCCTCTGTCGGACACGGGTAGGCAACGCATCTGCAATTGCGGATGTCTATGGGCAGCGGTCGCTTCGCCATTTTGGCGGATTCAGGTGGCCGCTTGCTCGTTTGCCACCTTATATTATAAAAAAAAACACATAAAAAAATCGTTAACCAAATCTAACTAATTTATTAGGCGTATTGTTAAAGAGGCATCGAAAACAAAGCAAAACAATTATCAACAATCAAGATATCGGTGCGCAAGTCGTGGCAATAAATCTGCACACAGGCGATATGTCAGCGGGCGCCATTAATCTATTGTACATACTGGGAACGAACCAAGGACACCCGGTCCGTCGAGACATATTCAAATACAAGCTGCTTCTGCTTATGATTATTGTAACCGATTGTGGCATCAGAAACTAACGCAGTAATTAAAATTAAATCTGACAATTGTTTTTGAATTGAAAGTTAAAAAGGTGTTGTTTGTTTATGTGGTCGTTGCTTGCTTAATTTTATGGCTAGAAAAAAGAAAAATAAACATAACAGTGTACTCCACATTAACTTATAAGAGAAAGTTTCTGTATTGTTATATTTTATGTATTAGTTAAAAGCTTGCTGCTTACATGAAAGTTTTTAAGGACTTTGACACTACTATTGGTGTATTTACAATAATAATTAACTGATTTTCTATATTTTAAAATCAAAGTAGTGTTAAAATTTTTGAACAAGGAAATCATTCGGCAATTTAATAATGGCGCTAGTATCGCCGAGGCGCGCGACGCCCACGCCACGTAATTGCTCTCTTGTTAATGGCAATTAGCTCACAACTGGCGCTGTGACGTCACCAAATAGCAATCGCTTACATAGTCTAGAAACAATAACTAAAACTAGACAAGACTACTGCTAAGAGCGGACGCACAACTTTTGTGCGATTGTCGATTGTTTTGCAGACAATTCAACTGTTTAGTTGCACAACTAAATATCGAGTAGTGTTCACCTCCATATAAGCTCATAGGAATCAAAGCGAGACTAAACGGTTGTGCGATAGTTTAGTTTAAGGTGTGCGGACGCTCTAAAAGTAACATTAATGGACAAAATCGACAATTCAGATAGCATAATGTGTCAATCTGTTAATGTCTATACTATTATAATAAAGCGTAAACACGCAACAAAGAATTATTATTGGCATGTCAGCAATCACAACATATTTATGAATAATTCCTTTTTTTAATAAAAAAGCCCTACACTTGCGTCACGCCTTAGGCTATATATTTTAACGCCATTAAACTTAGGGGGTAAATTTTGGATAAAAACCCTAATGTGGGAAAGAGACCATAAGTTGCTGCCAACATCAAGAAAGCAATTGTCATTTGTGCATTTGAATTTTGACATTTCATGCGGATAAAGCCGCACTGGAACAGCTAGTAATAAATAAGTTAATAAACGTTACAGATTTATTGATTTATCAACAGTTTTTTGACACAAGTGTGTCATTATTAAACCATTCAGTTAGTAACAATAAAATAACGGAATAGCTTTTAATCTCGGAATTTCTTTATGAGGAATTTAATGTCCTGTGTAGACATTAAATATTGTCTAACGGCTATAGCCGTTACTAAGTCAATGACCTTGCTGGAAACCGCCAAACATCTTTGTAACTGGATACATCAACTCTGTTACTTTACTGTGTTGTTAATTCGTCAAACTGATAAGATTTATTGTTGACAAAATTACTGTAAACGACCTTAATGGAATCACTTACTCGTAGTTTTTGTTTTCAATAAATTTTCAAAGAAATATATAATCAATTAGGTTATCTTATCACGTTTATGTGAATCGCACTTATTTTTGATTGTCCGCTCTTTGCACTGCTCTTTGAACTTCCTATATCAGGAAAGTGATGATTATTCACAGTATATTTTATCAAGTCCATAGGTCTCATAACTTTTTTTTATTGTTTTATCAATTTATTTAATTAATTGCCTTTTATTAGAATAGTATAGTGTTAACTGAAATTATATATTATTTGTATTATAAAATCATTCGCTAGATATATGAGTTACTCTTTGACAACTTTTTTGCTTCCTAACCTACCATTGTCAAAGCTTTTCACGACTTCGATCTTTTCGTTTTCTCCGCTTTAAGATGCATTCTTATGAAATAAAAGGCCAAAAAATATAAGGAATTCGATCGGGGCAAGTGTCAGGATCGTCTGAATGGGTGGCGGTTAAATCCGTCTGAAAAAAGACGTTCGGAAATAGTCGTCGGTCTGCAACGCCGCGTGCCGCGTGCCGGGCGGTGTTTCCGAACGCACCTGTCATCCGCCATTATAAAAACAATGACAGATATTTTGGCGGGAAAAGTTTACGGAAACTGTGGTAATTGGACAATTTTATCAATTTATTCTTGATTTTAGAGGTATAATTGGTTTTTATTTATTGTATTTTCGAATATGGGTAACTATTCATAGTTACATCACTGTTAACTTTATTTATCTAATAAATTATTAGTAATTAATTATCGAAATGTCAAAACGTCATTCATGTTGTTTTAATTTATTATATTTTATCACAAGTTTGTAGAAATTTACGCAGCATTTTATGTTCTTAAAAATACTATTTTCCTTAATTCGTCGTTTAACATGACTGATATTTCCGAGACGCCGACGCAATCGGCTCTTCAACTCTTCATAAATTGTTCGAAATGGTTTTCCATATGCTTATCAATATTTTGCCTCACACGTTCGTATAAACAATAAATTGAAACAAAATTACTCTTCGATTTGTACTAAGAATTTTTGATTTGGTGATGTTTAAAATATCGAGTTAATCTTATTAAGATTTTTACAAACATATTGCAATATAATCATACCCGTGACCCGTCAGATTGTAATCAGAACGGGTTTACACTTATACGTTGATGAGGACGTCGACCGTGATCGTGCCCACATCAATTACAAACAAACTGACCACAGCATTATATGTAGATATATATTTACTCTGTCTAATCGATCCATGTCTTATACGTGACAGGCATAGAGTCTTAAATAGTAAACCGGATGTAAAAATAATTCTACGAGGTAAGAACTTGCAGGACCCATTTTAAATTATAACAATTCTAATATAATTTGAATTGAATTATATTATATATCAGCCAGTAATAAATAAATCAGAATAAAATTAGTATGTGAGAAAACTTTACAACTGAGAATGGCGTGAACCAAGAAAAGTATCAATTATTTTTAACTTATTCACATGATTTTCTGCCTATCCCGTTAGATCACGGACATGGGCATTTTTACCTTTTTAGTTTAGTATCAATGCTATAAATTATAAATCTATTGCGTCGCAGCCATGAGAAAGGGCGAGCCCTTATTAGGGCTCCAGTCGCCATTGAGATTTATGTGACGGCCCCGTATCTGCGGCGCGCTGTCAATTGAATAATATGGCCGATTCCCGCCAACTAATGTCCAGAGTTGCCAGTGCGAAAATTATATTAAATTAGTAGATTATCTCTGGATTATGATTGGATGTTATTGTCTGTTGATTAAAGTCAATGAAAGTGATTTTGTAATATTTATTTCTATTGAGTATAGCGACAGAATATTTCAGTAAATTGTTTTGTTTTGTCTTCTGACGAAGCATTTAAACTAAATGACACTATTGGAGGAGAATAGTTTGCAGTCCAACAAAACGTCCTTACTGATGGAAATTGCGTCGTGGCCAACCTTGACCTAAATTTGTGCGATTGCCTTAACTTTTCACTAACAAAGGCATAAGAATTTGTATTTTTTATAGATTTGTTTTTAGCTATAGTGATATTAACAATTTAACAATCGACTGATGACATAAAGATGCGCAATTCTTACAGCATTTCAAACATCCGAGGCCCGGCGGCGGTAACCGGTTGCCTTGACTAATCAGTTAGCGTTCACTCTCACTGTCCGATAACGATGGGAAAGCACTTTATGTTATCGTTTGGGAAACGTATGAAACATATTAGTGGGGGAAAATATTTAGTAATAACGCGCGACTTCGTCCACTTGATATAAAAAAAGTATAACCTATGTTGCTCACTGTTAACGTAGCTTTTTAATGGTGAAAGAATTTTTGAAATCTGCCCAATAGTTTTTGAGTTATTTACACAGATACAAAAATACAAATCTTTCCTTTTTATTATATTAGTATAAATATAGATAACCATATTGAGAATATCCTCCCGATTTTTTTAGTCTGTTAAAAGATATTTTCTAATAACATATATAAAACGGTTTAATTCTTCAAAAGGTTTAATTAATGAAAACTTTTAAATTAAACAATTTGTTAAGAGATAAGTGCTAATATATGATAATAAAGCTTTTTTCTATTGATAATAATTTATTCTTACTATACAAGCACTTGCATTGCAAACGTGTTGCAAAAACTTTTAGACTTGTTAGGTGCCAAACGACTAATTGAGGTGTGGTTTTTGATTTAATTAAAACTGCCAGTGTTTTAATGATTCTCTCTTACTTAGAGTACCATTTTGATTCTAAAAAGAGTTTTAAAAAAGTAAATATTTGTTTCTAAGAATAGTAAATTTAGTGGCTTTCCTTATGATTCAATTCTGTGTTATTCGTAAAGAGATACTATTCGGCATACAAATTCAATTAAGTTACAAGGAACAAATTGTGAGTAAAAAAAACATCTATGGTGGTATTTGTTAAGTGTTGTGATTTCTAAAATCTACTTTATTAACAGGAAATGTAGTCCAAAGTTTTCTATGGCGAATTTTAATTAAACCAATGAAGGCTCCACTCTCGTTTGGCCGCGGGCGATAACGAAGTCTTTCTCACTTAAAGTGATGTGATTTCGTCAGTGACCGACATCCGGTCGATTATGTTTACTATTCATTGACGTTCTTAAAGTCAGTAACACACATGGCGTGAAAAGTTTAGGATTCCAATTGTCAAATATTTAAATCACTTTATAATAGTTTTTTTTACATATGGGGGAGTAAACAGATGAAGGAAGGAAGTTGAGCGAGGCGACGCGAAGACAACCCTATAACAGATTTGCGATGCCGATGGGAGCATTAGTTTTTAGATTTCTCATGTATTAATATTATACCTAACTTACTTTCCTATGTCAATAGAGCTGTATGAACATTGATTTCGTAAAGAAACTTTAGTTTTATTTTTAACACCACTTTTCTGGTTCGAACATTAACTAATTCCTGATTTAGAATACTGTTCTGAATATAAGGGTTATTTTAAATTTGTCCTCGTCCTCGGTGTATCACCAGCTTTAGGGTGATCGCAAAAACTGACCCAAATGATGTTTGAGCTCGAGCGAAGGTGAATGACATTGCCGAGCTACGCATGTGCTCACTGCTCATTGCTCCCTACTCACTTAATGAGTACTTTTCATTTCATTTAATACATCACAATTTTTACTATCGCTTAGTGGTGGAGCCTGCTTTAACATCTTCGCACGAATGGGCCGGCTCGCCTGGTGGAAAACCACGACCACACAGAAAACAGGCGTGAAGTGGAAGCAATTCCGCGTACAGTCTGATGAGTGTGGTGCCGGATGCCTAATTTAAGTCACTTTTCCTTTCTACCCTTTTCTTGAGAGGAAAGGATGGGAAAGAAAAGTGGATTTGTTGGTGGAGGAGACGCATAGGAAGGGGAAATGTCCACTTTATGTGCGTCTCCTATTGAGTCAATTAAAGGTAGGCAACGCATCTGCAATTGCGGATGTTTATAAGCAGCGGTCGCTTTCCATTTCAGTGGATTCGGGTTGCCGCTTGCTCGTTTGCCACCTTATATTATAAAAAAAAAGTGTAGATAATCGATTCCTAATAGAGTCCAATAGGACCACAAAAATAACTAGCTATTTCAAACCAAGAAGGGAAATAAAGTCCTGAACACAAGTTGGAGGAAATGTAGTGAAAACCATCGAAATCATAATAATTTGTAACTCCTTGTCTATGACAAAAATGTTTGGCGTAGACCATAAAACTGATGGGTAATCACAGCCAATTAAATGGACAATTTCATGTAATTTACAAGCAATCGATACGAAGCAACCTCTAGTTACGTCTGCAAATAGCGTGAACGACATACTGAGCTATGTCTCGCATAACAAGATACATGTTACTAATTAATATGTCCGCGCCTGTCACTTATGTGGCCCTCTGTGCACAATTTATAGCGAATTCTATGCGTTATGGTGATTAACTAAGATGTTTTAGATCTTTCGATTTATTGTCTTGTTGTTTGTATTCAAATATAATTACAATTTTAGAAATAAGACAATTACGTTACATTTTTATTGAATAAAAAAAATTTTAACTAAAAAAAAACTTTTTTTAAAATATTACAACAGTTCTGGCAGTTTTAATTGAACAAAATAAATTTTAACTAAAAAAAATATTTTTGTACTTTTGCATACACACTGTTATAACTAGATAGTTCGAATCTTCAGTTAAAACTGTTATAGACTCAAACTATGACAAATTATGAGTCCAACTTAAACTCTGAAAAATCTAATATAAGAGCGTGCGCCCACCTTAAACTAAACAATCGACAATCGCACAACCGTGTGCCGTGCCCGCTTTTAATCTGAAATTGAAATTTTATTTAAATTTCGATAGATGTCGCTATTAAAAATTATTCGATTCTATCTTTCTAGTAGTTTCGATAGTTTATTATGGTAGTAGGTAAACAATTAAAGTAAAATGACCTGGTTTTATTTTGTCCTTTTTGCTATAAAAAAGCTAATTTAAACCGCGTAATATTAGAAGCAGCAATGTAGTATTTCTCTCGTCGGTGAGAGTGAATTAATTCGGACATCGGACTTAAATACGACAAGGAAGTCATCATTGCAGCGTGGAATCACAGCCACGCTAAACTCTGCTCAATTGCTAATAACAATTAAGGTCAATTTGTGTATTCAAGCTTAATCAATTCGACCCAAGCAATCCCCGTCGCGTCTGAGTCGGCCCTAAATATATTGTATGTAACACTCGTCATAGAGTAGACACTAAAATTAGACAAGTCAACTTATTCTTAAAATAAAGTGTTCACTATGCTATAAAATAAAACATGTTTACAAAAATTTGTTGTTTAAATACGACAGTTTTTTACCAAAGAGAACGAGGTATTTTTTAATGACATTGAAAATGTCAGAAACACCAATTTATCGTTAATATGTTCTTATAATGCATTAAAATTCAACGATATAACCAGAAGTTATATTTTAAAACCATAACTACCGTTACCTAGCAACATTCTTTTAGGTTGAACGCAATAAGACGGAGAAATAGTGCGTGTCGCGTCTTCATGCATTATTTAGTCTATGTCAGATTTGAGTTAATATGTATGAGCAATGGAGATCGTACCGGGATGACGAATTGTATTGAGGCTGGTAATCTTATAGAGATGTAAGTGAGCACGGACGAGACCGTCGACCACTCACTGAGAGAGCTATACTATTGTTGGAAGTTTACTTTAAGAATATTGAAATATTCGTATGAGAGATTGAATAAAGAATTAGTATTATAAAACTTTAACTGTCGCGTTTTTAAAAATACAATGTTTGTAATATACAGGTTTCTTACCACGATCGACGACGAACATAGCGCATACAAATGTGCCGAAATATCGGGAGTTAAAACAATCCAATCGTAGTAATAAACTGTATGTTACGAACATTAAACTGGTATTTAATTTCAATTATCTACGTTATTGTTATATTTAAAATCAGCTGTGTAAACTTGAACCTCCCCTTCGCAATACGATACTAAATCTCTCGCTACAAAAAGCATTAGGGGTTAAATATATCCGGTCGAGGGTTGTGACATTTTAAATACAATACGCATCGTCATGTTTAATATACTTACGACGTATTACCGCAAGGTTGGCAAAGTTAACTGTAAGTTAAAAAATTTACTTCTACTTAATAAAACATTTTAAGCAACTATTTTATATGAAATTCGTTCAAAATAGAATATTTTGAACTTTTTTCTATCAATTGTTACATTTCTTTAATATTTTTATATGATATTTTGTATAAAATTTATGCTGTTTAGTATTTCGATTGATAAATCGGTTAACAATAATTGGAATTAGAAGACATTGATAATTTATTATATTAAAATCAAAAGAAACAAAGAGAATATTCCCGCGCTGCGCCGGCGTCAGTTTTCGTTGCAGTTTATTTATACAAGTGGGTCATCTCCAGACATTCACTGGTACGATTCAGACCTCGTACATTTATCATGCGCAAGTTAATAAGAGAATCGAAGTTAATGATGAGATTGAATGGAATTTCTGGTGTTGTTTTATTTATTTCAGTATACAAATGTTCATATTTGTTAAAATTGTAAGATAGTATGACAATATGAACAACATTTCTAATGTAAAAATGACTAAAAAGTTGATTTTTTTACCTGTACGTCTCACAGATCTTTACAAGAATATTTTAGTATTTTTGTTGACTTAATTTTGTATCGAGTGTCAAAATTTTGTTTATCATTTTGTACATTTTAACTTGCAAACTTATTAGTGACTAAGTAGCTCCAAGTTGTATGCGTAAATGTTGCGAAATGAACATATAAGTGAATTTAAATCAATGTAGCTTATTGCTTGTCTACTTAGTGTCAGCGTCACTTCAGTAATTAGCCGCGGTCTAGCCAGCCTTCGGATCGTTGCCCAATCTTTTTATACACTTCAAACAGTTATTTGTATAAAATGACAAGCTTTTTATTAATAAAATAACTGATTTTCTAAATATATATTTGCTACAAGTTTATAAATGTTAACATATGTATGTATTGCAAGATACAAATTAATAAAAAAAGCTTGTTTATGATTTCTTCATTTTCTTAATTTAGAGTGAACGCACATCTTTGACTAAACAGTGCGATTGTCTGTGCGATTTTCGATTGTTTCGCAAAGAATTCAACTGTTTAGTTGCACAACTAAAAATCGAGTAATGTGCGCAACATAAGTTCATAGAAATCGAAGCTTGACTAAGCAGTTGTGCGATAGTTTAGTCAAAGGTGTGCGTACGCTTTTTGCGTTAAACCTTGGGATGTAGTGAAATTAAATAAATATCTAATTAACTAATTAATCTGTGATAAATTGACGGCCAAATGAAATTATCGTAAAGACAACTTTGTATTAGTGAAGGTCGTCTGTTATCATATGATTGTTATCGTGAAAATTTTGTTAATATTAATTATGTTTGTTATCGCGTTTGTTTATATTTTAGTATAAAATCTTCTGGAGGCCTTGCAAACCCAATATTCGATTTTATTAACATAGATAGATCAAAAAACAGTTAGTCTCATGTCTATAAGATTATCCAAATCCTTCTAATATTATAACTAACTAACTAAAATTTTAGATGGATATCTGTTTGATTGTACCTCCAGAACATCTGAACAGATTTCGATGTTTGGCACACGTAAAACATTTTCTATATGAACACAAACCACTAATTAATATAATTCCGCGCAGACGGTGTCGCGGACGTTAGCTAGTATTTTGATAATGGTAAGAAAAATAAAATTTGTAGGCACTATCGATAAGGCTTCACTCTAGCTTATACCTTTTTAAGTCACTACTGGGTCAAATAAAAAATAAAATTAAGAACCGCAGCTGTGAACTATGAGTAACTAATGTTTTTAAATGATTCAATTGTTTTCAAAGATATCGATTACCCGTCATCGATGAATAATCGCGTAATAAATCGGATACAGAGAAAGTATCACGTACGCCACCAAAAAAAAACAAAACATTCCTTTTTATCTAATCTGTAACATTATAAAAATTTAGCCAACTCATTGGTTTTATACATTTTACTACACATAATTGTTAAAGAAACATGTGACTATCAAATATTTTATCGCAATCGAAAATTACTATACGATAAAATGTGTAATGTACTTTCTAGAAGTATGAAATATATAAATCCGACGTACTATAGTTTCTTGTGTTGAAAAACTCCGATGTACAGTTTCATACTCTTATGGTCGGTTTCCCAGCTAGTTTTAATAAACTACTAGTTATTGGTTGGATAATTTTGGTTTTACTAATCTCACTAATATTATAAATGCGAAAGTTTAGGTGGATGTATATAGCGTGTGTAGTCTAAACGGCTGAACAGATTTCAATGAAATTTGGTATAGATGTGGAGGATAGTTTGGAAGACCACATAGGCAACTCACTTTTGTTTTTTTTTTTTAATTCCACGCGGGACGATTTGCGGGCGAAAGCTAGTATAAAATAAATGGAAACTTCAGCAACCCAGCAACTATGTAACTATACGTCAAATACGTTATATTTACATTTGACTTACTTGATAATGTTGTCGATAGATGGCGTTACGATTGGTCAAACGGTTTGTTTTAATAATAATAGGAAGTACCTTTGTTTAACGTTTTACAATGCAGATTCATTCGTCATTGCAACAGCAAGGTACGGTTAATAATAACTCTAAACATCGTGCGGAACATACAAATGGTTATGCAAATATTTAACAAAAGTGTTTTGCAGTTGTCATACATCATGCAAAACGAGAATTGCTACGGAAATGTCACTGAAATGAAGCAATCGTGACAGAAAACTTAAGGTCGTTTTCCACCGTGCAATGGAAATGAATCCGATATACTTTGAGTCGAGAAATCGGTGCGTGGTGTGAGCTTGTCGATGGTCGTCAGTCGTCTGCGTCAAAACTCACCTTTATTTAGAAATACTTGCATAACATTACATTTGAACCTTCCCTTTAAAGCCCTGTTTGTCTTAGTTATTTCTACAGCTCTTTGAAATTTGGTTTACAAACCAGTGCAAACTGAACTTTCATTTATTAACAGGTTGTTTGTGTGAACAATAATGAGAAAGGTCTTTCAAATTGGGCAGCATATGTCGAGTAATTGTGATTTTAAACAGATACAAGGAAATGTTTTGTTTTTTAAAGTAAACAAATTAATCCTTAACTGAGGATACAATTTTATTACTTTTTTATTTATTTTTTTACTTGATATGTACTATTTTACAAGTTTAATATTATTGTCGTAAAAATTATCTCTAAACATTGCAATACTTAGTTACTGTTAGTAGCGTTGAAACGTAAAGATTGTCATAGAGTAATCACAACTGGTCTCCGGCCTTGAGATCGTATTGGGATCGTGTCACTGCCAGCGGTTTCGAACCTCGACCCGCTGTCGTGTGATACTTACACAACGAACCACATGGGGTCGTTTTAATACTCAAGGTTACTATAACGTATAAAATCATATTGGGTAACAAATATTGTTTGCATTACCTATAGATTATTGATGTAATTAATATTCTGTGTAGATAAAATTGTTTACGTAGTCGTTATACCATTAAACATAAAATAATTAAATAATTAAAAAATATTTAAGAACCAGCTGTTGCCGCACGGAATTATAATTTTTTTTTTTTACATTTGTTAAATTATCAATAGCAAATGTCAAAATTACATGACATGACAAACCTTAGCAATCTTGCTTTCTTGATGTTGGCAGCAACTTATGGTCTCTTTCCCACATTAGGATTTTTATCCAAAATATTTACCCCTAAGTTTAATGGCGTGAAAATATATAGCCTAAAGCGTGACGTAAGTGCAGGGCTTTTTATTACAAAAAGTATTATTCAAAAATATGATGTAATTGCTGACACCTTAGGCAACAAAGAAGTGTGTGTTAACACATTATTATATTATAATAGTATAGATTATTGTGATTAACATAACGTATAGTGAAGTTAGCTTGTTACAAATAAAATATGTTCTACTTTCTTTGTGTTACTTGGTCATCTCTAGCAAGTCAAGAAGCATCAAAATGTACTGTTCCAAGAGATTATTAATATTCTACGTATATATAGAAAAGATATACGATTGTCTGTCATCTATTATTGTCTATTAGCTTATTATGAGTCGCTTTATATTCTTATGGCGTTATATTTTGTTGATTATTCAACCGACATGTATTATTTATGTATATCGTAGTTTCAAGTGATTATATTTTACTTCTTGCTTGAACATAAATTCAATTTTGTTAATGTGTTTTTAAAATTTTGGTTATTTCCTTTGTGATAAGTTTATCTGATTTTTAAGAATCATGCTAATATTATAAATGCGAAAGTTTAGATGGATGGATGTTTGTTGTTTGTAGCCTAAACTACTGAAGAGATTTCGATGAAATTTGGTATAGATGTAGAGGATAATCTGGAAGAACACACAGGCCACTCACTTGTGTTTTTTTTAATTCCACGCAGACGGAGTGGCGGGCGGAAGCTAATCTTATAATAAAGCTTTTATGTTAGTGAAGTAAATACTTGGTATAGTTTTATTAAAACTTAAATTAATCAAGTAATCTTTTCTCAAGTGAGTACGCAATCCTAAGTGAGTCTCATGTCGAACGATAGTTGTTCCACTTTATGTCGGACATCTCTCAAACGATTGACATGTTTGTTTAATTTGATTGTTTGTGCTTACAGCGAACTTTTAGGTCATCGATAGAGGTCGAAGATAAAGCTACGAGTACGTTGTCTACCCACTTTTTACGTGATGTACTAAGCACAAGGCTTTTACATTTGACTATGTTTGAATAAGAGCGTGGGAATTCAATTAAAACATACGGAATCGTTAATTTAGAATTCAATTTCATACTTAAAGCTTGTAACCACTTATTACATAGTAAATTTTTAGTCATAGTTTATTTTTTAGACGTACAGAAACTGTCTTAAATTTAGAGCGCGCCAACTTTTTTAGTTGTGCAACTAAACAGTTGAATAGGCTGCAAAACAATCGACAATCGGACAACAGTTGTGCGTTACTTTAGTCAAAGGTGTGTACTCGCTTGTAGTAACTATATCAAGAAATCCCCAGAAGACAATTAGGTCAGCGCTCCCAGCGGCCGTATCTGTAGGAATTGTGAAAGCTCTGTCTGTCGCAAGCTGACCTGACGACCTTTGTATTTGCTTTGACTATTGTTTATAAATATTATTCGAAGAGAAACCTCGACCAACAAACTATAATACGTAATAAATAAATTTCAAAATTAATAAAACTATGACTTATGTTTTTATATGGTTAAAGACTTCAAATAGTCCTAGAGATATCGCAACTTAAAGTTAAGTTTTTGAGATTACATAACGAATAACAAGACTTGTGTTATACGTCTAAAAAATACCCTTGTGTGTTTATCTTGCTTCTCCTGTCCCACAGGGTTGCCTGGAAGAGATAGCTCTTAGCGATAAGGCAGACCTTGCGCAAATCTAGTAATTACTTAATTTAAACTTTCTATTGTATAATTTGTTCAAAATCTATACTATTATAATCAAGCGTAAACACACACTTCTTTGTTGCCCAAGAAGCAATTACAGCATATTTTGAAATAATTCTTCTTTTAATAAAAAGCCTTACACTTTCGTCACTCTTTAGGCTATATGTTTTCACGCTATTAAACATTTTGGATAAAAACCCTAATGTGGGAATGAGACCATAAGTTGCAAGGATCTCGATGAAATTTGGCATACATGTAGAGCATAGTCTGGAAGAACATCGGCTTCTTCCTCTTGTTTTTGAGTCGATGGATAGATTTAAATCATAAACAATCATTACTTTTACGTCTTAATTTTATAAACATCCTGCACACTCGTAAAGCGAATTACTTTGAATCGAACAAAGAAATCCTTTCAATTGAGATAGATCATTAAAAGGTCATCAACCGTATTGAATGTATGATATCGAGTTACATTGCCGATTTACTTCGGCTGCGGCGACGCGGCGCGTACCGAGCGTGACGTGGACAGGAAGCCGCGCACTTGACCGTCACGCCCGTCGCTTCTATTACAGGGCTGGCAAAAAACCATTTTTAATCTTAATAATTGTAATAAAACACCATTACAACAAAAAGAGTTCTATAAAGTAAAGTTTATGTTAAAAAGAACCTAAATAGTTATGTTTTAAAAATATAAACATTTACGTTTACTTCATAAATTATTATCGCATAATTTTGAACTTTTGATCCTAACAAGATAACAAATTGGTATACAATTAATTTTCGTCTACTCGCCTCATAGTTTACGCCACAAAATGCTGCTTTCGAAATACTTACAAACGTATAGCTTATTAGTAAATATTCATTACTTATTTCACGTTTATTGTGTAATACATAAACTACCGAATAATTTTACCTGATGCAAAATAACAACAGAGAAACAGTGAAGCATTTTAGATTTTTGTTATAGATAATCTTAGGATATATAACATAACTAGTGGTATAAAAGAACAATTGCTCCAGTTTAACGGTTTATTGCATATTTGTGACAGCCCTACGCGTTGGGGTCAGCGTGCACTAAATGCATTTGGTGACGAATGACGCGTGACGCCCGTAATAGATGTGTGTCACGCCCTTATTTGTAACATTTATTCTAAAGTCCCAATACAATATCCCTTAATTTTAATTGCACTAAAGCGGGCACACACCTTTGAATAAACTATCGTAAAACTGTTGTGCGATTGTCGATTGTTTCGCAGCCAATTCAACTGTTTAGTTGCGTTTAGTTGCGCGCTTTTGAGATATTCAAGAAAGAAGAAAATAGTAAATGTTATCATTAACATCAATGTTGCATGCATGCATTAAAATGCTGCATATACAGGCATCAGATGGGCACCCACTCTGTATTAACACACAATCAATCGGCCAAAGACAGACGGACCGTCATCCAATTATGTGTTAATTAGCCACCAGCCAAAAAGAATATTGCGTGATAGAACAGTTGCTATACTGAGCGAGTGGATTGTTCTGTCATTTGCCCTTTGTTATTATAATACTTTGTGAAGGGGTTGAAATAAGTGTGGGCTCAACACTGAATAGTTAATTAGATTCATTAAGGTAGCGTTTCATTAAGAAATTATAACATAATATTATGCAATGCAATATGTCGCAAATAGTTTAAGAAAATTTTAAGAGCGCGCGCACATCTTGGACTAATACCCCACAACTGTTTAGTCTCGCTTTGATTCCTATGAGATATGATGGTGCGCACACTTTTTAGTTTTTACTTGTGCAATCGACAATCTCATAACAGTTGTGCGATACTTTAGTCAAAGGTCATTCTCTTAACTTAGTGTAGGCTCCGAGCTCAGTGGGGACGTATAGCTGTTATTTGTGTGTATAGATTATCAATTTTCAATACATCTATTGACTAAAATATGTCTATACTCATTATTCGATTAGTTAATACATACAGAAAGTCATGTAAACTTCATCGTAGTTACATGTATCATATTTTAGTGTTTCAATAGGTCAGAGTATACTAAAGATTTCTCTGTTGAAGCTAGTTAGTCGTTACAAGGGAGATGTCTTTAATGTTACCGGGACGAGACATCAAAACTTTCTTTTTGACAACCAATCACCTGTCAAACAAATGAGTCGTAGTTTGACGTTGATTTGGAGTGGTCAAGTCAACATTTATAGTGCGACAAACCTAACTAGGTCGGTAAAAAAGTTGTATCTGTAATTAATAAATTTAGTTTTTATTAAAAAATATACCAAAAAATAGACACAGGAAATTATAGACAGGACAAGACTACTACAGTATGAAAATAATCTTGCCTTATGTTTTATATTAACAGTGGACTAAGCTATTGTAATTTGCACTAACACTGAGTCAAATAATTTGCAGTTCTATATTGTTCTTTTTCCTTAACGCTGAACTAAATATTTCGCATCAGGATCGTTGCTCCGTGCACTACGCACAATGTAGGGTTCCTGGAAAGTGTCCTATTCCTGGCTAGCAGCTAGCTGTGACCTGCTTCCAATTATAGGCTAAATAATACTACATTGTAAAGTTAAAATTTATTCAATTGAAAATAGATTCTTATAAGAATAATTTTAGGCATTAAAAGTAACTGCTGCCTTAATATTACACATAATTACATTAAACATGCAAAGTAACTAAACATATAACTTAAGTAACATATGGCATTTAAAAATGCAAAAGCGTCTAGAATGTTATCTTAAACTCTAAATTCCATTAACATTTTGATATCAGGTTCTAAACAGCGCTTACGAAGGTGTGTAAGTGTTCAATCTTCGTTTCAGTATTCCGCCTTAATAAGAGGTCGTCGTACGCATTTCAAAGTTTTACAACAGTTATCAAACTAGATAACATGTTGTAAGTGATAAGCAACCTCATTCACGAGCACACGAACCTTTTACGTAATCTTGTAATTACAAATACAAAGTTCGAAAACTGTTTTAGAACGTCTGATGTCGCGTTATTCTGTTATATAAAAAAATAGTTTTTGTTACAACATTTTGCTTTATTAAGCTATAAAAAAAAACTAAAACGGCGATCAACCTCACTAACAAGGAAGCGACAAGCACATCAGCTGGATTCAATCCATTGGCTGTCTTCGGCTGTTGGCTGCTTCAAAAACTTCTGGGCAGCAGATATTCCGATCTCAGGCGGCACACGCCTTCAACTACGCTGCCTCATGTTGGAACGACACTTCCACATCCAAAACGAGGAAAAACTCAAGCCTCAGCGAAAATAATCGGATCAACGTTTTTTCAGAACCACGTGTGGCTGTCAAAAGTGACAGATGACTTTTTTTTAGTCTTTTGAAAGACACATTACACTTGTAAAATAAATTAAAAAAAATATTAACTAGCGTTCTTACTGGATTACTGCTATGATTTATTTAATATGAAACCCGCTATCAGTACCTCTTTTGATTACGCATAGACGTTAGTATAAACGGACTTTTTGCAAAACATCAACTCAAGAAAAACAAAAGAGTCTTCAAATATTCTGCCTTGAATTTATTTAATAAGGAAATAAAGAAAAGTGACTTCACTTCAGTCGCCAACATTCGACCTTTCCTTTGTACTATCGGTTTAGACTGAGTTCTTGAAGGTCGAGGAAATTGCGGTGTTGATAAACGACATCCGGCACAAAAATTTAAACAATTGAACATCGAAAAAACATAAAATCTTCGTATTTTTACGCAACGTACCTTGTTTTAAAATCTAACCTACGCTTGATTCATCTCTAACATTTTTATTTACTGCAATTAAACACAACTCCATTGTTAAATAACCTCGTTTAGGTATGTTAAAATAATTGCAGACAATTCACTTGATCGCCAAATCGTTTACATCTCATTACACAGGACAGGCCGCTAGAGGCCGCTGTATGGTCTACAAGGAAATGAAAAACACATTTAAATAATCCATGGACATTACAATTTAGATAAAACGGCAACTCTTTATTAAGAAAACTTTGTCATTGATTTGAGTTTAGAAGTCAAAACAATTGAATTTAAATTTGGAAAAACAAAATCTCTCTTATTCAAAACCAGTTGAATTGGAACCCATTATTTGAAATGAGGTCAATGTTCTTTGTTCCATATAAGAGCGATAAATTAGGTACAGATTTGGTCTTGACCAAACTCATGCAAACGCAATTAGGGCAAAGCCGGAAACGTCTCCTTGATGTTGTTTGCTCAGCCGACCTCCTAACGCCGCGTCGTGAAGGTCGACATATTTTGCATATCGCGTCTTTTGTATACAATGCCAAGTTTAGGACAATGCTCGAATAATACGAATAATATTGCAAAGTTTCACATTTTTAACACAGTTTCAAAAAAACTTCATCAAGTCTGTCATTTTCAATGGCATAAAAACAAACAAGTTAATCTTCAAAACAAATAACTTAAGTACATAAGTGAAGAAGACTTAACTTATTCAAGTTACATAAGTATTATAACATTAGAAAACCCGCGTGAGACCTCAGTATTGTTGTATGTAGGAAGAGCTTTTCTATTTCCTCTCAGCTTGTTTCCGCGTGCGTCTAATGCGCGGTTCTTACAGGGCGGTCGCCTCAAAGCAACCTTTTATGGCGCCGCCTTCAACGTGACTATCTTAAACAAAGTTATATGAAAAACCTATTAAGAATACGCAAAGGATTGTAATCTACTTAAAACGTAATTAAATTACTTATTTGTACATTTCCTGGTTGTAATTAACGACTTAAGATACGCATTTTTGTAAAAACTTTATGAATATTGTTTGTCCACAAAAAGTGTAAGGTTTTATTGTTACTGTTGGTAACCTTTAAGTATTAAGTCTATTTGACACTGTTCATATTGTTATATGTTTTTTCCTCTGTAAAGTAAATGTTAAGGAACGAAATAACATTGTGAGTTTTAACACAGAGAGTCAAAACTTAAAACAAGTGACACATAATGATAATATTTATATTAACTTGCAGACATTCTGACATATATTTAATTGTCTCACAAGCGCTCTACGGAACCTGTGCTGGGTATACACCAGTGTCAGACCAGAGCAATCCAGTAGGACAGCTATTGTTTAAATGCTCACTGTGAGACAGAACTTTTTTTTTATAACACATGGTGGCAAACGAGCAAGCGGCCACCTGTATCCACCGAAATAGAAAGCGACCTCTGTCCATAAACATCCGCAATTGCAGATGCGTTGCCTGCCTTAATTGACGGAGGAGGAGACGCGCATAAAGAGGACATTTCCCCTTTTTATGCGTCTCCTCTATCGTCAAATACACTTTTCCTTCCATCCTTTCCTCTTAAGAAAAGGATGGAAAGGGAAAAGGACTAAAATTAGGCCTCCAGCACCACACTCATCAGACGAAACGCGGAATTGTTTCCACTTCACGCTTGTTTTGTGTGGTTGTGGTATTACACCGGGCGAGCCGGCCCATTCGTGCGAAGATTGTAAAGCGGGCTCTACCACTGTTAACTTTGACGCTGTGTGCACTGCCTACTGCTCTGCTTCGCTGTTCAGCTCCCGTGTGTACCTAGCATTAGACGTGTCAGTGTTTGTAATCTTTGCATGATTTCCTCACTCTTTCCTTCACCCATCTGATTGTTATTTGATACTGTACAAGGTTTCTTACGACACGTCTCCGGTATTCGCGGATTCGCAGTAACGTATTGATTGCGTATCGTTTGCCGTGTCGTACGCGACGCGCTTTACAAGCAGCCTACGCGATATCGGCTGAGATAAAAGATTGATAATGGATACGTTTGTTGAATAAATTATGAACCTATGTGTTTGGTTGCAGGTGTCCTGATGGTACGCGACGGTAGATAGCTGTAAGTACAAATGTACTCGATTAACTTAAATATTTAATGTAACTAACTACAATGCCTGTAAATTATAAGTTGGTTTTCTCATTCTTATATGGATTCTACTACAATTGTTTAAAGACAAAGCATGTTAACTTGCTTTGATAATAGTAAATGTATATTTATGTATAAATGCACACAAACACGCGCAGACAAAGCTGTGAACGTGCATTAGTTAACAAATAACTCCGCAATTAAAAATAACCATAATTGACAAATCAAGTCGACATTTTTATACCATACTTGCTGCTATAACCGACAATCATCTACAAATGAGAAGTATTTGTCGCTTTATCCATCGCTTAATGCGGCGAGGGTCGTAAAAGGCAAATCGGCGGCCGTGTATTTGAACGCAAGGTTTCTGCAAATATGTTCAGTGTTCCACATATGGGCCACGGCCCTATATGGTCCCTGTCTTGCTTCCTAGATCGTATTGCGCCTAGATTGCGAGACAAAGGCGCTATTCGAATGCCCTCTGACGGAAATTAATTAAAGCTCTTTTTATATCTGGTGTCAGATACCGGCCATGTTTACGCCGATGTGCTAACGAGCGAGGCTTGTGGAATGTATGACTTATTATCAGATAATTGCGCTACGATTAACGCGCTAGTTCGTACAAAAAAGTTCATTCTATTTTCCTCAAATAGATTAAGATTTATATTTAAGTGTAATGTATATAAGTAATTTGTTATTGAATATCAATACCTTTTTTATATAATACAAGGGGGCAAACTAGCAGCGAGAACACTGAAGTGGTAATTTGTTAAATCTTATTGAAAGTAAGTTGTAGTTAAATGACTGGTTCTTTTTAAAGACATCTTACATACTCTCTAAAACATAGAAGTCTTTAATAAGGAGTCTACAAGGAACAAATTTCCATCGTTAACTTGTTAAAAACTACGAGTATTCCTTGTTGTTTAAAGTCTATTTATTTTTTGCATTAATGTTAATCAGTGGCTGTGATCTGTATGGAAAATTACCTCACGTTTTAAAACTTGTGTTTTATACATTTCAATGATTATTAAACGATTGTCTTACACAAGTAATTGTTATTTCTAATACACAACAATTACGTCTAGTATAAATATAATGTTAAGATATATTACCAATTTAAAGTTTGCATTTCCTTAATACAAACAAAATATTCGTCTTCGTGTGTCGCTAGCCCAGTGCGGGTTGACTTCACATGACAGACATCCATATATATATTTTTTTATAACAACAGCAAGCGGCCGCCTAAATCCGCCAAAATGGCGAAGCGACCGCAATTGCAGATGCGTTGCCTACCCTTATCCGACGGAGGAGGAGACGCACATAAAGAGGATATTTCTCCTTCCTATTCATCTTCACCGTCTAATCCACTTCCCTTCCCATCCTCTCGTTATAAGAAAAGGGTGGTAAAGAAAAAGGGACTTAAATTAGGCCTCCGGAGTGTGGTACTCATCAGACGAAACACGAAATTGCTTCCATTTCACGCCTGTCTTCTGTGTGGTCGTGGTATTACTGGGGGCGTGCCGGCCTATTTATGCTAAGATGTTAAAGCGGGCACTACCACTTTCAAGAGTTTTCAAAAATATTTTCTCAAAAGTTAATGAATGATTTAACCGTTTCTTGTAAGTCTCAATTACGAACTTTCGTCACAGCTAAGACGTCATACAGTGGCGTTGTCCGTCTGTTACAACTTTATAATAGTTATGGGTCATTGCTACGTCCGCTGTCGACGGACGATCGAGTGCTTACATCCGTCCGAGCCAGGGTTCACAGTGTTTAATTATGAAATTGCAGTGCAAATGTTACAGGAGTTTCGGATGTCAATTGTTTTTATTGGTCTGCTACCAAAGCGCTTGAAAGATGAAAATGAAAACGCAAGCAGCATACAACACACAATGCTGGCTGCCTACAAAATTTTCCTTGTGATATTTTACCTCTCTTGTACTTCTTACGGTCGGATATTGAAACGAATCTGAATTATTTCGCTTCGATAGCTTCGCTTATAATTTGAAAAATGGGAGATATGGACTTTAAAATAGGGCGATTATCTTTTAAGTCGATGTTCCATATTTGAATATCGTTTTAGTAACTGACCGTTACCCATTCCAATTAACTGAACGGAAAACAGATTCAACGTTTAAAAATGGAATGAAAATCTACTCGTCTATAATTTCTTGGAAAGCTAGTTAGTGGCTAGTCCTGATTTTTAATTCATTACGTGGACAGTTGCTCGTTATTGTGAGGCAGCCCTATCGTGTGTCATTCGCATGGGACAATGGCTCGTTGTGGCCATGTATGGTGCCCGTTAACCTGCCATAATCCGGGACGTCATGCGTCATACTAAACAGCGTTAGGGTTGCTCACACGATTGATGAAGACTTCGTTAATTGCGGAAGTATGTGGTAATTAATTCGTCAAATTGCTGCAAGATTCCTACACACAACATCGCTGTCTATAAACCCTAGACCAAAGTCTTTAGATGTTTAAAAAGTACTTTTATTTTCAGTTATAATTACTAAGTTATTAGTAGAACTGTATAATAGTATGTCATACAGATTGGTGTGTGTGTGTGTGTGTGTGTGTGTGTGTGTGTGTGTGTGTGTGCATGTATGCTCACACACAGAAGCAATCAGTGTAACAAGTTGAGGCCTTATGAATCGATAAACCGTATAAATACACTTCATTACCGCACCGTATGCTTCCGTAAGGTTTCGGCTATGTTACAGACGCGGAAGCGGATGTCGGATTTTATGGGATTAGCGGATTTATTTTTTAAAATGGCAAAATTATTGAACTGAGATTATTAAAGTATTGTATACTAGAGTAGTAAAGTTTTACCTTGCTAGTGAAGCGCATTATTTGACATTTAAAAACTTGATCGTTAGTTCTTATATGTGATAGAGTTTTATAAAGTTGGGTACTCATTGATTAATATTCATGCTGTAACACAACGTACTGAGAGCACGATCCTCGCTTTGTAACATACATTTTACTTTTTAACGTCAGTACTCATTCAGGTAAACCGTTTATGATAATTTATTTAAAATGTTTTATTGTAATACTGCGGTCAAACAAGGATAATGAGGCTCGACGAATTTCAAATTCTTTTTCCTTTAAAATTCCAACGTCAATGAATCTTATTGACCTTACATAATTTATTACATAATGGATATAACATTTATATGCAATGTTTACAATCTTTATACGCGATAAAATGGGCGCCAATTTTTTTTATAGCAATACTAGGTATATCATAAAGTTGAATAATATCCAACTGTTCAAACGTCAGCATTGAATTTAGTTTAGAACATTTTATCTATGTGATAATTAAATAACGTTGTCCGCTACCTCTCAAGCACTATGTGAGCGGCGTGTTGCATCGGCGCGGCAGAGACCTTGGCGACCGGTTGCTTACGCAACGCCCGATGTCGCGCAGCCTAGTTCCGAACCTTCCCCCGCTATTGCAAGATTCAAACATTATAACTCGTGGTTACCTACAATCTATGGGTAAAAGAAAAATTTCACAGTAGGACCAGCCCCTGCAATTAACTTAAACCCCCCGTTACGTAACATTGTGCTCTATGATACGTCACCATAAAGTTTAAATACTGTTAAAAAGTTGAAACCTGCGTGTGTAAAATTCCCGAATTATGTTAAAACTATTTTGGAATCTCGTGTAAGGCTTGAGTAATATGTAAACTTGGTAAAACCTCCTGATAACGTAGACTTACAAAGAAAAGAGGTTACACTTGAGTCACTTAAGTAAGCATTCCTAAGTTTTGGGTTGAAAGTAAAATTGCTTATCGCAACCGTCGTTGACTTAATAGAACAAATGCAAAACTTCAAGTGAGTGTAACCACGATATTTAAAATCCTACCAGCAGTTAATGTATCTTGAACTTAAACAAGAAATTTCCCAAAACACCAACAACACGGAGACACCACAGTACCTCAATATAGAGACGCATGTGTCTAGGAAAAGATACAGGTCAACGACCGCAGTGAGCAAAAACTCTACGAATCGCTTTGATTGTGCCGACATCCAATCTGTTATTAAATCTCAAGTAGAAATGGTTATTAACCATTTGACCGTGACATCTGTATAGTAGATCAATTTCACAACCAAGCAAACTAAATTCTTGACCGCGCTCATCTGAGTTTTACATTTTTTTCGAAGCATTTACTAAACATTCAAATGTATAAAAAGTATGCGTCATCATACTAATATAAATGCCAAAGTTTAGATGAATGGATGCTTGTTAGAGTTTGTAGCCTAAACTGCTGAACGGATTTCGATCAAATTTTTATTTTCATCGCGGGCGAAAGCTAGTCATACATAAATATTAGGCGCCACGAAAATTACAAGATTCTTTTATCCAACTTTAAACGGAAAGAGGTCGTCTATTTAACATGTTTTCTCTGTTATTTGCATGGATTTCTGTAACATTTGAATAGGTCGTGAGTTAGCATCGAGCATAACTCTATATACCCGTAAAGCTGAGTTTGCAAAAGGCATTGTTTACGGAATTGGATGTTCTAGTCCTAGGCAAAGCTAGGTGAACCATATTAACAATAGAGAGAAGTTTTTTATTTAGGTTATTGAAATTTTCGACGAGAAAAGTTATAAGAAAAAAAAACAGATGTTTTGACGTACGCAGCGGTAGATGAACATTTTTTTTTTTAAAATTCGAATGGGATACCAATGAACTGTAGAAAATAATTGTAAGTAGTTAACTTTTTATTTATAACACCCAATGAAAGCATCATTTCAAGCCAAATCAAACAAATCCTAGAATATTCATGTTTATGGTATTCACGTTGTTGGGCGAGCGGTGAAAGTGACCTAAGTAACTTCGACCTCTGACCGCTTACTTACTAGGACTTTGCAGAACTTAACATAAACAATGCCCGCTGACTTCACACCACTTATCCGCTCTTGTTATGGTATTCGCTAACAATAAGCTGTTATAACTGACAGCTTATCTATGTTACGAAAAATTTTTACAAAGCATGTTTTTACTCTTGTAATTGATTATAGTTAAAAATACCTAGAGCTCGACTTTTAATTAACATTCAAAATTGAAAAGGAAAATAAATAAGAATAAAACAAAACAACGCAAATAAACTGTGCTCGGTAAATATGGATATTTTTTTTATAACATTACATTCAGGTTCGGTACATTACAAACCTTTTTGCCTTAATTTTTATAGAAATTAAAAGTGATTGCATAACTAAAACAACATACAACGTCTGAATATAAAATGATGCAAAGACAAGAGTGTGTAGGAATTTTTAATTATCTATATCAAACGCGATAAAATCCGTAAAATTAGGTTTACACAACTTATCAATAGAGAGAGGTTATTTAGCGATGTCAAAACATCTGTTATAACTTATTGTGCCTTTGTTTACAGATAGAGGTCGCTTGTGTAACGTTTATACGATTTTATTAATAATATGACAATAAGAAAGCAAAAGTAAAATCATCTTTCCACAACGATAATGGTGTGAAAAACGATATAGACTTTTGCGTAGGTAATTCCAACAATCAGTGCCACACGCACGGCGTATTGCGTTTAGAGCACGATCGTGTGGTACTTTTAATTTGCTTTCACCTAATAAAGCGTGAAATTAAACATATGTGCTAATAGAATATTCTAATGGTATTGCTAACAATTTATTTTATTCCTTGTTTTTTTAAACACATTATTTTTATTTGAAATAGAATATGAAGATGGGAATCAAGTCTTATTTACTTGACGGCACTGCTGTGCGTATATTTAAGCAACAAACATCTGAAAAGTTTTAAAATTGAAATTGTAACATTTTGTATAAAGTAAGGTTGCCAAAATATAATTATTTTATCTTATTACCTTTTTCGTCTTTACCTTGTGAAGTGTGTAATAAAATTAACAAAATAAAACTATAATTAAGTTATGGAATTTATTGCATTGAGCTTTCAAAGTAATGCAATGTCATGTTTCACATAACTTGAAGTGTGAACGTTAACTTCTTAATATAGATACGAAATTATCGAGACTGGTTAACCACGGAATAATAACTTCGCATTCAGTTAAGTAAAGTAACTTACATCGAGTATAAATTACTAACTATGAGAAATATCAACCTGTTTAGTTAAAAACATTTTGTCTCCAAAAATAGAATAAAAAAGTATATAACAATCTATCTTGTTACTAATTTTATAAACTAGCTGATGCTCGCGACTTCGCCCGCGTGAAAAAAAATTAAAAAACCCTCACAGATAAATTACCTTTCTAATGGAAAAAAATTTTCGAAATCGGCCTAGTAGTTTTTACGTGAATCGATTACGTATTAAAAACACATATCTTTTCTCTTTATAATATTAGTATAGTTAGATGAGGAAGTTTGGATAGATGGATGGGTGGATGAATGTGTATGAGAGTTTGTAGCTGAATCTGCTGAACGGATTTTGATGAAATTTGGCATAGATGTAGAGGACAGCCTTAAAATACACATTAGGCTATTATTTCTTTTAATTTCCAGCGAAGGAGTCGCGGGCGAAAGCTAGTAATAAAAAAATCATTGTGTTTCTTATGGTGTGTATAATTTTAATACAGACTTATCAACACATTATTAAATAATAGTATATGATTTATTAAAGTGAAATCGAGAAGTACTTATATTTATCGATAGTTGAATCTAAAACACATTGCGGCCGTCACTCGAGTGCGAGTAATGCAGAATAAGGACGGCAGTTGGACCGGACGGCCTGACCAAATAGGGGGGGCCTCGGGGGAAGGTCCCGCAGCCACTTGCAAGTAATTAGGGGTCAAGTCGATGTTTTCATACATAAAGCTCAACAAGTTAAAGTATTTTTCCACTTTAACTGAAATAAGAGTGTTATAACCGCTTTTAAAAAAATATTTAAAAAGATGTACATTCACGGCACATATATTCAAAATAAGTATGTATAAATTCAAGTTAACCGCACTGTACTGGCCTGTTTGACTAAGCCTAGTCTAGTGATTGACACGGTCATCCCTTACTTAGGGTAGGCTCAGACCCTCGACGCAGGGAACTCTATACACTGACGAAGTGAACACTTAACATGGAATAACTTCCAGTATGTTTTTAGATGAATTTTAAAATATATTTTTTAATCTGTAATATGGAACATGACCTTTTCAGGAAGTGACACAATAATTTGTTTAATCCAGCAGTAACTATATATGCGGAAGTGAGTTGGAGCTTAGCTAACTGCTTGTCCGGATTTGAACATAGAACCTCAGTGTGTAAATCGAATACGGACAACGCTCGAGGTCGCAACGTGGGATTAACCAATCTGTTAATATTTACAACATAGTAATTATTACTATGTATTTTTATGTTTAGTTTACATACAAGACTAATAAATAACAGTAATCCTTCAAATACGCAGATAGAAAACGGAACATGGTCGATGTGAGTGAGAGTTATTGACAAATCTGTGCACAACTTATAAATCAAAGTATTCAAAAATGTAACTTTGATTTAAATTTTAATCGAAATATATTTTTTTTAATCAAAAAAAAACAACCAAATTTAATAAAAGAGTAACTGAACCAGAATAGTTAATTTATTATTTTCTCCGTAGGCATATTGCGCCTCAAACCGATTCGACGAAACATTGTCGTGTGGGCGAAGTACACTTGTTAGTTTTTTTTTCAACAATTCTGTATCACAGCTCAATTAAGATGTGACCATATAGAGACCTATCGTAAATCTATACAGACAATTAAATTATGTAAAAAACAAAAGTTCATTGCGATACGAATAATAAAAAAAATGTTTTTTGTAGTTATGTTTCGTTTTTGCCTACCAGTTTATGTTACGCAGAAAAACATTAAATAAACTATAAAAACAGCATAATATTAGTAAATTAGGTACGAAAATTCGACTTATTAATTAGAATGAAAATATTACGATTTGTTTAGTTACTGCACAGTCAATATCGTCAAATAGATGGCGCTAAAAGATTAGGCGCGCCATTTTTAAAACACAAATGACATAAATTACAAATAGTTATTTAATTTTTAAGAAATATATTTAGTATAGTATTGGTGTTTATTTAAATTACAATTTTGTCGTAATAACTGGCCATCGATAATGCACCTAATTAAGAACATAATAATGCCAGCACATTTTGCATTCATTTGTTTTTGTTTTCGTAATTTCGTCTCACAATAGGAAAGAACAAACTACATAATTGCGTGGCGGTGTATATGGACAAATAAAATAGTACGAGGTCAAATTTTAATTGCGAATCTTTGAAAATACGAATCTGCAAGATTTATAATCTGTTATCATTCAAATAAAAAAGAAAACTGCTCAAGTAATCGGAAAAACCATAGATTATAAATATTATAATACCCAGTTCTAAAAAAACGTTTTGATTGCTAAACTTTGAAATCTACACCCACCACAGGTTCCGATAACTTTACAATCAGAGGTACGTAAGCCAATTTTTTTTTAATCCAACATCCAGACAAGCGTTTCTCAATAATACTTACGGTTATCTCCTTCTAAGAAGATATACGTGGTCTCCTTTCCAATGAAGCTCTTGTCGAATTAAAAGAATCGAGCAGATAACGTAAGTATAAACAAAGACGCTGTTATCATATCTTTGAAAATATTTAAATTCTTAGTGTAAATTAAAAAGGATGTTATAAAAGAAGAAAGGATGTTTTATGAAAGAATTTAATTTTTAGAGAACCTTAGTTAATCTTTCGTGTAATGGGAAAATAAGTAACGATTAAAATCCCGCAAATAGCTGACAAATCCTGGCAATGTAGAGCGCTTAACTTCATTCATTAGACAAATGCGTGGGCGCCCGCCCAGCCTAGTGCTGTGGTACAAGTTAAAAGAGACGCAAGGTTAGATACAAATGTTCAATTCGATATTTGCATCTTTGATATTTATCGTAAGCTTCAACCAAAAACCGCAGAAACATTCTGCTTTTGTTTAATAAGTTAACATTTAGAAAAAACACATAACAATGTCAATTTTAGTCAATTTACCACTTTTCATTAGTTACTTTAGGTATGTAGTAACGTTAGTTCATTTGATAACGTGTTTTATAAAATATTGTAATTTGTAAGGTTATAACTTGTACCATGCGGTAAATATTTGTCTTGCTATGCGGCTTGCATTGCGCGTGCGTTGTGAGGCCGCCCGGTGACAGATCAGCATCGACCTGTAAAGGCTAAGATGACATTTTAGAAATACCATACTCCTGTAATGCTAGTTACACACGACAGAATAGGTAGAACAGTAGACACCTCTAGCAAGAATGTATTCCATTATTTGACATCTGTCGTATTTGAACAAGCACTTACGAAATTATGTGTTAAAGATTTGTTAAAACTTTCGCCTTATGTATCTATTAATTGTTAAGTATATTAATTAAAAGAATATAAATGAAAATGTAATATATTCAAACAACTAACCTAATAATGAAAAGGTTTTTCTCTGTCAAATCCCATTCTATCGTAAATCGCAACGATACTGTAAGAGCGCCCGCACACCTGAAACTAAACTATCGCATAACTGTTTAGGCCCTCTTTGATTCCTATGAGCTAATATGGAGGTACACTACTCGATCTTTAGTTGTGCAGGTAAACATCTGACTGCGATATAATCGACAATCTCATGTGCGATAGTTTTTTAAAGGTGTGCGCCCAGTCAAACAGAAAATACATTTATAAGAAAAGCAATAAAATATAATAATAAACCTGTATTTTGCATATTGTTAACAAAACCGGTATATAATATAAGTGTATTGCCCTGTTTTGGATTTGATAAAAGTGTTGAACTTTTTGTTTCTAGCGAATTATTTTAGCAAGAAAATAATACTTGTCGATTACTTAAGTGACTAATATTCAACCAACTTGAAATTTAAATGATTTTTAAATAACATAAAATGACGGAATTGTTCACCAATCATTTATTAAATTAAAGCTAGCGATAAGCGCTTTAGTAAAGAACGAAAAGGAAATATGGTGTGACCATGACTTTTTGGAGGTGTTTGTGGTCAATGCAAAATGTACCGCAGTTTTACTATTTTTATAGCTATTGCAAAATTCAATTGACATAGACTATAATAAACTATTTGTAGGATCAGTCATCATCATCCACTTGCCCTTATCCCTTATGGAGGGTCGGCACAGTATGTGCTGCTCTTCCATACATCTCTATCAGCCGTCATATCTGAATCCACTCCTTTCTTAAGCATATCCTCTTTCACACAATCCATCCATACTTTCTTCGCTTTTCCTCTTCCTTTGTAGCCATCCACATTCATTTTTAACACTTTGAGGTTTATGTCCCCATCGATAATATTATTTGTAGGATCAGTAGCAGCATAATTAACCAACAACTCTATTGTTGTAAAATTTTTGTCAGCGATGTAGAATTTAACAGTGTGTTTATGTGTGTAGAGGCTGGCCTGTGCCATGGAGAGCCGCGTCGGGCTGGACTACATCGTAGAGCATGCGGAGTACGCGGGCAAGCTCGCAGCCGCGCTTACCTCGCCAGCCGCGCCGGTCAAGAAACAGGTTAACATTTATTATTACTGGCAACTACAAAACATACTTTATTTTAAAAATCCTGAAAATCGACAGGCTGTTTGTTTATTTCTAAACTAGATGGCTCTTTTCTCAATCATAAAATTAATTCTTTACAGGTGTTTGAGCTTCTGTCGGCGCTGTGTGTCTACAACGCCGATGGTTACGCTAGAGCTGTCGACACACTAGATCGATACAAGGTTTGATTATACAAATATGCCATATCTTATACCTGTACAAAGTCCTTTAATGTAACCCTTATACCTTTTCTTATAGACATTGAAAGGAGATCGGTACAGACTGAATGTTGTGGTAGAGGAGCTGAAGAATGCTACCACTACCGACTACAAGACCGCGTTGGTGGCCTTCATCAACTGTCTCATCATCTCCGCACCTCGCTTGCCTGACAGGATACGCGTCAGGAACGAATTCATTGGTAATTAAACAACTTCCGGTCAATAGAGAAATTCCGCTTGATTTATAAGACCCTTAAAAAAGACAATAGAAAATTCAAAATGTAATGTTTTAAAATAATTCATTTCAGGTCTTGGGCTGCTACCAACATTAAGCAATTTAAGGTGAGTGTTCGTATACTTTGTATCAAAAGACACATAAGTTTGCGAATTTAAATTAGAATCAATCTTTTTTACAACAAATAAACGTTGATACATTTCAAACCGGTTGCACTTTATCCTAAACACAAAACGGAGCGCGGAGGTCAACAGCCAAGGAGTTATAAATATAAATAAGTTATTGTCAAGGGAGTTCACGTATCGATTAGATCCTGGACAGGATGATGAAAAAATACTATTAACTTTGTCTTATCATTTTTATAACTACCTTATTATTGTGCGTATTATTAATTTAATTTAGCAAATACAAAAGGAATTTGTAATGAGATCCTAATACTTGATTTCATCTACTACTAATATATTAACCCCTAACCTCAAAGTTTTCTATCAACTTTAATGAAAATTAACTCTTGTATTTAGTCACCTATTATAATAATTTAAATATGCAAAATGAATATAATAATCGTATATCGTATGGACAGGTCGCCTTTTACTTTCGGAAACGAGCCGTGTGCAATGAATACGGTTCTAAAACGACAAAGATGGCGGCCGGCGTGGGCGCTCCGTGCGCGCCAAACTTGGCGCCTGGTCGCCGGAAAGAATTATTAATATTGCACTGTTATACCTTTGTTTCCTTGTCGTTTATGCAAAAATATTAATTTTTGTATTTCGCGTAGGCCGTAAAATATTAGAAAGCGTGTGTTTTACGTAAACACATATTTTATACAATCGTTTGACTAAAAGAGTTTATTTGAAAATGTAACCGTTAAAACTTTGGATTGAAAAGACTAACCAACTATAACTTGATTTTTTTAACCATTTATATTTTCGCCGATCATTTTGATTAGGAACAGGTTATTTTCACCATTGAATTCATGTCCTAACTTCTAATTAAGGACACGAGCTTGTGATATACTACGGCTGTGACTCCGCAACCTAATAAATATGTTAAGAACTGGACATTTACAATTATAATTGCAATTTGATACACTTTAACAGTTGTCACAGAGTATTGATCGCAATAGAATTAGAGAGTCGATTTTGTTAGAAATATACTCTCAACTTCTTACTCAATACTTGGTGGAGAATAACTTAGGATGGCCCAGACTTATTCCCTTCAATATTTATTATTATTTGTTTATTGTTCTTGCCTGCTTTCTGATTTGATTTCCACTTGTACCTTGGAATCGGTAGTTTATCCCATCTGACTTTGTCCGCCTTAAAAAGGCCGCGTTCAGGACGTCATTTTACTGAGATATTATAATACTTTCTCCTAAAAGTTATCCAGGATACCACTGTTGAACAGTTTTGTTTCCTTTTCTATCTGCGTTTATCATAGGGTTCTGCCGATTCGCAAATTATAATCACTGAGATTATTCCATTCGTGTATCAACCCTAAACGCGGTGGGCGAATCTCAATTACTAAATGACTGCACTGGTTGCTACTAAATTGTCTCAGAGTTGATTTAGCTCAGTATTGTAGAACTATGGTAGGTCGGGAACATGCTGCTCATGTGCTACCCTGTATACAGACATGAGGCGGGAAGTCACCCGGACCTGGGGGTCCAGCTCGACGTGTTCGAAGAGCAGAGGGAGAGCGACGAGGCACAGGGTCCAGGGGGAATCAATCTCAATTCTCACCTCGATGTCTTCTACGCTATCCTCAAACAAGTAAGCTTAATTCAAATATTTATAAATTCAAAAATATCTACCTCTTTTGCAGATTTTTAGAATGCTTTAACTCCTAGAGCAATTTCATAACATACTTTTCGAACATTACTGTTAAATTCTAGTATTTCTTAATAGGATGTTTGTATTAAGTAGTGTTGTTTTCCGCAATTTCCGCCTGCATTACAAACAGCTTGCATCTAATAGAGTCACGTCATCAGTGCAAATGGATATCCTCTTTAACTCTACTCCATTTGTGTCGCAATCATTTAGAGAATCTCGTTTCTTCCTAAATAAGTTCCGGTGTAAACTAAACGTAGGAAACTTCTAGGCGCAGGCATTACATTCATCTATGTTAATGGAATTTCTAAATAATTATAAATAATTGTTAACCAGGTCTCCGACACTCCACAAGAGATTCCTTTCCTGAGCATCCTGCAGCACCTGCTGCGGATAGACCCGAAGGAGCCCGTGAGCGACATCGTGTGGGACACGGCGGAGACGTTAGTGCATCGCGCCACGCTGCTAGAAACCAGGGAGGACGCTGCCAAGCTGCTGAGAGCTCCCAGTGTACAAGTGAGTGACTCCTAGTACATCTACAGATAGACCAAAAAGGAGAAAATATAATCTATATCGATAGAAATAACTTTTCCAGGCGAAAGTAGGATGCATGTGCCAGCACCGGGATACATCGAGCGCGGGCCGCAAGCAGAGCCTGCAGCGCGCGCTCTCCCCGCCGCCCCCGCCGCCCGCTCCCGCCCCGCCCGCGCCCCCCGCACCGCCTTTTGGTAAAAGCAACTAAAAATACAACTGAAACAAAACTTTCTTTTGCCAGAGTCATTACTTTGGTTTTACCATAAATAATGCATTTCTCCTCGCAGCTCCCATAGCCCCACCGGCACCACCTGCGCCCCCCGCGCCTCCACCCCTTGCGCTAAGAGGGCCTCCACCGCCCCCACCCCCTGCAGGTATCACGCCCCTCGCACCCCCTGCGCCACCACCTGTACCTCTTGAACGTCTGCCGCAGCAGGAGACACCTATACCCAAGACCAAGATGAAGACCATCAATTGGAATAAGATTCCTAACAACAAAGTATGTAAAAGAATATTTTTTTATATATAGATAAACAAAACACACGAATAGTTCACCTGTCCTTTGATATTCAGTAATGATTACGGTATTTGTCACCAGAATATAATGCGACTTTTATCCTTAGGTAGTTGGTCAGAACAACATTTGGGCTCTAGTCGCGTCCAGCCACAAACACTCGCCCAAAGCAGAACTCGATTGGAGTGAAATTGAAGGACTCTTCTGCCAACAGGTATTTATACACTCTCGCTAAAGACATCAAAACTAGAAAATTGGAACATGAAATTAATTGTCTTAATAATTTCAGATCCAGCCTACAGGATCCGCAGGGTCGTCTCCGCGGCTCGGTCGCAGCCCCATCTGCGACAGCTCAGGAGAGAGAAAACCGAGGAAAGAGTCTTCTGAGATCACACTCCTGGATGGCAAGAGGAGTCTTAACGTCAACATATTCCTCAAGCAGTTCCGAAGGTAAAATACGATATTTAGGGTTTTAGTCTGTACTCACTAAGTATAGGACCTGAATCCTAAGATATTTAAGCGTATTTTATATGTAACTAGCAGTTGCCCGCGGCTCCACCCGCCAAAAATATTTTCCAAAATAAAATTTATCCTATGTTGATAATGTAGCTTTCAAACGGTGAAGAAATTTAAAAAAACGGCCCAGTCGTTTTTAAACCTATTCATTACAAGCCAACAAAGTTTTCCTCTTTATAATATTAGTGTGACAAAAAAAGGTGAAAGAGATAATAACACGAGATTACTATTTCAGTTCAAATGAAGATATAATCCAACTTATCCGTGAAGGATCACACGACGAAATCGGCACTGAAAAACTAAGAGGCTTATTGAAAATCTTACCTGAAATAGACGAATGTGAGATGCTGAAGGCTTTCACGGGTGACGTCAATAAATTAGGCAACGCCGAGAAATTTCTTCTACAACTTATACAGTTACCAAAGTAAGTATTTACTTAATCCTATTTCGTAAATACGGAGATGAAATAACTTATATTTCTATGATGTCTTTGTTACAGTTACAAGCTTCGCATAGAATGTATGCTCTTAAAAGAAGAGTGGCCTTCTACTGCTGGCTATTTGGAGAGTGCTATCAATGCTATTCTGGTTGCTGGAGACGATCTCATGTCTTCCAGAGCTATACAAGTACGTGACAATTTAAGAGTTCACTGAGAGTCGTATGTATTGAAAGAGATTAAAAAAATACATCCATAGAGTAAGCATAGTTGATACATGACTTGAGACTTTTTTAACATGATCCTTAGTAACGCTATTTATTAGAGTTGTATTCTCAAAATTACATCTTAATATGGTTAATTGTATTTAAATTCCCAATAGGCATCACACAATCACTGTTTAGTTTATAGTAGTAATTGTTTTATAACAAAAGCTGGAGCTTATTATAATTTTGTAAAATGTTTTATAACTTGTCAAAACAAGGACATGAGGTGGCACTAAACTGTACAACTAACACAGTACCTTTTAAAGTAATTACTGGTGAAATGATTTTGGTTATTATGTCTAGTTTATATATTTCTTAAATGTGTTTGTATGTAATCAACATCGTTGTGTCATGTCGTTGCAGGAGGTGCTGTACCTGGCGCTAATCGCCGGCAACTTCCTGAATGCGGGGGGGTACGCGGGGGGCGCGGCGGGGGTGCGCCTCGCCTCGCTGCAGAAGCTGTCCGACATCCGCGCCAACCGCCCCGGCATGAACCTCATGCACTACCTCGCCATGGTCAGCACCCACATCATACTGTCATCACCAGCTCACTTCATCACAGGATATGACCTCATTGGGGGGCTCGGAGTCTACCCTTAGGGTGATCTGAGCTTAGTCAACCACGCTGCACTGCGGGTTGACTTCACACATACCTTTTGAATTTCTTCGCCGATATGTGCATCACGATGTTTTCCTACACCGAAAGAATGTCGAGTAAAGTACATACATACTAGTTTTCGTCCGCGACTGCGTCCGTGAGGAATAAAAAAAACAACAAAAGTGGACATATATGTTTTTCCGGACTTTCCTCTGCCTCTGTATCAAATTTCATAGAAATCCGTTCAGCCGTTCAGGCTACAAAGTCTAACAAACATCCATCTATCCATCCATCTATATAAACGCATTGTAATATTAGTATGATGAGATAGTATCGAAAAATCGCAAAATTTAGATACATGTTGATTTGAATCAAGAACTAGGTTATATTAATTTAATCCTAATTTTAAAGCAAGCAGAGAAAAAGAACAAAGAGTTGGTGCACTTCGCGGATGATATCCACGTGCTGGAAGAAGCGGCCAAGGCAAGTGTGGAACAGCTCAGCAACGAGATCAAGACCTTGGAGACGAGGATCGGTGGATTGAAGCGCGACATCCAGCTGCCCTCCTCGCAGCACGATATCAAGGAGCAGATGGGAGACTTTTTACAGGTATCTTGCCATATCTAAGTTAACTTTTTCGCTGTGTCTACAATTTTACATCTACGTAGGGATAAGAATGCACAATTCACTTGATATTTTGATAGATTAATTTCAAAAAGACCATACTTAGGTAATTTGCTCAGAATACATTTTATAGCATGTTACAAAATACAAATAGCGCCATCTATTAACAGCTCGCGGAAACGGCATTGGAATGTAACAAAAATATTATAAACTAAACACTATGGTTTAATTAGGTTGCAGAAACAGAAGTGGCAGCACTAAACAAAGATCTAGAAGAAGTAGAGAGCTTGAGGAAGCAACTTGCAGAATTCTTCTGCGAAGATCCTGTTGCATTTAAATTAGAAGATTGTTTTAAGGTGAGTACGGAATTTAAAACAGCAATTTGTATGCGACTTCACAAATTTAAAGTAGTTAATTAGCCAGTTTTTATCTGAGAGCAACTGTTGTGCGATTGTCAACTGTTTCGCAGCCAATCCAACTGTTTAGCACAATTAAACATTGAGTAGTGTACCTCCATATAAGCTCATAGAAATCAGACACTAAACAGTTGTGTGATAGTTTTGACACAGGTGTGCGCACTGTAAATACTAACTATATTTACCTTTCGTTGTGTGCGCAGACGTTCGTGTCGTTCTGCGGCAAGTTCCGCGCGGCGGTGGCGGACAACGCGCGGCGCCGCGCGCACGACGAGCAGGCAGCCGCGCGCCGCCGCGCTCGGGACGCACAGCGCGACGCTCAGCGCACGCGCAACGGTATACACACTATGCTTCTACAACGATTAGTACATCTAAAAACTCCATACTTACATCTGTTTTACCAGTTAATGCATCACAAGTAACTTAACTATCTTTCTTATTAAAATTATTCAATGTTTAATTAACCAGTAAAATTTGGAATATTTAGTTATCAGTTTATTTATGGCCTCCGCCCTGGTGATCCATTATACAGAGTACCACCCTAATTTGGACACCAGTCTCCTGCATAAAGGGGAAATTAATATATATATTTTTTTTATTATTCAGTCAAGAGCGACCGCGAATTTAACTTTGTTGCTATCTTGTCTGTTAAAAAAGTGTTGTGTGTTTGCAGCGGGCAGCATGTGCAGCACGCCGGTGTCGGAGTGCGAGTCGCTGATGGAGTCGCTGTTGCTGGACATCCGCAACGGCCTCGGCCGCCGCTCGCTGCGCAGGCAGCACGAGCCCTCGCCCTCGCCAGGTAACACTCCTGATAGTTTGGCCTTCGTTACTTTTGCCAGCTCTGCACACAAAAAAAAATGAAGAAGGGAGTGATTTCTGAGATAACGTATGATAGAGTAGAATAATATGTAGAATATATGATAGAAGAATAAAATATGATAGAAGTAGAATAATATAGGGGAGATGATGAAATTATTGGACCTTCTAGCAGTACCACACTTCTCGTTGGTTACATACATACAATGTATTCAACAATGTGAATAGTGATGAGATTGTGGGTGACTAACGTGTGGCCAACGATCAGATGCGTCGGTTGCAGAGGTGACGCCGACGGGCAGCTTGTGGCGCCGCAGCCGCGCCAGCCCCGCCGCGGACGAGGACGGCCTCATGGAGTTCCTGCGGCACGCCTCGCCCGCCGCCAGCGACGCCCGCGAGCGCGCCGCCTGGGGCAGCCTCGGTAACTACGATACAAGTCCTTATACACATCACTACGAGCGTGTTAGGATTACGTTCAGAAAGTCCTTTTAAAAAAACACTTGGTATACAGCGAAATTTATTACAGACTTACTGCTAACGACTATCCGATTACTTCGTTAAAATATTGGAACCGATGGTTATTGATGATGTACCGTATTCCAATAACAACTTGTTAATAACAGTGCCCACACCTTGGACTAAACTATCGCACAATTTTTTAGCCTCGCTATGATTCCTATGAGATTATATAGAGGTGCGCATTACTCGATTTTCAGTCGTGCAACTAAACAGTTGAATTTTCTACGTAACAATCGACAATCGCACAACATTATATAGTTTAGTCAAAGTTGTGCGCCTGCTCCATATACGAAAGAAATGAAGCATGACACAAATGTCTGACTTTTTTTTGTTTTTTTCAGACCGGTCGTGGTCGCGCCGCAGCACGCCGCGCGCCCGCCTCGAGATACCGGACAGAGAGCGGGAGCGCGCGCCCTCGCCCGCCTCCCCCGCCTCCCCCGCACCGCCCTCCGCACCACCCACACCAGACCCCGCGCACCCCGCACACCCCGCGCACCCCGCCACTGCCTCTGCCGGCACCACGGTGCCCACCAAACCAAAGTAACTTTTTTGGTTTTATTTTCAATATCAGTAGACTTTCATTACTTTAATAATATTACCTTTAACTACTCCAGCTAAGCTCTGTGCTACGATATTTACAGTTATTTACAGCTGTTGCTATTTACAGTTAACCATTAGTAATTAGTAAACTTATGTATGTCTTGTTATACATAGTCCATTGGGTTTCATATGGATATGATATAAATTGGTATCTATTGGCTAAACTCTATTGTTGTATTGCAGAGAGTGGCGGCAGAAGATCGAGTCGTGGCTGCGCGCCAACAGCCAGGAGGAGCGCCGTGACGCAGAACTTCGGGAGCGTGCTCGTCGTCTGCACTCTAACACACATGCCAGCACACATACCAGCACGCATGCCAACACGCACGCCACGAACCTCAACAGGCGCTCCTTGGAAAACGACTCCGGTAATATCTTACTTTTCTATATGTAACTAACATCTTTCGTCCGCGACTCCGTCGGCGTGGAATTAAAAAAAAAATAAAAGTGTCTAGCCTTTGTCTTCATCTATCTAATTTTTTGCATTTATAATATTAGTAACTATGATAAATCTTTTATTAGAAGTAGCTAAAAGTGGAAGCAATTAAAGTTGTATGGTCTTCACGTCTGGTAAAAATAGTTAGTATTAGTACACCCGCGGACATACCAATTATATAGTTTTGCGGGGCTATATGTGTTTACATATATAAGTTGCGTTTTTTTGTATAATTTTCAATAAATAAAAAAGCATGTGTTGTTGCAGAGAGCGAGCGCGAGCGCGCGCTGGAGGCGGTGGCGGAGTGCGGCGGCGAGGC